>NW_005353838.1:14181238-14185036 GCF_000412655.1 Myotis brandtii | reverse complement strand
GTTCCACCCCTCGGCTGGGCCCGCTCTCCTGATAGGCCACGCCCTCACCAACAGGCCACGCCCCATATAAACCACGCCCAGCCAAGTCCCAGCCTCCCCGAGTAGGCCCCGCCCTCCACAGTGTTGTCTTGGTCTCAGGCCTTGCGCTTACTTGATTAGGGCCTGCCGCCCACCACTCAGGCCCAAGATGGTGGTGAGCCCCAACCCCCTTGAATGCTGAGCCGTGCCTGGGGGGCTCCGGGCTTGGGGTCCACGGAGTCGCTTCCGGGCACCGAGCCTCAGCTTGTGCATCTGGAAGATGGGGAGGCGATGCTGGCCTGGAGGGTCTCCCAGGATGCCTGCCTTTTCCCGGGGGTACTTCCGGGACTGATTATGTGTTCCGGGCTGACGTCCATGAGGCTCCTCCAGCAGGCATCCTGTCTACCTGTAGCTCAGGGTGGACACTCCTGACCACTCCTGACCGGATGGTTATTCCCGCATTTCACGGAGGCCGAGTAGCTGGTCAAGGTCACATACATATTGGGAGTGTCTGGCTCTGGCGGGGGCATGGGGCACCGTGCTGCACTGGGGCTATTCATGGTCACTCCGGTCTGGGCGCCCCACCTGGGACTGCTGAGTAGGAGTGAGCCCCTACTCTGAAGGAGACAGTGGGGATCAGCTCTCCCCAAGGAGGGGTTACCCAATCCTGGTCATTTGTTCTGCTCTCCTGGCCCATCCTGAGCACAGGTCAGGTGGGAGAGCACTGGAGGGGAGCCCTTCCTTCATTGTCACTAGAGAGGTCTGCACTCAGGTGCCTGCTTGGGAGTACTGGGGCTTGCCCTTTCTGTCCCACCACCTGCCCAGTGGCCCCTATGGGAGGGTCTGAGGAGCCTGAACATGAAGGCTGGGAAAGGAGGCACCTGCTTGCTTCTTTCTTTGTTTTGTTAATCCTCACCTGAGGATACATTTTTTCATTGATTTTTAGAGAGAGTGGAAGGGAGAGGGAGAGAGACAGAGAGAGAGGAAACATCAATGTGAGAGACACATTGATTGGTTGCCTCCTGCACGTGCCCCAACCAGGGCTGGGGATTGAGCCTGCAACCAAGGTATGTGCCCTTGACTGGAATTGAACCTGGGACCCTTCAGTCCACAGGCAGACGCTCTATCCACTGATCCAAACTGGCTAGGGCACCTGCTTCTTTTTTTGAAATTTTAAAAAAATAGATTTTATTGATTTTTTATAGATAGGAAGGGAGAGGGATAGAGAGTTAGAAACATTGATGAGAGAGAAACATAGATCAGCTGCCTCCTGCACACCTACTGGGGATATGCCCACAACCAAGGTACATGCCCTTGACCGGAATCGAACCTGGGACCTTTCTGTCCACCGGCTAATGCTCTATCCACTGAGCCAAACTGGTTAGGGTGACCTGCTTGCTTCTTGAGCATGTCCTTTGTTCCAGGAAAGCAGACATGATCCCCTTTTTCCTGGAACTTACTATCACATGGGCAGACAGATTATTTTTAAAGTTTATAGAAAATTAAAGGCCATGAAGGAGCCCATAAGTCTCGAGAGCAGGGAGTGGCCTGTCCTGCAGAATCCTGGGCAGTAGGACAGAGCAGGGAGGTCTGAGAAGGCTGTTTGGGGAGTTTTCATGGCTCTCTGGGGGCACTGAGGAGCACTGGGGCTTTAAGCAGCAGCTTCTAAAGATTAGATTGAGCTCTTGAAATGATCACTGTCACATGGAGAGAGTGGAGGGTGGCCAAGACTGGACAGAGGAGTCCAGTTAGGGCCTGTTGTGGGTGTGCAGGTGTGTGGGGATGTTTGCCCGACCTATAAGGATGGCAGCACTAACAGGTTAGCAGCGTTGCGTGGGATCCTCCACCTGTGAGGTTCAGCATGGCCTGTTTAACCTTAAGTGAATAAACGAGTGAAATTAGTTCAGTCCCTCAGGGGGTACTCGCCCATTTCACATGCTCCGTAGCCCAGTGTGGCCAGTGCCCACATTTTTGGACAGCTTAGAGAATGCTTTCATCCTTGGATAAAAAGTTCTACCAGCAGTGCTGGTTTGCACTACCCAGTGCAGATTTCAGAGTAAGGTGGGGAAAGATCAAAGAGGACCCCAGGGTTGGACTGGGTGGCTGTGGTGGGGTAATCTAGACTGGAGGGTCTGGGGTGGGAGTCAAGAGGCCATCTTTTCTGCCTCTGCTCGCAACTTGTTTCTAAGTTCACCTGCATTTGGCAGCTTCGGAAGTGTCAGCCTCATATCAGTGTTTGGTACTCAGGTGCCTCTAAAAGAGGATATCTTAATCCTTGTCCTCTTCAAACCCTAGCAGAAAGAGAAGACAAAGTGGTCTTATTATCTGTCCACTTAAGGGTTAAAGCCCAGCAGGTAGATTTGTGTGCCTCTCCTGAGAAGTCCATGTCCTTGTGTTTCAGGTATCGAGAACCTTCCTTGTGAACTTCAGAGGAACTTCCAGCTGATGCGTGAGCTGGACCAGAGGACAGAAGGTGGGCTCAGGCCTTCAGTACATCTGGGGAGAGGAGGCACCAGGATCCTGGGGTGGCACTGGGTGACCAGCCTATGCAGTGGGGCTGTATGGCCTAGCCCTAGGCTATGTCTTCGGATGGTATCTAGAGAGAGTTGCTGATACTTTAAACCAAACTTAGTTCCTTGGATTCTTACACCTCTTCAAATCAGATCTGTAAGGATCATCCTTTCCATACCGTCAAAATATCTGTTACCTTTTCTTTCTTTTTAAAAAAAAATATATTTTATTGTGGTTTTTCACTAAGATACAGCATCTTGACTAGCAAATACAGAAACTTCTTTTATTATGAAATACAGATTTGCATTCAGAAATAGCCATAAACATTTACAATGTGTCACCTGGTGAAACTGTCCCCAGGTAAGGTGGAGCTTCTGGCTCCTAGGGACCTGTGTGACACCCCCTCTGGGGCCACTGCCCTGAGTCCCACCTGTAACAGGTGTTTTCCCACCTCTAAACCGGAGTTAAGAGTTATGTTTGTCCCACCTGGATGTTTATGAGCCACACAGCGTGTCCTTTGTCCCTTTTCTCGCTCATGGTCACCTTCTGTGGATTAATCGGTGGTGTTCTGTGTAGCAGCAGCTGGTTCTTTTTGTTGCTGGAGCACAGCTATTTGTCTGTTTGAGTGAGGACTGGACATTTGGGTGGTTTCTTGTTTCCTGAAGTTATGGATGTTTTCCCATGTGTATTCTGGCATCTAAATCTTTAGGGTGGGTACCTAAGAGTAGTATGCCAGGTCTTAGGTAAGGTGAGCACACACTTCATTGTTCAGTTAGGGACTTTTACGACTCAGAACAGGCATGATGCATGCTCCTGGGACAGCAGTCGTATGCAGAACTGTCCTGGGCACCTTGCCCTGGCCGGAGCCTCTGCTCAGCTCCGAGATGCCACACTGTCTGTACACACACTGCCTTAGACACGTTGTCTGTGGAGTGCTGTGCCCCCGTGTCCCCACCTACAGTGCTTCGGGGTGCTTGTCAGTCACTTGCCGACACTTGGTGTTGTCAGGCTTCATTTGTTGCCCGTCTGGTGAGCCTGTTCTGGCATCTCAAGCAGGGACTAACTTCCAGCCATTTCTCTATCAGATAAGAAAGCGGAGATTGACATCCTGGCTGCAGAGTACATCTCCACAGTGAAGACTCTGTCCCCAGAGCAGCGGGTAGAGCATCTGCAGAAGATCCAGAGCGCCTACAGCAAGTGCAAGGAGTATAGCGACGACAAGGTGCAGCTGGCCATGCAAACCTACGAGATGGTGAGAGGCCGGGGTGT
>NW_005353838.1:14165924-14181182 GCF_000412655.1 Myotis brandtii | reverse complement strand
GTGGGGGTCAGGGAGGTGGGGATGAGCTGCTCAGGACCCCAAGGCCAGGGACAGCTGGGGGCTGGGGACAGTTCAGGCTCTGGCAGAGTGATGCTTCCAGAGGAGTACAAATGGGGGGTGTCATTCATCCCAGACCATGACTGTGTCTTGTTTTCTCTGCTCTTTTGCTTATTTATTTAGCTGGGGAAATAGTCCATTGTTATATATAGATTTTTTAATCAATGTTTTGGTCATCTTTAGGAACAGTCCTAGAATTTGTGTCCTGTTTCCTCTCAAGTAAGCTTCACTAAGAGCTCACGTGGTACCTGGAGTCCTTGTTCCTGAGGCACATGTCATGTGGCAGATCTCTGTCATCCCTGCAGGCCGTCACCTGACGAATGCCCTTCCCCACCTCCCCAATCAAGCAACAGTGATTTCTTAAAAACCTGAAGTAACTTGTGTTTGAGAAAGAATACTCTAGAAGGAGACCTTAATGCTTGTATTTGGGATTTTGATGCCCCAAGTGCTGCATCTTTGGAGTACGCGGCCTGCTTTCTGAAATGTTAGCTTTGATCAGTTGTCATTGAGTCAGATTTTTACTATGATGCAAAATGAACTTAAGATTGTAATTCATTTCCACACGAGGAAGGTACTGTCACTCTTCCCTGGTGGGTGTGACTTCAGGGTGGAACAGGCTCGGCTCATCTTGCTGCCCTGATTGCAGTGCCTTCTCTCTCTTCCAGCTCATCCATAGCCAAAGCACTGGAGGAATTTTGTTTTCCTTTTTTTTTGTTGTTTGTTACTCTGTTTAAGAACCTAATGTTCTTCAGGTTTTTAAGTTAGGACTCGATCTCAAACATCCTCACCCCTAGTCCATTGATTGTTTCACAGCTCTCTGTGTCATATTGCCGACTCATGGTATTTCCTGAGCAGGATTTATTTGGTTGAGGTGTCAAAAAGGGTCCTCTTATACACTTTGACATGGGGGCCTCACCTTAGCAGAACTTTGTTAATGGAAGTCTCAGGTAGAGGTTTAGATAGTGCGGAGTGGTTGGCTGGTGCTGGGCTGTGACTCTGGGCTATTTGCTTTCATGTTAAATGTGACTTGATCTTCTGTGCAGGTGGATAAACACATTCGGAGGCTCGATGCAGACCTGGCACGCTTTGAAGCAGACCTGAAAGACAAGCTGGAGGGTAGCGACTTTGAGAGCTCTGGAGGACGAGGGTTAAAAAGCAAGTCTATCCATTTTTCTTTATTCTGTTACTTTTAACTATGGAGTTGTGAAGAATTGTCTGATAAATATGTTAGGAACCTGTCAGTAAATATCATATTTGGGTAAACCTTGTCCTGCTTTAATGAATTCTGTGACAGTAATTGAGTCTTCATTGTCTTTCAGAAGGTCGAAGCCAGAAAGAAAAGAGAAGTTCCCGGGGGCGAGGCAGAAGGACCTCAGAAGAAGATACTCCAAAGAAAAAGAAGCATAAAGGAGGGTGAGGCCTTTTTCTTTTCTATTTTTCCCCAAAGCACACCATTAGTATTTGATAGATCTAAATACCAGTGACAGCCACCCTTGAGGAAGTGCTTACCACGCCCAGCATGGCTATAGTTCTATGGACTTTTCGTGTGTCAGTCTGTCAGTCCCTTAAGCAGCCAAGGTGAGCAGCGTGGTAGGCAGTGATTCCCAGGGAGTGTACCTGCCCCTGCCTGGTGGCCCGTGTGCAAGAGCATCAGGCTGGTTCCACAGCCCCTTCTCTGAGTGTATGCCTGCCTTTCGAGTTACGTAACAGTGTGTATTCACAGTTCGGGCTAAGCCACTGTTTAGTAGCTGCCTATGTATCAGTTGATCATTTCATATATAAATATATTTTGTATATATTCATTATTGTGATTGCATTTATTAAACACACATGTTATTTAACTTGACCTTGAAGATGCTTCACTTAAAGCCTTCCACCTGACGCCCTCCCCTGTACTGTAGTGTTGCTTCTCAGAAGTATTTGGACTAAAGAGAATCTGGTAAAATGCCAGCTGGCTTCTGTGGAGATGATTCTGACAGTTATGGGGAGAGGTCTGAAGAGTTAGATCTTGAAAGAAAAAGGAAAATTTTTGGTTATTAAACCTGGTGTTTAAACTTTCATCTTTTAAAAAACACCCAGATGCCAGCCTTTGTATTGTAAAGCACTACAGGGATGCAGAACACGACACAGAGCAAATGTAGTGTAATGAGTTGCTGTGTGAGGCGTGTCCTTGGACATGCGTGTCGGGACCATAACCTCCTCACTCTGCCCCAAACCAACATGACCCACATATATATAGTATGTGCCCTACTTGTTCTTTGTAGTTTTTTCCCTCACGAGTACACTCCTGGACATTAAACTTTGAGATGGACTTTATTAAGGAACTAGAGGCCCGATACACGAGATTAGGCCTTTGCAGCCATGGTGGTTGCCTTGATCCCGCGGCTACAGCCCCGGCTTCGTCCTGAAGGTTGTTGTGCTGTTCGGCCGTTCAGTTGATTTGCACATTACGCTTTCATTATTATAGATAATTTACATACAGTAAGATGTTCTCATTTTAAGTATATAGTTTGATTTTTTTTTAAATTATGAGAATTATTCAGGCTTTTTGTATCTTTTTGAGTCAGTTTTGGTAATGTGTCTACAAAGATTTGTTGTTTCTTGTAAGTTGTCAGACTTACTGACATCAGGTTGTTTATAATATTATGTGATTCTTCTGATGTTGTAGGATTTGTGTAGATGACTGCTCTTTCAGACCTGACAGTGGTAATTTATGTCTTCTCTCATTTTGTCTTGATTGAGAACTAGCTTTTGGTTTCATTGATCCCTACCCCTTAGAGAGAGTAGAAGGGAGGGAGGGAGAGAAGGAGAGAGAGAGAGAGAGAGAGAGAGAGAGAAACATGGATGTGAGAGTGGCACATCGATTGGTTGCCTCCTGCATGCTCCCTGACTTTGGGGCTGGTGATTAAACCTGGAACCCAGGTATGTGCCCTTGACCAAGAATCTAACCCGAGACCCATCAGTGTGCGGGCTGATACTCAAACCGCTGAGCAACACTGGCCATGGCACCCCTCTGTTTTCTATTGCATTTATTTCTGCTCTTATTATTTCCTTCCTACTAAGCTACTTAAATTTACTTTGCTTTTTTTTAAAAAAAATATATTTTTATTGATTTCAGAGAGGAAGAAAGAGAGAGAGAAACATCAGTGATGAGAGGGAACCATTGATTGGGTGCCTCCTGCACGTTGGACTGAGCCTGCAACCCAGGCATGTGCCCCTTTGGTCCACAGGCCGACACTCGATCCACTGAGCCAAATCGGCCATGGCTTTCCTTTTCTTTTTCTAGCTTTTTAAGATAGAAGTAGCTTAGATCTTTGATTTTTATATCTTCCTTTTCTAACAAGTATTTAAAGCTGTAAGTTTTCTTCTAATTTCGGTTTTAGCTACATCTCACAAATTTTGATATATATATTTTTTAATTCCATTAAAAATATTTAAAATTTTCCTTGGTGGTTTTTCTTTGACCCATAGCTTATGTATGAGTAGATTTCTAAGTTTCCAAGTAATTTGGGGTTTTCCATATAACTTTCTGATTTCAATTTCTATTTTTGTTATGATCAGAGAACATTCTATAATTGAAATCTTCTACAGTTGATTAAGACTTGTGTTATGGGTTATGGTCTGTCTTGCTGAACGTTCCATATCCACTTGAAAAGAATATGTATTTTACTGTCGTTGGCTGGAGTGTTCTATAAATGTGAATTCAATGGCTAGGTTAATAGTGTTGTTCAGTTTTTTGTATTCTTACTGGTGTTCTGTTTAGTTTATGAACTCTTGAGAGAGGATTGTTGAAATCTCCAACTCTAATTATGGATTTATCTGTTTTTCCTTTCTGGTCTGTCAGTTTTTGCTTCATGTATTTTGAAGCTCTGTTATTTGGTTCTACATGAGCATTTAGTTTTTTTAAAAAAAGTAATTGACTTCTTTATCATTATGAAATTTATTTCTTTATTCCTTGTAATGTTGTTTGTTTTGAAGTCTGCTCTGTCTGATATTACTACAGCCCCTCCCACTGTCTGATGGTGAGTTTTTGATGGTGTATGTTTCCTTTTTCATCCTTTTACTTACAACATGTGTATGTTTTTGTATTTAGAGTGGGTTTCTTGAAGGCAGCATGTAGTGGCATCTTGCTTTTTCATCTAATCTGATAATCTCCGCCTTTTCGTGCAATATTTAGATTGTTCAGATGTGTTTTGCTTTTTTTTAACAGATGTTTAATATAAGAACCTACACACATATTCTTCCTTCCTGCTCCTGTTCTTGGTGTTATTGTCAGAATTTTTATTTCTACATGTGACAAGCCTCACAATATATCAGTGTTATTATTTCAGACCAAACCATTGATTATCTTAAATAGATTTTAATCCATTGTACGCCATAAGCGTCCTTTTTAGGGGACTCCAATTACATGTATGTTATTTAGCTTGACATTTTCCCACAGATTACGGAGGCTCTGCTTATTTTCTTACCTGCGTTTTTCTTTCTGTGCTCAGTTTAGACAATTTCTATTTCTTTGTCTTCAAGTTCTTTTCCCTTGGTATCTAATTGAATTTTAGTCTCCTTTAGTGAATCATTCATTTAATATATTTTCTTCTCAAGGAGTTCTATTTGTTTCTTTTTTATTTTCATTTAGTTATTTTTTAAAAAATATATATCTTTATTGATTTCAGAGAGGAGGGGAGAGGGAGAGAGAGATAGAAACATCAATGACGAGAGGGAACCATCGATTGGCTGCCTCCTGCACACGAGAAACATCAATGACGAGAGGGAACCATCGATTGGCTGTCTCCTGCACACGCCACACTGGGTATCAAGCCTGCAACTCGGGCATGTGCCCTGACTGGGAATCAAACTGTGACCTCTGGGTTCATAGGTTGATGCTCAACCACTGAGCCATGCTGGCTGGGCTATTAGTTATTTTTTAAATGTTTTTATTGCTTTTTAGGGAGAGAGGAAAGAAGAGGGAGAGAGAAATAGAAACATCGATGAAAGAGAAACAGCGACTGGATGCCCCCTAGTGGGGATTGAGCCCACATATCACGGGCATGTGCCCTGACTGGGACCTCTTGGTTCATGGGTCGGTGCTCAACCACTGAGCCATACTGGCTAGGCTGTTTCCTTGCCTGGCCGTTCTGTCTTCTGGCAAGGCAGGAGCTGTGTGTGGACCGGGACAGTTCCTCCTGTAGCCCCCAATCCCAAAGCTTGGATGAGTAGCCACCCCTGCTGGAGGGCTACTTGCAGTGTTTGGGAGGGGCCCCTGTCACTACCTGAGGAGGGATGTCCCCTTTGTCCACGGGAATTAGCTTGGAGGACAGTTCTGGTGTCCAGTCAGGCCACAGTGAGCACCTCAGGCAGTGGGGTTGCCTGGTCTGCTCGAGGGTCAGGCTTGGCAACTTCCTATGTGCTTCCCTCCAGGGGTAGTGTGAGCACCCACCACCCTGGAGCCCCCTCTGGTGAGACTGGAGAGGGGGTGGCTCAGGACCAATCCCCAGGTCTGATTGCTGGCGAAGTGGTGACTTTGCCAGGTGGTGCCCTAAGTCCTTCCAGCTTCTCTTGCTGCCACCCACATCTGGCCGGTGCCCTTGAACACAGTGACAGGCGAGGGTCAGGGAGCAGCTGAAGCATAGTCTGCAGAAGTGTGGAGAGTGCCACAGAGAGAGTGTGCCGAGTACGTGTGGTTATTCAGGGTGAGCACCTGGGAGACAGGACAGAGCCAGCAGGTGGGGGAGACAGTGTCATGGGCCGTGGTGACAAACCTAGGTTTCAGTGTAGCAAGGAGCCAGTGTCGTAGCCTGAGGACTGCTGTGACTGTTGCCTGAAGCAGTGTTAAAGCACATGGATGGGGCAGGTTCTTGTGACATTTATGATTTTCAGATCTAAAGAAAAAAACCTGTCTATTCCCAGAGACAGAGCAGAGGGAGGAGACTCAGATGTGCCTGGAGCCTGCATGGGTGGCACTCATGCTGGGGGGTGGGCAGCACATATGAGGCATCATGTGGCACGCTGGGGGCATTATGGAGCTTGGTATGTGACCACTAAGGCACAAAGCCTTCCTAGACCGGAACAGGTAAGGGGGGGTTCCCTTTGGGAAGCAGACTTCTCATGTCACCCATGTCATGATGTCAGTTGTCCTGGCCTGCCACTTGCTCAGCTTCCCCTCTGCCCTGTTGCCCTGTGAATTAGTGTACATAGCACGTGTGTGTTCAGTGAACATGCGTGTTCTCTCTCTGGGGGCAGGTCTCTGTACTGATGGGAGTATACTGTCTGTGTAACCTGCAGCTTGCAGCTTTATTTAAAAAATACTGAAACACATTAAGAGTAAATTCCCTAGTCGGCAAACCGCGGCTCACGAGCCACATGCGGCTCTTTGGCCCCTTGAGTGTGGCTCTTCCACAAAATACCACATGTGGGCGCGCACGTACAGTGCTATTGAAACTTCATGGCTCATGCGCAGAAGTCGGTATTTTGTGGAAGAGCCACACTCAAGGGGCCAAAGAGCTGCATGTGGCTTGCGAGGCGCGGTTTGCCGAGCCGTGGTTTGCCGACCACTGCCCTAGTCCCTTCCCTGTAACAGGTGGACGTCTGTCCCATCACCCGCTGCAGAGCTGTGGGATTGGAGGGAGGTGTGGGCACGGTGGGATCCTGGCTGGGCCATGGGTTAGAGACCCTGAGGGGGATGGCAACAGGCCTGCCTCCCAGGTGGGTGGGGAGGGTGGCTGTGGTCAGAAGCATCCCTGCTGATGGGTGGGCAGAGGGGGACTCCTGAGATGTAGATCTTGGAGGGTGAAGGGGAGCTGGTGGGCTTCATGGGTTTTGGGGTGAAGAAGATACGTGGGGATGTGAGTGGGAACTCACAAGCCATTGTCATGGGAGGGATGGAGAGAGAGCTGGTGGGGGCAGGCCTGCTCAGACTGCCAGACTGGTCTGGGTGGGATCCAGGCAGGATGCTAGGTGCCTGCCCTGGGTGTGTCGACCCGAGGTGGAGGTGAGTCCTGGGAGCAGGTCCTATCCAGGTGGAGGGACTGAGGCAGGATGGCTTCATGTGCCCAAGTGGGCTGGACCCCGAAGCCGGAAGGTGAATGCGCCTTTGCCCCCACTACCAGTCAGGTATCACAGGGGCAATGTGGTCCCATCTAACTGCTGCTCAACACTGTTGTGTCCATGCAGGTCGGAGTTCACTGACACTATCCTGTCTGTGCATCCCTCTGATGTGCTGGACATGCCCGTGGACCCCAACGAGCCCACCTACTGCCTCTGCCACCAGGTGTCCTACGGGGAGATGATTGGCTGTGACAATCCAGATGTGAGTGTTGGGCATGCTGCAGTGGGGTTCTGCCGCAAGATGTGGGGCCTTGAGATGGGAAGCCGGACGCTACGGCATCCCCCTGTGGGACCATGGGCAGGGTCCTGTACCAGGTGGGCTAGGGTGGGGAGGGGTGAGGGGACGGTGGGGTGGGATGGGGAGGTGGCAGGCTCTCTGTGTCTGGCACACAGCAAGTTACATGCTCACTGCAGCTCTCCCCCTCTCCCCTGCTGCCTTGCAGTGTCCGATCGAGTGGTTTCACTTTGCCTGTGTAGACCTGACCACGAAGCCCAAAGGAAAATGGTCAGTATGGGGCACTGCTCTGTCTCCTTCCCGAGAATGAGGTGGGGGTGGCTGGGCCTAGTAACCTTCCCTGCTCTGGCCCCCGGTGCTCTGGGTGTGGGTTTGGAGATCTGGCTGTGTCACACACTGGTCCTGTGTCCCTGGCCAAGTTGATGAGGGTCATTTGCTGCCCACCTCACCTGGGGCATCTTCTATTATATTTGCAAAACACCTACATTTCTGTTGCTCTATGTAATGGCCATTCTGACTCTTTCGAGTGAGGTAGAGATAGTCCTAAATAAAATGAGAAATGAGGGGTTCTTTTCCACGGGAAGCTTTCAGAGAAGATGAGGAACACAGTATTAAACGGATGGGACCAGGCAGGTGGGCGCTCTGCCTAGTCAGGGACTTACATGCTCTGGACTGAGCCCCTCCTGTTCTTCATCCTGGTATTCAGTTGTCTCTATGATGCCATTTAAGTAAAAACCTGGTTTTGTTTAGTTGTGCTAAAGACAGGCGTGTTCTAGGCTGCAGTTGTGGAGATGTCACACTCCCTGGTTGTGTATGTGACACATTTGCTGTATGCAGACGGGGACTAGATGCCCTGAGGACAGTCTGCCTTATCCTGGGTCCTCGGTGGATGACAGCAGGGCCAGGTGCGGTGCTCAGTGTCTCAGCCTGTGCGGTCTTGTCCTGGCAGGGGCTCCCTGGGCACCGGGATGCACCAGCAAGTCTGAGATGTGATGCAGCAGCCCTGACAGTGCCCTTTAGCAGGGGTGATGGGAATGTGATGGGACTGTGGTCAGGGCCCCGGCTGATCAGGGTGACCCTTTGGGCTTGAGGAGGCCAACCCATGGGGCAGGCTTGGCCTGTGATGACAGGGAGCTCCTGAGCTGATGGAAGGGGCATGAGGCAGGAGGGGTTTGATTAGAGTTTGATTCTGGACATGCTGTATTTGAGTTGTTTGTGGAGCTCCTGGTGGAAGTTTCCTACCAGGCCTTGGAAAACAGTTTTGCCTCTGGGAGAACAGGCAGAGCCTGAGGGATGTTGGGGACCCAACCCGGCTGTCCTCCTCCTGATTTCTTTGGGGCCTTTTTATTTTTATATATTTTTATTGATTTCAGAGAGGAAGGGAGAGGGAGAAAGAGAGATAGAAACATCAATGATGAGAGAGAATCATTGATTGGCTGCCTCCTGCATGCCCCCCTACTGGGGATTGAGCCCATAACCTGGGCTTGTGCCCTGACCAGGAATCGAACCAGGACCTCCTGGTTCATAAGTCAATGCTCAACCACTGAGCCACGCTGGCTGTACATCTTTGTGGTCTTTATAGAGATCACCGAGTGTGCAGGCTTCTTGGTCGGTGAGATGTGAGCTGATAGCTGTGCTTGTGCTGTGTGTGCCGTGTGTGAGCATGATGCTGGGCGCTGCTTCTTCAGGGCTCAGCCAGGGCATGGGCAGTTGGCAGGCAGGGGCCAGGGGCAGGGGTAGGGTCAGGGGGCGGGCAGGGGCCAGGGGCAGGGGTAGGGTTGGGGCAGGCTCTGTACTAGGGCAGGGGCCAGAGGGCAGGGACAGGGGCAAGAGCAGGGACCGAGGCTTCCTCAGGGCCCATTCACTAGTGTAGACCTGGCCTGGTTGAGCTCAGCTACACGGTAATCAGCTGCCTTCTGATAGGGGGCTCAGGAGGGCTGAGGTGGACAGCAGTTTGGACTGTCCCTTGTGTCCCTGTGTGCTGCCATGGTCTAGGAGTGACTGAGAAAGTGCTCTGTGTTTGAGACTCTGGAACTTGCTTGCGCAGGGTCACCTGACCACAGTCTGCAGGATGGGCTGGGAGCCTGTGGCCTGCCTGGTCGGCGTGCACGTCATCCTGCACCCACACTAGGCCACCAGCTCGACAGCAGGTGTTGTCTCTGTTTTGGTGAAGAGGAATGCTCATGTCTGAGAGCAGTTTTGCTGATTGATTTGTATCTATTTGAAAACAGCCAGGCTAGATAGAGCGACTTGCTTAGGAGATTTTTCCTGGTGGGAGAGCTGTGCACTGTGTTTGTGGGTCTCTCTTCTGGTTCTGGTGCTGTTTCACCGAGAGGCAGGGTCTGGGCCTCCCGAGTGCTGGCAGAAATCTGCAAAGGGCTAACACTGTCTCTCTCATCACAGGTTCTGTCCTCGGTGTGTCCAGGAGAGGAGGAAGAAGAAGTAAGGAAGAGCTGACACCGGGGCCAGAAGAGCAAGTTGATACACTCCTTTATTCACGTTGCAATATTTTACCTTCATCTTAAAGCTACCTTGTTTTGAATGATATTTAATAACTCAGTGGCCAGTTGTAATTCTGGATATTTCCTAAAATCAACAAGAACCCACCTGAGCCCTGTTTGCACAGAGGAGGGATCTTATGGGGACTTGCCACAGTGACTTTGTTCTCATGACTTTTTGTACAGACCCAGCACTGAGCACAGCAGCCCCACGAGCCCGAATGACTCCGTGGATGTATGCGTGCGGTGTGCTGGGTGCGGTGGGATGTGCCAGCTGGGAGCAGATACTGCCATCACTTTGCAGCTAGAGGTGTGAGCCTTATGTGGTCTGCAGTTTCCTGGGCTTCCCCTGAGAGCCCACACCACTGTATGCACATTGGCCACGCTGAGTGCACGGGTGTGTAGTCTGGTGGGCGTTGCCGGAAGGCGCCCTCCCAACTCGTGCGCTCGGAGCTGGCAGCTGCACAGGAAGGGCTGCGCTCTCCCAGAAGGAGCTCTGCTTGGCTGTGCACTGCCTTTTAGTCTGGACTCCCTGAGGTTTCACTGTCTGGAGTAAACGGCTCTGGATTGGCAGATGGGCCGTAGGTTACCACGACCAGCACCAATGAGAAACAGCATAACAGACTGGCAGATGTTCCATTTCTCTGGGAATTCCGGATGTTTTTACTGTGAAGATGAAATTATTGTAATCGCATGAAGTCTGTTTGTGAAGTGAATCCAGTCTACTAAGAGCCGATTTTGAACCTGTTTCTGTTACACACTGGGTCAGCACTTTGTCTCCCAGAGGACTACAATTATGTGATGTGATTTGTGAATTTCTTGTGCCACAATAGCAGTTCTGGAATGAAGCTAGGAAACTAGAGTGTACTTTCTGTTTAATCAGCATTCACCAAACTGATTTTGAACCGTCTCTTTGGTACTAGTTGGGGACATCGCATACATTTGGTATGTTGAGATCCACTTGTGATGGTACCTAGAGTGGGGCTTCTGGGAGCGTCCTGGACTCTCCAAGACCCACCCCGCGTGATTCAGACAAGTCAGGGTTCCTTTTGCCAGGAAAAAAAAGACCCAAGAGATAGAATCCAGGTGTGAAATGCCCAGCTTCAGAAGAATCTCGTTCTCTTTGTGGGGAGTGTCCTCTGGAGTGGTCCACCTGCTTCCTTCCAATGGCCTCCTGTACCACATCCTCTCCTAGCTTCCAGTGTTTCACCATGGAGAGGACATAGGGCAGAGGAACTGGTGAAGCTGCATCCTAGACCAGCCCCTCCCTGCAAATGAGTTAATATGTGGCAGTTGGGAGCAGATATCAGAGGGCAGCTGGGGTCCAGCTGGAATCTGTGGCCCTTAGTGGGTCTTACCCTGCATGGAACGTGTCCAGACTGCTGTCCTTTCTAGAGCTACCTGAGGGAGCAGGACTTGCTTCCAAATGACTGCAGGCGGGCCACTTCCGCTTGTGTGCCCCTTCCAGTCTCGGGCTGGTGGTTAGGGTAGGGGTCAGCAGCTGCCACAGCCTGTCCCTGGTAGGTTCCAGGCCTGATGCACTGTCTCAGAACTGATGTCTTCTTGCTGCTCAGGAAGAAGTTGGGGGCGCACCTGTAACTCAGCTGCGTTGGAACACGAAGCCCGCTTGTATTTAGCAACTTAGTTTTACATTGCAGGTGTTTAAAGATTGTGAGGAATCGGTTGTGGAAATTTTTTTTCTTCATTCTTTTACCAGTTTTTGTGGAGAGGATAGGTAAGTACATTAAGTTTGTGATGATTCTTTGGAAGCGAATTTAATATTTGCACTTCATCTTTGAACACACTCACTTGCCACTGGAACACAGTGTGTTTGTGGATGCAGGTTAATGGCTGGCTAGTTTCAGTTGTCACCTGGTTTCCTGAGGCCATGCTCATTTCCTGAGAATGAGACCAACTTCTGTCTTAAGCTTTTGTTTAAAGTTCGATGTTGTCATTCTGCTTGTCACTGTGCAGCATCCCATGTGTCAGCTTTTTGTAAGGTTCTGTGCTTATCTGTTTTTAGTGTTTACTTTTGCCAGTTACAGTAATATCACCAAAATAATATGCAGAGAGCTTTGAAAAAAAATGGAAATCATGAGCATGATAGGAAGGTCCCCTGGGATGTTTGGAGAATGCCTGAACTCCATGCCTGACCATTAATACCGTCGGAGTCAGAAAGACAAAAGGGTGGCTTTCTGGTTGAGAAAGAATGTCAGGCCACCTGGCTGGCTCTGGCCCCGGACGGCTGGAGCACCACAGTGATTTGCTCCCCACAGCTTGGCTGCCCTCGTCCTGGGGGTGATTCAGGCTGGAACCCTGTCTGTGCCTGCCAGGTCCCATGTCTGATCCTGAGGACAGCTGTGGAGCCAACCCCACCCCTCAGGTTGCAGGACCTGGGCTGGGCCCAGCAGGTGAGCGTGCGGCCTCCATGGCTGGGGTTTACTGGTAAGGGAAGAAGTATCTTGTTCAGAGGAGAAGCAGAACCATTTTTCTTATTCTCAGTGCTATGTTTTCACCTACCATTTGAGAAACCTTGTTCTCCAACAGGACACATCTACACTAACAAAAAGTTTTTTAAGCTGAGCTCTGCATCCCTGGCTGTGCTAATGGAGCTGTTGGCTGGGCTGAGGCCTGAGTGACTATCCCCACATGCAGGCTGGGCCCCAGGCAGGTGGACGTGAGACTGGGACTAGCCAGGGCCCTGGAAGCTGGGTGTACAGCCATGTGTGTGGTGGGATGCATGGGGACACCGGCCAGCTGTGTGTCAGTGCTGTTCCAGGGAGCCACACTGCACTTGCCTCCTGCCCTGTCCCTGGCAGCCCTTGGCAGGGGCTGCTTCAAGCAATAACTGTCCACATGCCACAGCCAAGGCCTGCCCCATCACAGGATTCGGACACTTCGCATGGGCATTTGAGTTAAGGTTTTCCTCCATTTTTAGCGAACAGTGATTAGTTGTCATTACCTGTGCTGAGATGCATTTAAGATGGGAAGTCTAAGAAATGTTCTCATTCAGGAGATAGTCCTATGAAGTTTCTTCCTTCGTATGTGTTTTGTGGTGTTCACTTTTACCACATTCATCCAAAATGATGATGCAGCTTTAACATGAATGTTACATTTTATTTTCAAGGAATTATTACCTATGTTCCCTTTGTAAAGGAAATATAATATTGTAAATCTTTTTATTAAATAATGTAAAGATGTATATCTGTATTTTTTGATCATGTTATAGATTATGGATATATTGTTTAATAAATAAAGTATTTTTTTGAACAAACATTAGAGAATGCATCATTTTGGGAAATGATAAAACTTCAGCATTGTGTCCAGAGGTGGTGAGTATATCCTATGTTGAATTTTGAAGGAGATGTGAGGTGAACTGGAGAGAGTTGTTTGCTGGCCATGGGCTTGAGTAAGACCCTGGCCTCACCGTGGTTACTGACCAGCTCTGGGTCCCAGCTGTGTTGTAGCGTCAGAAGTTGGTTCCCAGGCTTACAAGAAAGAAGTGTGTGGATGAGAGTGCCATGAGTTGCTTTATGGAGATTTAAAAGTGCTTTGTCTGGAACAGGTTTGCCATCAAGACCTGCAGGGTGTCAAGATCCCTTTGAGGACTAACTAGTTCTTAGGACATTCCTTGAGAGTTAATGGCCGACGTCCAGAAACCCAACGTGATCACCATGATGGAGAGGCACAGCCTCACTTTCCAGATGAAAATCATTCACAGACCTGGAGTGCACCACAGGCTGTCCGCCTCTGAGCACTCCAAAGGCACTTGTAGCCATTTCTTTGGGTGACTCCCTGGGAAAAGGAAACACCAGCTCTTGGGGGATGGGGCTGGTCATCCTCACTAGTTCTGAACTGTCCCCAGTCCCCAGAGGTCCCAGATGCTGGTCTAATCAGAGTGGGGCCTACGGCTGTTGTGGCAAGTCACGTTTGTCTGAGTGGCTGTCTCCCCAGGGCCCACCCATGTCACTGAAACAGACCTGACAGCTGGCGGGATGCCCACAGTAACTGACCTGGGAAGCAAGGGCCATTAAGGCAGGAAGGGCCAGGTAGAAGTTTCTGGGTTGGCCTGTCCTCTTCCTGCCAAGACAGTGGTGCAGAGGCAAACACATTCCTGGCAGGAAGGTGCAGTGGGATGTACTCAACACCCCCCGATTCACCTGTGGGAATACAGTTTACGAAGACATAGGTGATGACTCCAGCTGCAGCGCACCTGGGAAGCAAGGGCCATTAAGGCAGGAAGGGCCAGGTAGAAGTTTCTGGGTTGGCCTGTCCTCTTCCTGCCAAGACAGTGGTGCAGAGGCAAACACATTCCTGGCAGGAAGGTGCAGTGGGATGTACTCAACACCCCCCGATTCACCTGTGGGAATACAGTTTACGAAGACATAGGTGATGACTCCAGTTGCAGTGTTGCCAAAGCACGTCTGCACACTCTTGGCACCGGGCATGCGGCCAGTGGTCTGGCAAGGACCTGGCTATCCTTGGCAAAGCCATCAGTGCAACTCTGGAATCAGGATTACATGAACTCTTGCTGTCTGTCGTCTGGCCACAGACCCTCATCCTTGGGACATAGAAGAGTATCCCTCCGGTGGGCATCACTGGCCACACAGGGAACTGGAGAGGCCTCAGTAGGACCCCTGGGAGCCAGAGGGTGGGAGAGAACCCTACTCCGCACCAGGACTGTGTTGTCAGGAAAGCAGGAGCCACGCGTGACTGTGACGGTTTAATTCAGGGTACTGGAGGGCCCGGGGAACAGTGACTGCAGGAAGCAGCTACCACCCCTAATCCGGGGGCGGCCAAGGGAGGAAGCGTCAGGGAGGGGACTGATTAGGACTCTGCTCTGAGGGGGGCTGGCCTCACAACTGATGGGGAAGTGCCCTTGGGCGGGATTCAGCCACCCGGGGAGTGGGTGCTACCAGGCTGGTGGAGCAGAAGCTTAGGCAGGGGGTGCCCGTGGATCTGGGACTCAGACGTCTGGGGCGAGGGCGGCACCCCTGAGGCCATGGGGTGAGGCTGGGAACTGGCACGGGTGCCGCTGGGGTGAGGGCCATTGCTGGGATGACAGGAACGTCCACCAGGCTGCGGCCCCGTCTCCGAGCTGCGGTGGGCGGAGTCTAGCTAGCAGGCCCCACGGAGAGCTGCAGGCCGGCAGGGCCAGGTTTTTTTTTCCTCTGCGGTCCCCTCCCTCGAGTCCCAGGCCAGGGCCTCTGTCCGAGAAAATGTTCCCGCTGCTAGGCGGGCAGCTTTGGGAACCAGCTCGGGTCTGCCCGCCCTTTGGCCGGAGCGGGCCAGGGCTCGGGGCTCCTGGAGAGAGACCCCTGAGGGCCCGCAGTAGGAGGGGGGAGTGGGCAGTTTCCCTTTGGGGCC
>NW_005353838.1:14134094-14165260 GCF_000412655.1 Myotis brandtii | reverse complement strand
GCGAGAGCGCTGCCCCAGGTGCCGTCCAGGTTGTCTGAGCGCCAGGTGAGGGCCGGTCTCCACCTGTCACCCCTCACTGGTGCGGGGTCTGTGTGCGAACCGCCTCCACCACGTGGGCAGCCGGAGAAGCTCCCTCATCCGTCCTTTTCTTGATTCTGCACTTTTTAAACTTGTGGTAACATACATAAAACATAAAGTTTGCCATTTAGCCATTTTTAAGTGTACAGTTTCGTGCCATCTGTCCCTTCCTTTGAACGCCCTGAGTCCTGGTTTTGTGGTTTTGTTCTGAAGGAAGAGGGCCGAACGGAGACAGAGGTCAGCGGCCTAGGGACGGACAGCCCAGTGAGTCCTCAGGAGGTGCAGGGGACCACACCCGGGCAAGAGCAAGGGCAGAGCCGCCCGCTGGCCTCCTGCCCCCTGTCCCCTCCAGCCCACCTCTGCCCGCGTCCTGTCCTCACTTTCCCAACTTACGCCCTTCCCTGGGCAATTTCTTTCTTTAAAAAAATATTGTTATTGATTTCAGAGAGGAAGGAGAGAGAGAAACATCAATGATGAGAGAGAATCATTGATCGACTGCCTCCTGCACACCCCCTACTGGGGATCGAGCCCTCACCTGGGCATGTGCCCTTGACCAGAATCGAACCCGGGACCCTTCAGTCCGCAGGCCGATGCTCTGTTCACTGAGCCAGACCACCTGGGGCAACCATTTCCTTTTCACGGCTCCTGGTAGTCCAGGGTTACAGGTCCCATCGCTTGCTTTTTAGGGCAAGAGCTATGGTGCGGCGTCTGGCCCCCAGGTGGCCTGTGTGGCTCTTCCCGTGGCGGGCAGCCTGCACTCCTGGAGCCTTCGTGCAGCAGAGGACCTGGGCAGGGGCAACCAGAACCCCCTTGTGGGGCAGACTTCATGGAGTCGCGGGCGTTAGCCCCCTGGTTCGCAGAGGGAGCTCCTCCACGTCCTCCCAGGCCCCCGAGGTGGTGCTGACCTGCGAGCGCTACCCGGTGCGGCGGCTGCCCTTCTCCACAGTGTCTGAGGAAGACCTGGCCACCTTTGAGCGCATCATCCCCAGCAGGGTCATCACAGACCCAGAGGAGCTGGAGGCTTCGAATGTGGACTGGCTGAGAACCATGCGAGGTGAGCAAGGACCCCCACACCTTTCTTAGGCTGCAGAAAGCTGCTAAGAGGTGACTCTAAGATGCTCTGAGGACAGAATTGATAGAAGTTTATTGGTGGTTGTCATGAGCACTCTGGCTGTGAGTATAGTCTTTCCTATAAGTCACTCGATGTCCTGACCCCCAGATAATATCAGGGGTGCTTGATCGAGGCCACTTGGCCCTCTAGGTTTCCAACACAGGTGACTATGCTGTCCATTTAGCTTTTATTACTTGCAGTTTTAATCCAAATTACAAACACATCAGAACACGTACACACAAGTATTGGGGGTTAACAAACTGTTCTCCAGTCCAGGCTATTCACAGAGCAGTGTTTACTGGTCATTCGGAGTCACAGAGGCCTCGGTGTCTGGTGGGGGAAGGTGGGGTGGAGGTATGTTTTGCAAGGAAGACTGCTGAACTACCTTGAGACAGCAAGGCCCTGAAATAATCAACAGTCACCAAGCCAGACACACAAGCTGTCAGCACGGTTCACTCACAGGAGGGTGAATAGCAAGTGTCAACTGTTCTTAGTTTAACTTCTGTTCTTCTTCTCGAGGTGTCTCCCTTCACCTGCACTTGTTAGATTAGCTTGTGGTCTCTGAGATTAGCCCTCAAAATCCAAATCAAAATATTTGGCACCGTCTGCGAAGATGCTTGGTCATCGTTATAACTTATACGTGTGGGTTGCCTCCCTTTTGCTGGCAGCCCAGGACTTGGCTGTTGGCCTAGGCTTATATGTGTTCAGATGATAAGGTTCAAACACAAGTTGGAGTTAGGTATTAACTCTGCTCTCCACAGTAGTGCATGACACCTTCACATTAAAGGACCAGACAGTCCCCTGGCTGCTCTGA
The DNA here is from genome assembly GCF_000412655.1 of Myotis brandtii. Lineage (NCBI taxonomy): Eukaryota > Metazoa > Chordata > Mammalia > Chiroptera > Vespertilionidae > Myotis > Myotis brandtii. The sequence goes on along the minus strand of NW_005353838.1, from coordinate 14,163,257 downwards.
GGCGGTCTGTGTGTTTACTGCTTGCTTCCTCTCAGCTCCTGTGTTAGGCTCCTGGAGTCAGTGTGACAAAGAACCACAGACGGGGCTTAAGAGAACAGAGATGGATCCTGCCAATTCTGGAGGCAGCAAGGCCAAAACGAGGTGTCTGCAGGACTGCACTTCCTCCCGAGACCCCAGGGAGGGTCCTTCCTTTCTCCCCCAACTTCTAGGGGACGTCCTTGGCTTGTGACAGCATCAGTCTAGTCTCTGCTTCTTTCATTACATGGGACCTAAGAAACAGCCAAACTTGTAGAGAATTTTTTTAAAAATATATTTTATTGATTTTTTTACAGAGAGGAAGGGAGAGGAATAGAGAGTTAGAAACATCAATGAGAGAGAAACATCGATCAGCTGCCTCCTGCACACCCCCCACTGGGGATGTGCCCGCAACCAAGGTACATGCCCCTGACCGGAATCGAACCTGGGACCCTTCAGTCCCCAGGCTGATGCTCAATCCACTGAGCCAAACCGGTCAGGGCAATTTTTTAAATTTTATTTTTAAAAATTGATTTCAGAGAGGAAGGGAGAGAGAGAGATAGAAACATCAGTGATGAGAGAGGATCATTGATCGGCTGCCTCCTGCATGCCCCCTACTGGGGATCAAGCCTGCAACCTGGGCATGTGCCCTTGACTGGACTCAAACCTGGGACCCTTCAGTCCCCAGGCTGATGCTCAATCCACTGAGCCAAACCAGCTAGGGCCTGTAGAGAATTTTTATAAGAACTTATTTGAGCCAAACTGATGACATATACCGGGGAGCAAGATCTCAAATGTTCCAGAAAATAACAGTTTTGCAGCCTTGGTGCATTTGAAATTAAGGAGGGATCATAATGAAGATTACATGAGGGTGGGAGAAAGCAAGGTAGGGATTGCATTACAAGATAATTAAGATTAGTGCTCACTTGAGGGTGGCTATGCTTATTTCAAAAGTGTGTTGATGCCCTGACTGGTTTGGCTCAGTGGATAGAGCATTGGCCTGCGAACTGAGAGGTCCCAGTTTCGATTCCGGTCAAGGGCATGTACCTTGGTTGCGGGCACATCCCCAGTAGGTGTGCAGGAGGCAGCTGATCCATGTTTCTCTCTCATCGATGTTTCTAACTCTTCTATCCCTCTCTCTTCCTCTCTGTAAAAAATCAATAAAATGTATTTAAAAAATAAAATAAAATTACTTGAGTATTATCAAAGAAAAGTGTGTTGATAAAAAAAATGTGATGTAGATGCACAAAAACAATTGACAGGGCTTGCTTAAGGCAAAGGTAAACCTTTTACTAAAAAGTTACCTGCATGGGGCGTGACTTCCCAGTTAGGAATTTTTTTTTCTAAACATTTTTATTAATTTCAGAGAGGAATGGAGAGAGAGAGATAGAGAGAGAGAAACATCAGTGAAGAGAGAGTCATTGATTGGCTGCCCCCTGCATGTCCACACGGGATAGAACCCACAACCCGGGCTTGTGCTGACAGAGAATCAAACCATGACCTCCTGGTTCATAGGTCAAAACTCAAGCTCTGAGCCACATCCACTAGCCTGATCTCACAGCTTCGTGAAGAGTTAATGATGTAAGAGGAACATGCTTGGTGCTCCTCCTGCCTCTGCAGCCTCCACTCATCTAGTCAGAGTTCTTTCAACAAAACAAAGGTGCAGAAGGGGGGCAATGGTTAGGGATGCTGACGAACTAGTTCAGGGGGCTCCCACCAGCCACATCTGGACCTCAAATCATGACAGCAAAGAATTTTAACCAGTGAATAAAAGAAAAATGAACCCATGAGTCCACATGGATATGATTGACTAGCTAAATAAATAAATACACGAGAGAGAAGGAAGGCCCCTCCTTATAGTACAAGGTCAGCTATTCAGTGCAGGATGGGTGGAAATCCCCATTTGGCAACTATCCTAAGAACTGCTTCAGGAGGAAAATCAATAGATGCTAAATTCCTGGGGTGAACTTAGAGGAGCAACAGGGTGTCTACATAGTGTCAAGTGTCTGCCCACAAGATCCTTAGTAACTTGCAGTGGAGAAGCCAGGCAGGCACCCCTCCCCTCACATCCGACCACCTTCACCATTACTGCAATCGGCACCATCTACCGGCCTCCCACCTCCTCTCAGTGAGCAGACTGACTGCTCTTGTCCTTGAGGTTTGTGGGTGACCGTGGTTGTGCGGGTCATCTCACTGAGGAAGGAGAAAGTGCTTTTGAAGAACCTCCCTTTTCCAGGGAGGTCCCCTTCCCATGTCTAACGCCCTTTTCTGTCTCAGGTTGTAGCAAGGTACTGCTGAAGCCCCGGACATCGGAGGAGGTGTCTCACATCCTCAGGTAAGAAGCCCTCCCTGTGGTATGTGAGTAGATGCCTCCTGAAGACACACAAACACAGACCCCAGGAAGCTTGCAGCCTGTGCAGAGCCAGGCCTCAAACCTCAGAACCTTGGGTGCTGGACTGGGCACGGCATGGGAGTGGCTGCAGACTCCAAGGAAATTGACCTTTTCTTGAAATATACCTTTTTTATTTTCTATATCAATAAGCTATTATGTTTATTACTAGAAGCCCAGTGTATGAAATTGTGTGAAACCCAGACCCGGCGTGCTGCGTCAAGTCCCGCTGGCGCCACGGGACCCATCAATGCACCTCCTGGTGACCAGTCTTTGGTCGTTATGGCGTTACGACCACTGGGTTTTTATTCTATAGCTGGGAAAATTGGAAACATAGAAAATCATAAAGAAAAAAATGCAGCCGTGGCCAGTTTTTCTCAGTGGTTAGAGCATCGGCCCTCGGACCAAAGGGTTGCCTGTTCGATTCCCGGTCAAGGGCATGTATCTTGGTTGCAGGTTCCCCAGCTCTGGTAGAGGTGTGTGCAGGAGGCAACCAATCGATGTGTCTCTCTCCCCCTCCTCCTTTCCCTCCACTCCCTAGAAATCAGTGGAAACAATATTCTCAGAATTAAAAAAAAGAAAAGAAAAAAATGCAGCTCTGGTTGGTGTGGCTCAGTGGTTAAGAATGTTGGCCCGTGCACTGAAATGTCAAGGGTCCGATTGTTGGTCAAGGGCATGTACCTGGGTTTCAGGTTCAATCCTGGTGGTCGGTGGTTGGGTCGCATGTGGGAGGAAACCAATCAGTGTGTCTCTCACATCAGTGTTTCTCGCTCCCCCTCTCTCTTTCTCTTCCTCTTTTCCTATCCCTCCTTCCCTTCTACTATCTCTAAAAATTAATGGAAAAAATATCCTTGGAAGAGGATTAACAAAAAAAGAAAAAAAATACAAAAGTAACCATTAATTTCACCTCCAGAATTAACACTTGATGACATTTGATTTATGTAGTATCTTTTCTGCTGCATGTGGTTTTAAATGTCACAGTGTATCTAAGACATTGTCATCTTTTTTCCCTTCTCATTTGGCAAATCCATGACCATTTCTTGGTGCAAATTATTCCTCCGTGCCATTTTCGACCCACCTCACAAGTGCCCTACGTTTTACAGTCCCCCAAAGTTGCCAGATCACGTCAAGGTGTTCTTGAATTTCACATTATTATATATCATTGTCCATGTGTGCCTGCTCTCAGAATCCAAAGCTAGAGGCTGGTACCTCACGGGGTGGGTTTACTTGATGCACGTGGGCACACTGCACGCTTGTTTCTCCAAATCCTTTTCCATCCAGTTGCCTTCGCTGCTCTCAGATGTTGGCCCAGAGCGTGTCCCACAGGATGGTGGTGTGGGTGTGGGGAAGAGGGCCCTGATGCTCCGCCTGTGCTTGTCCTAGGTACTGTCATGAGAGGAACCTGGCCGTGAACACCCAGGGGGGCAACACGGGCCTGGTGGGGGGCAGTGTCCCTGTCTTTGATGAGATCATCCTGTCTACTGCCCTCATGAACCAGGTCGTCAGCTTTCAGGACATATCTGGTGAGCCTGGCTGCCTGTTGGTGCCGTCCTCATCCTTGTCAGCTGCTGGGGCTGGGCAGTAGGGGAACCTGGGCCCCGGAAGGAAAGGACCAGGTCTGTCCATGCCCGGTCCTCACGGGGATGTTATTTAGCTGGTCACTTAGTGACATATTGTGGGCTTGAGGTGAAGGGGATGGGCTGCCCCTTTGGACTCTGACATTTTCTGGCCAGAGCCACCTTTTGGGAGTGTGAGGTCACATAGCATGAAGGGGCTTCCTGCTCAGGATGCAGCAGCATCATGGTGTAGGCCTCTTGAGTGGGTGTGTGGGCTGGATCATTCTCTATGGAGGGGGGGGGCACCTGGGCACCATAGCGTGTTGAGCAGCATCCCTGGCTTCTACCCACTTGACACAGCACCCCCAACCAAAAATGTGTTGTCACATGTGCCCTAGGGGGCAAATCACCCCTAGTTGAGGACCACTGCCTTATAACAACCCTCTCTTTTCTGCTCTCTTCCATAGGCCTGCATATATGCATGTACGCATGCGTGTGTGAATACATGTGCATGCATGTGTACAGGGGCACATGGGTGTGCACGTGCACATATGAGCACACGCATGTGAATGTGTGTTTCTTCTCATTTTTGCCTTATGAGTGTTTCCTCTGTTTCACAGTACTCACAGAGATAACTTCTTGGGGAGGGATGGGGCACAAGCTCCTTTTCTGAGTTCTGGGTTGGATCCTGAGGTGGCAGTTCCTTGGGGGCGGGGGGAGTTCGCACTGCAGGCTCTGCCTGAGTCACCCTGTGCTGAGAGCCCCGTGACAGCTCTGCTTGCTCCGCAGGGATCCTGGTTTGCCAGGCGGGGTGCATTTTGGAGGAGCTGAGCCGGTACGTGGAGGAGCGGGACTTCATCATGCCCCTGGATTTGGGAGCGAAGGGCAGCTGCCACATCGGGGGGAACCTGGCGACCAACGCAGGTGGTCTGCGGTTTCTGAGATATGGTTCGCTGCATGGGACTGTCCTGGGCCTGGAAGTGGTGAGCCGGAGCCATTGCTGTGCGTGCAAGTGGGGCCCCGCTCCCAGGGACCCCTGGCCTGGCTCCCTGTGTCCAGGTGCCAGTTTCAGGGCTCTTTCAGCCTTTTCCCAGCTGTTATTGTGCTCACAAGGCCTGTCAGCTCCACACCCTGTGCCTTCGGGTTAGCGTTCATTCCTCTTGCGAAGGCCCACATCTGTGTGGACACTGGGGTGGTGCCCAGGCTGCCCTCAGGCCCCAGGTGGTGCAGGTGATTGGGCTCCCATCATCCAGCCCAGGCCGGGACCTGTGGGTTACACATAGCACCTGCTCAGGGAGGCCCTGCTCTGGCTTCCTGAGGCACTGCTGCTGGGTCCGTGGCTTCTGGGTCCACGTGAGGCGCTCTAGGCACCCTTCACCTTGAGCAGGTTCCCATGACCCAGCGACGTTCCACCAGTCAGCTTCCAGGTGGGCTGTGTGCAGAGAAGGAGCAAGGTTCTGTTGGCCTTTACTCACACCATCGCTGGCTGCCCCTCCAGGGGTATTGGAGTCCCTTTCCCTGAACCCTCGCTGGCTCCTGCTTAGACACCTCATGGTTTTGTTTTTTTTAAATATATTTTTTATTGATTTCAGAGAGAGAGGGAGAGAGAGAGAGAAACATCAATGATGAGAGAGAAACATTGATTGGCTGCCTCCAGCACACCCCCTTCTGGGGATCGAGCCCACAACCCAGGCATGTGCCCTTGACCAGAATCGAACCAGGGAGCTTTCAGTCCACAGGCTGACACTCTGTCCACTCAGCCAAACCAGCTAGGGCACACCTCATGGTTTTTTAAAGCCTGGAACCTTCTGTCCTGTTACCCAAGGGTGGACTGAACATAAATACACGCTGGACTTCCATCTGCTAATTCACAAAGTTTTAATAGCTTTTTTTCCTAGCCAGCTGCACATTTTTATTTTTTAAAAATATATTTTTATTGATTTCAGAGAGGAAGGGAGAGGGGGAGAGAGAGAGAAACATCAGTGATGAGAGAGAATCATTGATCAGCTGCCTCCTGCACTCCCCACATTGGGGATTGAGCCCACAACCCGGGCATGTGCCCTGACTGGGAATCGAACCGTGACCTTCTGGTTCATAGGTCGATGTTCAACCACTGAACCACGCTGGCTGGGCTGCACATTATTTTTATTGTAACTCACTTTGTCATGTTTATGAGGTGTGTCCTGCTCCACCCTCAGGTGTAGGCCCTGTTGTACCCCCAGGTGTGGGTCCTGTTGTAGCAACAGGTTGGGCCCTGCTCCATCTCCAGGTGTGGCTCTGCTTCGGGCCAGCTTCCTTTGAGAACTGGGCCCCGAGCCTCATGGTTGGGGAGCGGGATTTCACTCCAGCCAGGAAAGAAAAGTCCTTCCTTCAGCCTGATTGTCCCCACCCTGGGGCCCTGCTTTCCTAGACACCTGTTTCTCTTCTCCCTCGCTAGGTGCTTGCCGACGGCACCGTCCTGAACTGCCTCACCTCCCTGCGGAAGGACAACACGGGCTATGACCTGAAGCAGCTCTTCATTGGGTCAGAGGGCACCCTGGGGGTCATTACCGCCGTGTCCATCTTGTGTCCGCCCAAGCCCAGGGCTGTGAACGTGGCTTTCCTTGGTAGGTGGAGTGCCTGCCGCCCCCATGGTTTGAGAGAGCGGATGGACAGGGCCCTCGCAGGACTCCCCATTTCTCCTAGCTTCTCGCTCTTTCCAAAGGATCCAGGATCTGGCTTTGGTGTTCAGTCAGGTCTGGAGTCATGCTTGCGGGTTCTGGGCAGAGTAACCTCACTTTGTAACAAAGTCGAGCTTCCTCAGCCCTCTCACCCACTTGTCATTTACGGAGCATATACCTAAGATTCTGTGGGAAGTATTGTCATTGGGCATAAGGCCAAGGACACCGATCTTCATTATGTGGGGTGATCAGATGGAGGCCCTCCCTGGCTCCTCAGCAAACGCACACGTGCTGTTTCCACCATAGAGGAACCGTCACCACCTGCCTCCCTTCCCAGCGGACTTGAACCACAACCTTACACCTGCTTCCCTCAGTCCTTGCCCTTCATCTGCTCCCACCTCCTTTCTTGCCTTCATTCCATTGGGTAGGTGTGTGGTCCGTCTCCTCTTGTCCTTGGTCAGGAGGGACGCAAACCACCAGTCTTCTAGTGGATTCCACGGGCTCCTAACGTACCAGTGCGGTCAGTCTGTGCCATCAGTGTCTTCCCACTGGGACAGTCATGATTGTGGGGACATTAGCTGTTTCTTCCCCTCCTGACTTTAAATGTCCCCTCTTGTCTGGATTCTTGATCCCATTTGTCTTAATCTCTCAGATCATAATTACCATTATTTTATCAATGTGCCATTTTCCTTCCTCCTCCTTCCTTCTTCCTCAGACTTCCTGCTGGGCTCATCTCCTTGTAAACACATCCTCGAGCATCCTTTGGGGAACACCCGCTGGCGATGAGTTCCCACTGTCAGTTTGTCTGAAAATGCCTTAATTTACACTCATTCTCGAGAGGCGCCATCACTAGGCGTGCAGGTTCGGGTGGGCACTCGTTTCCTTCTTCCACTGAAAATGCTGCACTCTGGGCGGCCTCCACAGCTGCTCTGAAGAGGTCTGTCTCTTTCTTCCTCTGGACCCTTGGTCGTTCGTGGTTTTCAGTACGTTTCTCTAGGTCTCCCTGGCCCGGTGTCTTGTCAGTTGCAGTACTGCCCATTTCCTTTCCTCAACCTGTGATTACACATGTGGCAGCGTTTGCCCTCCCGTCTCTCACCCTCTTCCATTCTTTCCTTCCCGTTCACCGCCTGTGTTGCATTCCAACTGTTTCTTCAATTTGTTGAGTTCGCTAATGTGTCCTTTTGCGTGTGTCCCCACACAGCCGCACCCTTGGTGCAGCTTCCGCAGGCCTCTGCAGTCCCAGGCTCTTCTCTCTGGGACGCTCTTCCCGACATCTCTGTGACCTCTGATCCCTGACCCCTCCCCACTGCCATCCCAGCCCTTTCCGCCTACAGCAGTCCACTCGGTCCCTTCTGCCCTCCAGCTGGAGGGTCAGCCCCCCCTGTCCTGGCACCACAGTGACCTCCCAGTGTTCCGTGAATATGTCTTGAGCGAGTCGTGAGGAAACCGTGGGCATCCTTGGCGAGCCTTCTCTGTCTTCATCATCTTCAGAACCTGTGATGTGCTTGTTGGCTGACAGGGGGCATTTCCCTCGGCAGTGCTTCTGCAGCTCCGAGAGGCTGCTTCGCATGCCAGCTGGGAGTCGGGTTGGCAGGCTGCTTTACAGGGGACCTGGGTGGGCCTGGGCGAGGCTCTGGGCTGGCGTGTTCCTGAGGTGCCGTGTCCCGTGCAGGTTGCCCAGGCTTTGCTGAGGTTTTGCAGACTTTCAGCACTTGCAAGAGGATGCTGGGGGAGATCCTGTCAGCATATGAGTTCATGGATGCTGAGTGCATGCAGCTGGTCAGGCACCACCTCCACCTCGCCAGCCCAGTGCAAGGTACTGACCCACCCACCTGTTGCTCCTTTTTTAGGCTGTCCGCACGGATGGCTCAGGCTGTCAGGCCATTCTGAGCGGGATGGGGCGGGAAGGAGGATACTGGCCCCTCTGCAACTGTGGTGTCACCACTATTGGATGAGCACGGGAGTCTCATTTACTTTTGTTTTAAATGTGCCCTCGGTTAGTTCAGTGAATGCAGTCCATTGGGGCATAGCTCTGGGATCTTCAAAACAACCAAGCGCACTTTTCAGAAATGTCCTGTCTCCAGAACCGAGAGATGTGCCGTTCCATGACACGCTCACCCTCCGACCTCAGCGAGCAAGTCACAGGTGCTGGGTGTGACTCAGATAGGGTTTTGGAAGGCAGTTTGCATTATGAACTTAAAAATATTCAGTTGGAGGTCTTGGTGATTTTACTTCTGAGATCCATCCTAAAGAAATCGTTATTGTCTTAGCTGCCCTAATAGAACCCCACAGACTGGGTGGCTTAAACAAAAGAAATTTATTTCTCACGGTTCTGGAGGCTGAGTTCCATTAGGGTTGATTCCTGGTGAGCCTCACTTCTTGGCGTGCAGGTGGCCACCTTCTCTGTGTCCTCAGATGGCGGCCAGAGAGAGAGCTCTGGTGACTCCTCCTCCTCTTAGGAGGGCGCAAGCTCTGCAGGATCGGAGCTCCACCCTCTGACTTCATTTAACTTTCTTAAAGGCCTGATCTTCAAATGGTCACATTGGGGTTGGGTTAGGACTTCACCATGGGAATTTGGGGGTGGGAGGGCAACAACACAATTCACTCCATAACAATTATAAATATGGAAAGACCCCAATTTTGGATGAGATGCTACTCTTAGTATAAAGTAGGAAACAACATAAATGCCCAGTGGTAAAGAAATAAGACATATACAACCTTTGGAAAGATGGTGGGCCCCTGGGTGGACGGTGCGTCTCCCTCGGTTGGTAAGAGTGCCTCCTGCAATGAGGGCTTCACAGTGTCACCTGGGTTGTTCCTGTGTTTCCAGTGAATGTGGTTTGTTACAGTGAAAGATCTGTTTTTAAACTGTCTGAATTTCAGCCTCAGCCCCTGCTCTGCAGGCTCCTGGCCCCGGAGCTTCCTGACTCAGCCTGACGGCCCTGCCTCTGCCCATCTTGCCTTCTGCCCTCTCCAGAAAGTCCGTTCTATGTCTTGGTCGAGACCTCAGGCTCCAGAGTGGAGCACGATGCCGAGAAGCTGAGCAGCTTCCTGGAACATGCCCTGGGCTCCGGCCTGGTGACCGACGGGACCCTGGCCACCGACCAGGGGAAAATCAAGGTGTGTGTGTGCTGGCGGCCCTCGTCCTCTGCCCCGCCCGGCTCAGCTGAGCCGTGTGGAAGGCCCCGTGTTCACTGTGAGTGTGGCTGGTGGCTGGACCTGAGTGGCTGTCTCAGCTTTGGTAGAAGTACCTCTTTGGAAGCGCACTCTTGGTGTCTAGGTGTTTCAGCGGTGTTTTAAACAGAGGCAGAGAGGACTGTGCGGGCTGTGGGAGCGTTAGTGCGATGCTGAGCCAGTTGTGGGGGTGAGACGTTTCCCTGAGGATGACTCGGCAAGAGTGACTTGGCCTCTGAGGCCAAAGGAAGGAAGTGGGGGGCCTGGCATAGGGGAGCCATTATCACCATGGGGGGCCTAGGGCAGGGGAGCCATTGTCACCAAGGGGGGTGGGACCTAGGGCAGGGGAGCCATCGTCACCAAGGGGGGTGGGACCTAGGGCAGGGGAGCCATCGTCACCATGGGGGAAGGTGAGGGCCGGAGCAGGGGAGCCATCCTCAACAGCACAGGGCCTTTGTCCCCTTTCCCCCCACATGGTCCCCTGAGCTGCAGTGTGGAGAGTGGCCAGCAGGGGGCAGGAAGTCCACAGGACAGTGGCAGGAATGGGACCCGGGTGGGTCTGATTTGGCTGAGTGAAGAGTGGGATCTTGTTTTCTTTTCTTTCTTTTTTTTGTTTTGTTGATCCTCACCAGAGGATATTTTTTCCATTGATTGAAAGAGAGAGTGGAAAGGAGGGGATAGGGCAAGAGAGAGAAAGAGAGGAGAGAGATGTGTGTGAGAGAGACACGTGAATTGGTTGCCTCCTGCACACACTCTGACCAGGGCCGGGGATCAAACCTGCAACCCAGGTACATGCCCTTGACTGGGAATCAAACCTGAGACCCTCTGGTCCTCAGGCTGATGCTCTATCCACGGAGCAACACTGGCCAGGGCTCATTGTCTCTTAGTGGTTGGTTATTGACTTTATTTCTCTACTTTCTAATTAAACCCTTTTCTCTACAGTTACTTTTATGGTAGTTAGATATTACATGTAAGGAGTTACAGCAATATCTGACCCAGGCCCCTGTTGAGCGCGGTGGCTAGGCAGCCTGAGCTGCCGCTCTGCCCACAAGTGCCCTCCCCCCTGTCCCCCGGCCCAGGCAGAGCCGCCTCTATTGGTCTTGCTGCAGAAGACAGGACAGACACCACTGTGCTGCAGGCGTCTGCTTGGAGCTCCTGGGGAGCAGGTTACATGAGCCTGGGTGCAGACCCTCCCTCAGAGGGTGACCCCTCAGAGCAGTGGTTCTCAACCTGTGGGTCGTGACCCCTTTGGCAGTCAAACAACCCTTTCACAGGGGTCGCCTAAGACCATCCTGCATGTCATATTTACATTACGATTCATAACAGTAGCAAGATTACAGTTATGAAGTAGCAACTAAAATAATTTTATGGTTGGGTCACAGCATGAGGAACTATATTTAAAGGGCCAGAAGGTTGAGAACCACTGCCTCAGAGGGTGACGGCTATCCCATTCCGGGGAGGCAGGAATACGCTGGTCCTAGCCCGTCCAGACTGCTGGCTCCACAGCCCTGTTCTCAGATGGTGGTACCCAGAGGTGATGGGGGTGGGCTGGGCCGGCTTCCCTCCCAGGTGGGCAGGAGTTGGGGGGGCATCCAGACGGGGAGATGGCTAGGTGTGGGGGCTGGGAAGGGGCATTGAGCAAAGGTGGGATGGAGGGGAGCGCCCCAGGAGGCCTGTGCAGAACATCCCTGAGCTGGTGGGCAGGGGGAGCAATCTTGTGGCTGTGCACTGGCAATGAACGTGATGGAGGTGAGCGGGGCCTGCAGGCAGCAGTGTGGGCATGACAGCTGTGCAGCAAGTGAGGTTTGATCCCGGCCCTGGTCAGAGTGTGTGTGGGAGTCAACCAAAAAATATCCTCTAGGGTCCCCGTGGCTCCAGCATCTCTGCAGGGACATCCCTGGGCTCTGGGTGTGTGAGGGGCCAGGCCAGTAGGCCCTATTGATAGCCGGGGCACAGATGACCTGTGGGGCTATCACAATTGATGAGGGAATCGATGAGGGAATTTTTAGAGGTGCTCATGGTACTGGGCTTATGTTAAAAACAAAAGGAGCGTCCTTACCTAGTAGACATTTCTCGGTGACGTTTCCTGAGATGGTGGGGTGTGTGGGGCAGGAGTGGGGGCAAGGCCCAGGTGGGACAGTAGGGCCCAGTGGTGGCACAGCACACTGTCTCTGCTCCCTCACGACGGCCTCAAATGCCCACAGTGACAAGTTAACTGAACAAGTAAACCACAGCTGGGTTTGTGTGGAAGGGCAGCACTGCCGTAACAAGCTCCCCCGTCCCCATCCCCAGGCCCTGCACCCCCGACTGTCCTTGCTCCAGCCACCAGCACCCCCGTCCCACCCATGCCCCATGTGTCCCCGGGCAGCCCAGGGCCCATCCTTGGGGGCCTTCCCAGCCCCTCGCCCCCAGGCAGCCCGACCAGCCATGCCTACCCTATCACCCAGACCTACAGGACATAGTGTCATTGCCCGTCCCCTTCCAGAAGGGGGCTCTCAGAGCCTCAGTTGCTGGCAGTGGTGCTGTCGGGCTGCATCCGGGACCTTGTCGAGTATGGGCTCTTGGATGGAAGCCCCATGCCTGCCACAACAGAGCAGTGTCACCCCCAAAGCAGCCGCCGTTGTCATGCCCATCACTGTGGACACCCGTGCAGTCAGGTGTTGACTTTGCCTGTTTCTTCCTGTCCCCCAGATGCTGTGGGCCCTGCGGGAGAGGATCACGGAGGCGCTGACCCGGGACGGTTATGTGTACAAGTACGACATCTCTTTGCCCGTGGACAGGCTCTACGACCTTGTGACCGACCTGCGCGCCCGCCTTGGCTCGCAGGCCAAGCACGTGGTGGGCTATGGCCACCTGGGTGAGCAGAGCTGGGCGGGTGGACCGTGGTTAACCATGGGCTAGCTTAGCGCCACATCCATGCTCTGAACAGTGATGGAGAAAACCTGGGGTTGAGAGATTCCTAACCGTTTTTTCTGAGCCTTTTAGGTGTCTGGGGGGAGAGTGACACTGGCTGTGGGAGCTCCGTGGAGCGCTGTAGGGCATGGGCCCTGAGCCCAGAGTCTGAGCAGGTCTGAGATCCCTGACCACACCGCATCACACTGTCCCACGTGGGCTGGAGGTCCCCAGCGAGGGCAGCAGTGACTCTGGTTAGGGGACAGCACAGGACAGTCTGTGGGACTCGAGCCGGTGTGAAGTATCAGGAAGGATTGGTAACGTCGGCTGCATGGAGAGTGAATAATCCTGTTCCTCAAACAACCTTCAGGGGAATGATGGCTGGCGAAGCTTGGGTCTCACAACTCTAGTGTTTGGGGAGGGGCAGGGAGCGGGCACAGGGTCACTGGAGTAACGTGAGGGAGGCTGTTTTCCCTGAGAATTTGGACTCCAGAGTGGGTGAACCTGTCGTGGTCACAGTGGACTGAGGGGCTCTCCCTCTGTGAAATCAGGAGCGAATGTTGGGTTTGTTGGTGCTTCTGTAATAGTCAGGGAGCAAAGGACATTGGGCCCTCCTGGCTGATGGGGCCATATTCCTAGGATGGGCTTGCTTGGCTATGGTCCTTCCTGTATCTTGACCCCATTCACTTAATTCTACATGGGATATTTTTATGGTGATGTTGCCCTGTCAGGATCCTTGGTTCTGTCTGGGTTGATGTTGGGGTGGTGGCCCCTTCCCCACAGTTTCTGGAAGTCTGTGCACGGTGGAGTTTTCTCCTCGAGTGTTTGGAGAACTTGCCAATGAAGATAAGTGGCCGGAAGTTTGTGTGTTTGGGGGGCAACTGCAGACCAGTTTCCTGAATGTCTGCAGGTTATTCCAGCTTGCCTTTTCTTCCGAACTGGTCCTGACAATTTTTCTTTCTAAGAATTTGTCCATTTCTTCTAGAATTTCAGATATATTGGCATAGCAGTGTTCATGATATTCTCATGTTTCCTTGCATGGTATCAGCATGGTCGGGGAAGTACTCAGCCAGGACAGTAGCTGTCACTCAGCCACAGTGACTCCGGGTCCATGTGTCATCGTAAGCAAAGCATGACTTCCCTTCGGACTTCAGTGGGAGGGCGGAGTGTCCGTGTGTGTGATGTTTGGAGCCCACTTGCTGGGACTCTGTTTCCTGGCCTCTCTGCTGCTGCCATGCCCCTGCCCTGCCCTGCCGCAGCCCTGGCCTCAGCCCCAGGCTCCCAGAAGGCCTGGTGGGGGGCGACTCCGGGACTGGTCCGCCTCAGCAGCTAGAGGTGCCCCAGCATTTGTGCAGAGGTCCCACAGTTTTTTTTAAAATTTATTTTTATTTTTATATATTTTTATTGATTTCAGAGAGGAAGGTAGAGGGAGAGAGAGATAGAAACATCAATGATGAGAGAATCATTGATCAGCTGCCTCCTGTACGCCCCCTACTGGGGATCAAGCCCACAAACCCGGGCATGTGCCCTTTACCGGAATCGAACCCGGGACCCTTCAGTCCGCAGGCTGATGCTCTATCCACTGAGCCAAACCGGTTAGGGCTGTCCCACAGTTTTGATGGCACTTACATTATCTTTAGTTCTAAATATTTTTTCATCTCCATTGTCATTTCTTCCTTGACCCATGGGTTAGGCAGAAATATGTGTGTGTTTTCTTTTTTCAGAAATGTGTTTTTAAATTCACAAACATATGGGAATTTTCTAGCTATTTTAAAAATTGTTGACTTGCTTTTAATTGCACTGGAGCCAGAGAACTGGGCCTGTGTCACACTGAAACCAGTCAGCGGCCCAGTGGGCCCACTGTGTGGTCTGATTCCACAACTGTGATGACTCCTTGGAGAGAGCTGCCCTCTGAAGTCCTGGAGCCGTGTTTGCACAGATCCACAGAGAAGTGCTCACGTGGAGTTTAATCCTCCACATCCTGCTGGCTGTCAGAGCATCAGTCTCCAGGTGACAGGATAATCTCTCTCTTTCTAGCTGTCAGTTTGGAAGATAGGAGATGAGAACTGTCCTTTCATTCTGCTAAATGAGTCTTTTTATCTTCAGAGTTTCGTTTGCCATGGAGCCTCCTTTGTTTGATGTTCTACAGGAGCATTAGCTTTCCTCTATTTGGTGTTTGTCTGACATACTGGTTTTCCTCCTGTGACTTTTAGCTGTTTTCTGTCCATGACTTACATAGGTGTCTTGAAGACAGCATGGAGCTGGGGTTTCTTCTTCATCATTGGCCACTCCTTGTCTTTAAACTGAAGCGTTGGGTTTATTTGTGTTGGGCGGGGAAGGCTCAACTTCTCCCCCTACCCTCCTAGAGTCTTTGGGGCCCTGGAAACAAGACCCATAAGACACAGAGTACAAGAAATAAACAAGTTCACTAACAAGTGCATCTCATACACACACAGGGCTCAGCGATGAGGAGCTCAAAGGGACTCAGGACACGGGCATCTCATCAGAGAAGTCACAGAGGAAGGATGAGGTTTTGCAGCTTCTCAGGCAGCAAACCATGGGAAGGTCAATAATGACCTGGGGAAATGGACCGCCAGCTGTTACGTGAAGTCCTCTCCTGCGTCTCAGGCTGATCAGGGTCCAGAATTTCTGACAATTATTTCCGTCCTTCCTGGTAGAGGAGGGGACAACGGGGACACGTTTGCACGGATGTCCTGCTCTAGGTGAAAGGCGGCCAGATTATCACCCACCTGTTCCTACACTGTTTCTGGAGTAGAT
The DNA here is from genome assembly GCF_000412655.1 of Myotis brandtii. NCBI lineage: Eukaryota > Metazoa > Chordata > Mammalia > Chiroptera > Vespertilionidae > Myotis > Myotis brandtii. Next base: position 14,147,793 of record NW_005353838.1, on the reverse strand, counting down.
CTCAGTCTAGTCTGTGTGTCAGCCCGCGTGGTCATGCTGTTGCTGGTATTCGTGTGGTCAGTGTTGGTCCAGACCTGGGTAAACCTCTAGTCCTGCTTTGTCTGCTTTCATAGCCCCCGTCTGGGCCTCATCTTTTAGAATTTCCTACTAGGGACGTAGGTGACAGAATATCTTAGACTTTATTTGCCTGAAAAGCTATTGATTTTGTTCTGAAACGGATTTCAGCAATTTGGGTTTGACAAGTTCTTTTCTCTCTGCAGCATGAGGTGTCACTGGGAATTTAGCCGCCAGGGCACATGTTCCATGGAAAGGAATCCATTTTTCCTTTCTTGCTGCTTCTATGACCTTGTGTCCCTCTGGTTCATCTGGGTGACAGCGTGTGTCCTGCCGGGTCTGCCCTTGTGTCTTCAAACGCTGTTCTCCCTCATCCTGCTTCCCCAGCTCTGTTTCTAGAACTGCAGCCCAGTGCTCGAGGTCTCCTGCCCCATCACTGATCGCAGGTTCCTGTGATGTGGGCCTCGGTTCTTGCTACATTCAGAGCATTTTGCCATATTCCAGGTCATGAGTCTTGCTTTGCTATGTGCTGTGTCCTGTTAAACCTGTTCACTGAGTTGTATGCTTCAGCCATTACACTATTTTTTCTAATATGTTTTTATTGATTTTTTTTTTTAGAATGAAAGGAAGGGAGAGGGATAGAGAAATAGAAACATCAGTGAGAGAGAAATATCAATTGGCCACCTCCCACACACCCACACTGGGGGGTTGAGCCCACCACCCAGGCATGTGTCCTGACCAGTAATCAACCTTGACCTCTTGGTGCATGAGATGATGCTCAACCAACTGAGCCACACCAGCCGGGCAGTGTTTTGTATTTTTTAATTTCTTATTTCTTTTTAAATTTTTTTATTTTATTGATTTCAGAGAGGAAGGGAGAGGTAGCGAGAGATAGAAACATCAATGATGAGAGAGACCCACCGATCAGCTGCCTCCTGCATGCCCCACACTGGGGATCGAGTCCACGACCCGGGCATGTGCCCTTGACTGGAATCGAACCTGGGACCCTTCAGTCGCAGGCCGACACTCTAGCCACTGAGCCAAACCAGCTAGGGCAATCTCTTATTTCTTTAAACATATGAAACATTTACATTCTTTTCTGGAAATGGCTGGATGGCGGCGAGTCTCTGTGGTCGAGCTAGGGCAATCTCTTATTTCTTTAAACATATGAAACGTTTACATTCTGTTTCTGGAAAGGCTGGATGGCGAGTCTCTGTGGTCAGATTCTGCTGCCCTGGCTCTTGGTGGCTTTGTTTTGTGTGGATGTCATTTGTGGCCTGGGCTCGTATGTCTTAGTCCTTTGCCTGTGGAAACGTTGAGGCCAGGGTTGGAGTTGATTTGCTCGTTTGTGCAGGGGGTGGGTGCAGACCTAGGCCGCCCAGCCTGGAACCTCCCAAATGTTCACGTTCTGAGCTCAGTGTCTGTGGACCACCGGGTAGTGTGAACTTGGGCTGTAAACTCTGTGCTGGTTGATGGGTGTGAATATCCAGGTGTCAGTGGAGGTGCGTCTCCTCCCACACACAGTTCCCTGGGCAAAGAAAGCCTGTGGTAGCATTTTCAGTTGCCTTTGCCCTGAGTGTGTCAGTGAGGACCATTTTTGGTTGGAGGGGGTCCCTGCTATGTGCCCCACATTTGAAACACCCTCATGGAGGGAGGAGATATAAGAAGCTCAAGGTCACTGGGTCAGAGGCCACATGCCTGCCCTCATTGCCCCCTCTGTTGCCCTCGGTTTGCTGTGCTTTTTCCTGCCTCTGGGAGCCCCTTCCTCTGGCCTCCAAGGCTCCCTGCCCCTCAGGATGGATAGCAACCCTCACTGGGCCTGGCCCACTGTCTGCTCAACCCCTCTACTTTCCTGACCGCTGACTTGGTCATGGGGCCTCTTCTCTGTATTTTTGCACTGGCTCCAGGGCACGCTGGTCACATCCAATGCTTCCTGGGTGTTGCCTCCCAGGTCTCCCAGGGCCAGCACAGTTCCTGCCCCCAGACTCCCTGCATGCCCCCCCTCAATGGTAACTCCACTATCTGCTCTCATGACCCCACTGGGTGCAGGCACACCCTCGGCTCCCTCCAGCCAGCTCACAGCCCCAGCCAGCGCCTGGTTGCATTGACTTGGGTTAGTCTCATGTCTCTTGTCGTTGCTGTGGAGCCCCGAGAGAGGGTGCATGTGGGCGCTGAGCCCGGCTATCCCAAGGGCCAGCATCAGCATGTGTTTGGACAGTTCTGGAAAGCCAGGGCCCAGGGGGTCTCATTGAGAGCAACAGGGAGCCAGGTGGACCTGAGAGGAGGCAGGTGGGGATCCAGGACTTTGTTTGTGGTGGGTGTTGGCTAGGCAGCCTCAGAGGGGGCACCCTGGGGGTGGGGGAGGCCCCCATGGTGTCCGTGGAGGTGTCTGGTGGGGATGGGGTCATACTGGGCGTTGTTGGAGACGTGAGTCCGGTGACAGCCATCAGTGTGATCAGATTCCAGGGCTCTCCGTTGGGAGCCCTTGAAGATGTTGAGCTGATGGAGGGAGGAGCAGGTCGGGGAGAACTGGCGAGAGAAGTGAGCAAAAGCCAAGGGAGCTGGGGCCCCCTGAAGAGGCTGCTTCTGTCACTGCAGGTCAGTGGCTGGTGGCTTGAAGGGCTGGAACCAGACAGAGGGCGGGAAGGGGCTCTCTGGGAGGGGGCTTAAGAGGTGGAGAGGACAGGGCTCTTGGGGGCCCTGCCCAGCCTGACCCATGGTTCCCTGTCCCTCCAGGGGATGGCAACCTGCACCTCAATGTAACAGCAGAGGCCTTCAGCCCGTCGCTGCTGGGTGACCTGGAGCCCTACGTGTACGAGTGGACAGCGGGGCAGCGGGGCAGCGTCAGCGCGGAGCACGGTGTCGGCTTCAAGAAGCAGAGCGTCCTTGGTTACAGCAAGCCGCCTGAAGCCCTGCGGCTCATGCAGCAGCTCAAGACCCTCCTGGACCCTAAGGGCATCCTGAACCCCTACAAGACGTTGCCCACCCAGGCCTGACAAGGCATTGGGGTCAGCAGGAGTGGCCTTCGTCCAGTCCTGGTTTTGCCCATTGGGATGGGTGCACAGGGCTGGCGTGGGCTCAGGCCTCCATCCCATAGAGCCCCTGGTTGGAGGGTTGGGAGCTGGCTCTGAGGAGCTGGGACTCACTCTAGGGCAGGATTCCTCTGGTGGCTCCGCAGGTTACATAGTGTGAGCAGAGAGGAGAGAGCGGCTATGTGCTGCCCTGGCCACGCTGCCTGGCCTATAAGGAGACACCTCATGTCCCTGCACAGGTAGGGAGTGGTGTCTCCTGCCGGCATGTCCTGGATGGATCGGGTATGAACGGTTCTGCCCACTCAGAAATAGACCAGGTGGCACCAGCCTTGCTTGAGAGCCGAAGCCCTGGGAGGAGCATTGTGGTCCTGCTTCCCCTTCTTCCCCCCACCCCCGGCCCAGGCTGTGCAAGCCACTCGGTCAGGGCAGCGGTGATCAACTCCATGTCAATAGCCCAGAGCATCCGTCCCTCCAGGGCTCTGACCACCAGAGCCTGGCTCACCAGGTGCTTTACCGGGACGTGGAATGGGTGACTGCTGGGCCCTGGAATGTGTCCTTTCCCTCAACAGTTGTCAGAGCTCAGGTGTTCGTTTCTCACACTTGGCAGTCTACTGTGATGAGTCCACGCAGGTGGGCCGTGCCGCGATGAAGCCCCCGCAGGCACACGTACTAGTACATTCTCACTACACACAGCCCTCTTGTGTTCCTGCTTCTTCAGTGACCCTAACTCGGTTGTCTCTGCTGACCGGTGGCCCGGGCAGCTGCTAGGGCTGTGGAGACAGTCTGGGAAGTGGGGCACGTTTTCTCTTTCTGGCTGTCGTGAACTTCCAGTAAAAACGGAATTATTCAGGACACTTCCTTGCTTTTGTTATTAGAGAAATAATCTCCTAAAAGCCCATGGTGAAGTGCCTGTGTGCCGTGTTCCCTAAGCACCGAATACTGGGGACTACCAGAGAGACTGGGCCTGACTACCTCTGGGAGTGGCTGCCCCCTCCCTAGACCCTGTCCTGTCCGCATCTCCGCCCCTGCCCCACCCTGAGGCTTAGAGCCCTGCCTCATGGGGCCCCTGAGGCTGAGGTTCAGGTGGTTTTCCCACCGTCAGTTCATGTGTGCAGTGACTCTCAATTATAGTTTTATGACTAAGCAAGTTTATTTTGGAGAATTCAAATAATGCATGAAATATTAAAAGGCTAAGAATTTTGAGGCATTTTCTGCTAGAGTAGCAGCAGGTCTTTGCGAAGGTGGCCCAGGGGTTCTGGGAGCAAGTGTTGGAGGATCCTCCATTTCCCTGGGACACAAGCTGGTCCCCAAAATGTCAAAATGTGAAGTGCCGTGCAGTTCACTCCTGGGGTCACACTACAGAATCCACCTGTGCACAGGTCTATACATGTATGCAGTACATACTTGTACACATGCACAGACACAGTGTACACAGACATGGTTCACACAGGCCCACATAACATACACATACCACACACACACAGGCTTGTCCTCAGGTGAAGCACAGAGCACTGTCTGCACCTGGCATCCGTTGCTGGACAGGTGGGGGCTGGCCTTTTAGAAAAGGAGGTGACGTGTGCCTCTGAGACCCCGAGACAGAGGGACAGCAAGAAGGGGGAGAAGGGGCAGCCACCTGCTCCCAAGAGAGAACATCAGCTTGAGGAAGCTGGTTGCACACAGAACCTTCCGGTGTGTTGAGACTGTAGCTGGGCTCACTTTGGGGAGGGCGCCCGGCTGTCGGGGTAGGAGATTGATTTTTTGTAATTTTTGGATGCCTTGCACTTTTTTTTTTGGCTAAGTGCATGTACACTTTAGAAACAAAACAGGACAAACCAGGTGACAAGCTGATTCAGAGATCCGGGTCGGGGGAGCCAGCTGCCTCCTGCACGCACCCCCCCCCCCTGCCCCCTGTGGATCAAGCCTGAAACCTGGGCCCAGGCATGTGCCTTGACCAGGAATCTGACCAGCCGGGCAGAGGCATCTTATCTTTTTACAGCCTTGTTTCATCCTCCAGTTTCCCTGGGGCTGTAAGGAAACTTATCTTTGCTTAGTAGGGTGGATAATTATGAAACAACTGTGGCTATGTTCTCAATACGTGCCCTCCCCACTGTCATTTTCACACACCCAGAAAATCCTGTTGGAACCAACAGGAAAGTCTGACTAAACGGCTGGACGCCGCTGCAGACCCCCTGGGCCCATGTGCCCTCGGGGAACTCGCTCCCTGTGGCCCCGAATGTCACCAAAGCCGGTGGAGTGCCCATCAAAGCAGAGCGCACAAAGCATCACAGGGAAGGGAAGCCGAGCAGTCAGGAATGTCTGCAAAGCAAAACCTGCCTTCCAATCCCCGAGCCCCGAACCCCAGGGCCCAAGCCCTGAACCCTGAACCTGGACCCTGAGCCAATAGGGCTGGAGAGAGAACTCCCCTCCGGAAGCTGCTCCCACCAGGTGGGGCTTCTGCTGATGACAATCTCAATAATCTTGAATGTGGAGGGGTGGCCATTGTGTTTGGATGAGGAAAAGCTTATGATTTTTGCTTTAAAACCTCTAAACTGCAATGTGAGAAGAGGTTATGTAAGAGGGGCCCCCGTAGAGGCATCCGCCTGGAGGGGCCCAGGGAGTGGTGAGGAAGCCCCAGCCAGAGGGTGAGGGATGGAGAGGGTGAGTCAGTGGTCTCAGCCCCAGGAGCAGGGCGGGGGGCTGTGGGGGGCAAGGAGTCCGCCCCTCAACCTCGGGATGTGGCTGGGGATGGGCAGCCCCACACAGGTCTGCAGGGAGCAGTCTCTGAGGACAGGCTTCCTGTTTGCGCAGGACTCGGGGTGTCCCATGATTGTGGGCCTAGAGGGCTCAGGGGAAGAGTTTGGGGTCTTGTGGCCCGCAGGGCACCTGAGGACAGCCACCAGGATGCTGCTCTATGGAATGGGGGGGGGGGATGACAGGTCACAGCGCAATGTGCCTGACCCCTGACCTCAACCCCACTGACAGGTGACAGACCTCACAGTGGACGCAGTCCCAGGCTACCTCACCATCTCCTCTGACCCCCATGAGGACTGGCTTCACCCCCCCACCCCCACCTAGTACACCATCCACCATCCTCAGCTGGAGGTCACTCAGACTTAGGGGACTCAAGGGCCTAGGGGAGGACAAGCTCTTCCTTAAGGACACATGGTGGTGGGAACAAGCGAGTCACGGAAGTTTCTAGAACAGCTCCTGGTGAAGGGGTGCATGAAAAAGGGACTTCCCAGACGGGCCCTGTAAGGCCTGTCTCCTGGCTCCCCTCCCCACTGGCCCTGGTCCAGACATGTGCAAATAGGTGTTCTGTTGGACGTGGCTGGAGGTCAGATGAAGTGCCCCTGTTTCTGGGCGGAGTTTGCAGCAGCCATTAGCCCTCTGAGAGGGGGATGGGGCATAGTGGGTCTGAGGGTGACCAGCTTACTGGTCTGAGGCAGAGGGCTGGGCTCTGGCCCTACTCCTGACTCGGGCCTTGGGGTCAGTTCATTTGCTCCGGTCAAAGCCAGGGCCCAGAGGGGCTGCTGCCTGAGGAGTCCTCTGTGGCATGTGGCCAGCTGGCAGTCCTGGTGCTCACTCCCCTGGCAAGGAGGGTGCACTCCTGATTCTGTGGGGGGAGCCCCTCCCACCTGTGGGTCCTGCCAGCCCCTTGCCTCTGGCCACCCCCACCCAGAGGAGGAGGAAACACATGGCCTGGCTGGCCTCCCCTCTTGCCTTGGGTCTGCCCCAAAGGGCATCCATTCGCACAGGATCCAGGCCACACACCTGGCACAGAGGTGTGAGCGTGAGCGGCTGGAGGCAGCCCTGCACAGGAAGCAGGTGGCAGAGTGGGCTTGGAGGTGACCCTGTGTCCTCTGATCTGGCTCTTGCAGCAGGGGTGCCACCTGCCCCCAGACTGCATGGTAGTTTCTCCGTGCTCCTTCTACATCTCTGACCTGCTCTCATGGGGGCTCCAGTCAGGACCCACAGGTCACAGGGGCCTCCCTCTCCTTCCCTAGGTCACCTGGGTGGCTGACCTCAAAAAACCCACGTCATGGGCTTTGTTTGAGCTGGGTGGCAGCCAAGGGCTCTGGGCCTCTGGCCTCAGCTCTTCCTGCCTGGATCCCGGAGCTGGGACCCAACTGGAGTGGAGTGTCCCTGGGCCCTAGCACCTGCAAGGGATCGGAGTGGTGTTGACTCCTGAGGTGTGGGTGGCTGGGTGGAAAGAGAACGTTCCCTTTAAAGGGAGAGCAAGGCAGCCCCCGGACCTTCACGGAGAGAGGAATGCGGAGGGTGCAAGGAGTGTCCAGGTGGAGAGCTGCCCAAGCTGGTATCCGCACCATGACCTCAGGGTATAGGCGGAGGAAAGCAGGGATGATGGGCCTCCCACCACAGTTGAATGCTCTGGGCAAGGGAAGTGGGACTGTGCACCCACCAAGAGTTTCTGAGGCCAGGAAGGCCAGGCCTGAGCATCTCCTGGAGCCTGCGTCCACATGGCCCTCTGGACCCCCTGTGGTGGGCAACACGGCTGTGCTCCACCCAGACCCCTCCTCTGTATGACACCCAGGTCCGGATGCACCGGAGGTGAGTGGCTGTCTCCGCCCTACATGCAGGGTTGACCCCCTCCCCCCAGGGCCGAAGGCACAGGGAGACATCAGCCTCACATGGTACCTCTGTGCAGGCTACACAGAAAGCTCCTCCCTCCATTCTATCACCAAGCCCACCAACCTCTGCAGGGGTCTCAGGGGTCTCAGGCCACCCAAGGGCCCCCTCCTGTCCCCTCCTCTCCCTATCCTCCCCCTCCCTCCAGACTTGGAGGGTCAGAGGAGGGGCATTGACAGCCAACAAGACTTCTCAGTTTGGGGTGGGAGGGGAGGTTGTGGGGTTCAGGGGGTCCAAGGTGGGCTCTTGATGGGGATAGCAGGACGGGAAGGGGATGGCATGGCTCCGGGTCCTCCATTCCCTGCCTCCTCCAGCCTCAACTCTGTGGGGTGTGAGTGAGGAGGGGGGCTCAGGTGAAGGACCCAGCTTGCTGGTACTTCAGAGACAGTGAGCCAGGCCTGCTGGGTGCACAGTCTCCCTCGGTCGGCGGCAGGAGAGGGACTGGCCAGGAGAGGCGTGTGTTCTCGTTGGTACAAATCAGGCTGCACATGGCTGCTTCCCAGCCATGGTCTCCATGGGGCACCCTTTGCTCAGGACAAAGGAGGGCCAAGTCCCTGCCACCCACCCCTGCCACCCAGCTCCCCTCCCTGCCTGCCAGGTTTGAAGTCCGTTCCTCTCCTGGAGCCCTAGCCCCTACTGCACCAAGCAGCTGCTGGTTGGGTCCCCATCACCCTTCACCGGCTCCCCTTCCCCCACTGACCCTGTGGTCAGTCCTTGGTCCTCACCCACCTGACAGCTGACCCGCAAATCCTCCCACCTCGGCGTCCTTAGCTGCTGCCTCCTTTTCTCCAGCCTCCAAGCCTCCAACAGCTGAGGCTGAGCCCCTAACCCTATCTCTCCCCTGTTGGCTGCTCCCAAGGGTCCTCCTGGGGGCCCTTGGCTTTGGACACCAGGTTCGAGGCTGCGGCCTCCACCCAGGCCTCGCCCTTGACCCGGCATGCAGCTGCGGTCTCTCTCCACAAGCTCCAAGCCCTGGGCCCAGCCCATCACCAACTGTGCCAACACCCCAGGACCTGCACTACCTGAGGGCTGGTGGTTCTGGGGTTCCCCTGTTCCCTCAGGATGGGGCCCTGGGGCGCTTCTCACAGGTGTTCACACAGCTGCCCTTTCTCTGGGGCTCCCTCACCAAGTGTCCTGAAAATTTGACCTTGTGACGTGTGGTCACTGTCTACACCAAGGCGTTGGGTTAGGGTTGGGGTTACAAAAACACACAACAAATTTGGAGGAAAGTACACAATTGTAACAACATCAACAAAGTCTGAGGCCCCAGCAGGTGGAGATGGGGCCTCGGCATTTGGGTCCCAAGATGTCCCCACCTGTGGCACTTGTGTCCCCACCACCACACCCGGAACGCCTTCCCAGCTGTAAACGGGTGAACAGTTGGCTGCCCTGGGTCTGTCTGGCTGTTAGAATGATTGTCCTTTTCCCCAGCCCAGTGCCCTGAGTGTGCCCCAATGAATCAGAGGAATGGCATTTCGAAGCATAACCACGGCAGTTTCCCCTGGCTCATTTGCCCCACTGGGGCTCCCTGAGGAGCTAGGCTGATGCCTGCATCAGGCCCAGGGAGGGCCGGCCCTGAGAAAGCCGTGGAAACCCTGTCCCCTGCACCCTGGGGCTTCTGCCTCGGGGAGGAGACAAGAGAGGTGGGCACCACGGCGGGGACTGGAGGAGGGGAGCACCACCCACAGACTGCCCTGGGCCTGGCCCCCTCCCGCCCATCAGTGAGCACGTCCCTGTCTCTCACCTGACCCAGCAGCTTCTTAGGACTTGGCGCTCCCCTGAGAGGCGCCCTATAGCATTGCTGACCCTGGCTTCACGGCTTTCCCTGGGACCTCGGGCTTGGCCGTGTGGCTTCGCTGGCCTGTGAGATGGGAGGACTGCGATGCTGCCGGGCATGAGATGCACACGTGGCCTCCCCACTATCCTCAATGTAAAGAGCGTGTCCTGGTGGCTGCTCCAGCCCAGGGCAAACCCCACCCGAAACAGAACCTCCGGAGACCGTGAGCTTGAGGGGCCACGCCTGCTGCTGGGCCTCCGAGGTTCTGGGTGGTTTGTCACGAAGCATGAGTGTGGGGCTCGCTGGCTAATACACCAGTACCCCAACCTGCTGGTCAAGTGGAATCTCCTTTGGTTTGTGCTGTGTGGATTGCTGGCCAGGCGGGTGCTGTCCACGCACTGCCTGTCTTTCCTTGGTGAAAAACGCGTTTTCTCCTTTCAACTCCCACCCCATTTCAGAAGTGAGGCCCGGGTGCTTGGCTCCAGCTCCTCTCTGAGGATGGAGGCAGGGCCTCATGCTTCTCCTCATCCTCTTCCCCTCGAGGACTGTCCTGGGGTGCAGACCCTCTGCCCTCGGAGCCACGGCCCTGGAGCTCTGTGTGTGTGTGTGTGCCAGGGTGGAGAAGGAGGCCCCACCATGGTGGCCTGTCCCACCAGGTGTGTGGTGCACTTCCCCTCGAGGACTGTCCTGGGGTGCAGACCCTCTGCCCTCGGAGCCACGGCCCTGGAGCTCTGTGTGTGTGTGGGTGCCAGGGTGGAGAAGGAGGCCCCACCGTGGTGGCCTGTCCTACCAGGTGTGTGGTGCCCCCCCACCCCCGCTTCCCCCAGAGCCTGGCCTCCTCCACATGGCTGTCTGTCCTGTCCAAGCCCCTCAATGGGCCACGGGGCTTTTTTTTTATGGACTTTGCAGGTGGTCAAGGGCTGCAAACATTTCCCCAGTCTGTTGTCTGTTGTTTGTCGTTGAATGAGATTCATTTATTTCCTGAAGAAAGAAATGCGCTTTTATGCAGTAAAATCTACTAGTATTTTTGTTGAGTTCCTATGATGGTATCCTCATTGAAAAGTATTTTTTCAGCCCTAACCGGTTTGACTCAGTGGATAGAGCGTCGGCCTGTGGACTGAAGGGTCCCAGGTTCGATTCCAGTCAAGGGCATGTACCTGGGTTGCGGGCACCTCCCCAGTGGGGCGGGGGGCAGGAGGCAGCTGATCGATGCTTCTCTCTCATCGATGTTTCTAACTCTCTATCCCTCTCCCTTACTCTCTGTAAAAAATCCATAAAATATATTTTTTAAAAAAAGAAAAGAAAAGTTTTTTTTCAGCCCAACATGTAAGAAATAGTAAATTTCCTCCTGGCATAAAGCACACTTTTCAGAAGAAAAGGAGAGGGAGAAAAGCTTCTGAACTTGGTCTCATACTTTCCTTTTTCCTCCTCAAAGATGTTGACTATCTTTGTTCACACTCAAGTATTTGCACCTCCTGAGTTCTGGATCCAGAGGCACTGGAGGCTGCCCACAGCTCCCTCCAAGCTCACCCTAGGCCGACTGACCCTTGGGGTGGGCAGGGAGAGCAGGTGTGGACAGGGGCATGGGGGGGAGCCTGGAGGAGAGGCTGAGGAAGAAACCAGCTCACACCTGTGCCCAGGGAAGGGCTGGTTCTTCCTTTGGCCCAGTATTAATCCCTCCCATTGGGGTGAGGGGGGAGGGTGTGGCCTCACACCTGAGCTGGCAGGTGAGCTTCTCTGGGAATCAAATTCATACTCTGCAAGGGGCCACATGCAGCCTGTGGCTGGGGCAGGAGCCGGCAGGGAGCCTGAACCCACCTGCCCTGCTGTGCCAGCTCCTAGGACCCACCAGCATGCTGCTGTCCCCGCTGGGCCGCATGCAGAGGTAAGGCGGGGGTTTGGGGACTGGGCCCTCCAGGGGAGACAGAGCACTTCTTTTATCCTCGGATGTTCTGAGAACCTGGCGGAAAGGAGTCATTTCTGTGTTGGTTTTAAAAAGGAAGTCACGGGGTTGGGGGCTTTAACACTCCCCTGAATTCACCCCCAGGCTTGGGCCTCTGGGGGACAAGAGCCCAGGGCTGAGGAGAAGATGAGGATTTGAGGTTTGGGCTGAAGGCCTGGGTGGGGGACTGCTAGGGCCCTGGGACCTCCTGGCCCCAGTCTAGGTGTCACCTTCCTGTGGCTGGGCCCCTGTATTTGTAGTGACCTTCCATCCTCCTTCATGGCATTGGCAGTTACCTGCATTTGCATTTTAGGACGCTTGCTGGAGGCCTGAATGCGTGAGAGGGAGTCCCTGCCAGCTCTAGGTGACACGAGGCTGCTCCCCTTTTTAAGCTGAGGAGGTAGAGTCTCCGACACACAGGTTGGAGGGAGGCGGGCATGGTCTGCAGATGCTTTGCATTTTACTTCTCTGCCTCATCCCACAGGCTTTTCGGGATTCCAGCACCTCTGATGCCCTCCTCTCCACCTGTGCCCACCCCTCCCTGTGGGCCCTGGGGGCTAGCAGAGATGGGGGAAGGTCCCAGTGTCTCTCTTCCTGTGGACCTTGTCACCACTCTGTGAGGAGGAGGCATGAAGGCTGGGGGTAGGGTCACTCTAGCTGGGGCCAAGCTGGGTTTCTCTGGCTGCCCAGCATCCTGTGCGCACGGCAGGTGAGGCAGCATGGGGAGCCCCAGGGCATGGGCTGTCTGGTGGCTCTGAGTGTCCCAGGCTCATGGGTTCAGTCAAAGCACTTGGAGGAAGGGGCTGCAGCCACAGAGTCCCTGTCCCCACAGCCCTGGCACGGGCCACCCAGAGCCTGTTTATTTCCCTTGAATTGTGCGAATGTTTGCAGGCTTCTCTCGCTTGGCCCAGCACGCTTGTTTGTTGTGGGGCAGAGAGAGGACAACCGTGGGCAGGGCAGCCAAGTGGGGCGACCCCGTGGCCCTGGGCAGTCCGTGGAGCTGTGAGCAGAGCCGAGACTTTCTGGCCAGATGGGCTGTGGCGTCTCAGTGAGTGCCCTTGCCTGTGATGGACTTAGGCACAAACCCTCCTCAGTGACTTCAAGGTTTTGGGCGACCCTGATTTGGGGGGCATCTCCCCAGGCTCTCATGGCTGCTGGGGACCCCAGCCCAAGACTGTGGCCTCGTTGGCTGTATGGCAGTTGTTGGGTGGCTTTGGGATATTTGCCTGGGCCTCTAAAAACGTGCATTTCTGTTTGTTTGGGACTCGGTTCTGTGGGAACAAAGAACCCTAAGAGTGCTGAGCCCTGAGGAGCTGTGCTTGTGGGGACTGTGTGGCCTGTGGGGGCTCCATGCATTTTAGGAGGCTCGCTGGGGGGCCTGAGTTCCTGAGAGCAACTCCCTGCAGCTCTTGGTGACACGTGGCTGTTCCCCTTTATAAGCAGAGGAGGTAGAGTCTCGGGCACTGAAGTTGGGAGGGAGGCCAGCTGTAGGGGGGCTCCCAACCAACCCTGACAGGACCCCACTTGTCGATTAGGCAGCAGAACTTTGGTGGGGACGGTGATGCCTCCCTGGGGGACCTAGGCAACAGGAGCTCTGGGCTTCTGAGTGTCCTGTGGGGCGGAAGAAGGAGCCACTACAGGCCCACAGCCCTGATACTTGCTGTTCTGTCCTATAATTATTTTTATCTATTCTATGTTTATTATTTTATACATCTAGTATATATTTATTCTGTTCCATCCCATCCTACTCTATAATATTTTACTGTTTTCCATTTTTATTTTACTCTATCCTATTCCACTCTATTCTATTCCTCCCCTGGGGGACCTAGGCAACAGGAGCTCTGGGCTTCTGGGTGTCCTGTGGGGCCGAAGGAGGAGCCACTACAGGCCCACAGCCCTGAAACTTCCTGTTCTGTCCTATAATTATTTTTATCTATTCTATGCTTATTATTTTATACTAAAGGCCCGGTGCATGAAATTCATGCAGGGCGGGTCCCCTCAGCTCAGCCAGCACCCTCTCCAATCCTGGAGATCGGGCCTAAACCAACAGTCGGACATTCCTCTCACAATCCTGGACCGCTGGCTCCTAACCACTCACCTGCCTGCCTGCCTGATCGCCCCTAACTGCCCCTCCTGCCAGCCTGATCACCCCTAACTGCCTCTGACTGCCAGCCTGATCATCCCTCACTGCCCTCCCCTGCCAGCCTGATTGTCCCCAACTGCCCCCCTGCCAGCCTGGTCACCTCT
>NW_005353838.1:14130253-14134049 GCF_000412655.1 Myotis brandtii | reverse complement strand
CCGGCAGCCTGTTTGGCTGTCCATTCGGTTGTGACGGCCCCTGGCTTTTTATATATATGGATTCTACATCTAGAATATATTTATTCTGTTCCATCTTATCCTACTCTATAATATTTTATTATTTTCCATTTTTATTTTACTCTATTCTATTCCACTCTATTCTACTCTATTCCACTCTATTCTATTCTTTGCCACTCCTCTCCCTTCCATTCTATTCTACTCTGTTCTACAAAAGCGCTGGCTGCACCCCCATGCATTGATAGTGAGACCCACTGAATCGACTTCTTAGCAACCGGCGTGCAGCCCACAGTTGAGAGAACACCGTCCTAGGCTGCTGAGCGTGAAGCAGTGATTGGGAGAAGGATCGGCGTCCTGTGGGGTAATGGGGACATGGGCTGTACCGGGCTCTCCTTGTACCAACAATCTGTTAACAAGCCCCCGGGACCCAGCCGCTGGAAGAGAGGGCGTGGCGTTTCTCAGGGACAGTGGCCCCTCTGCGCCCACGCCTGGCACCCCCCCCCCAGTGGCTGCATTCAGCCCGACAGTTGAGGGGCTGGAAGGCCCTGGACAGCCTTGTGCTCACTGGCTCTTGGCAGGGGTGCCTCAGTTTTCCCCACATGGCTTTCCAGTGGTATAACAGCTTCCTTGGGTAGCTGTCTTGAACAGGGTCTCAGGGCAGCAGAAGCAGATGCTGCATTATTCATGCTGAGCTCAGAATCGCACAGCATCACTTACGGCACATTCTACTGGTCAAAGGACACCCTGTCCTTCCCAATTCTATGGCAGTGAAATGGGCGGCATCTTGACGGGAGGGTAGCAGGTAGGTGGTGGGTGTGGCGGGACAGGCATCTGTGGCCACGTGTCTCCTCTGCCACATCCTGCAGGTGGCGACAACGTGGCCTTCTTTTCTTTTTCTAGATGAAGTCCCCGGGTGCAGGGTGACTCACACTCCTCCCCTCTGTGATTTGGGGGATGTTCAGTTTGGATGTCTGGCACCCCATCACTTTCTTTTTAAAAAAAAATATTTTTATTGATTTCAGAGAGGAAGGGAGAGGGACAGAGAAATAGAAATATCAGTGATGAGAGAGAATCATTGATTGGCTGCCTCCTGCATCCCCCTGCAACCTGGGCGTGTGCCCTGACCGGGAACTGAACTGTGACCACCTGGTTCATAGGTCAACACTCAACCACTGAGCCATGCTGGCCGGGGGCCCCTGTTTCTTTTAGATTTGGCCTTTATATGGATGGCTCTGTGCTCTGAACTTGTGGCCCTGGGCTCCACTCTGCACTGACCAGGTCCCCAGCACTGGGAGCTGCCCCTGGCCTGCAGGAGACCTGTGCCTGGCCTCACGCGGTGGAGCGGGGTCCTGGAGCCTAGCTCCTCAGTGCTTTCCTCAGCCCACTGAGTCGGGAAGGGGTCTAGGCCGCCCGTTCCCTGAGGATGCAGCTTTTGCTGCCAAGTGCTTGTGTGTGTGTGTGTGTAGGTGTGTGTGTGTGTGTGTGTATGTGAGTGTGTGTATATGTTTTGTGAGTGTGTGTGTGAGTGTGTGTGAGTGTGTGTATGTGTATGTGAGTGTGTATGTGAGTGTGTATATGTGTGTATGAGTGTGTGTATATGTGTGTGTGCGTGTGTGAGTGTGTGTGAGTGTATGTGTATGTGTGTGATTCTTCTACCTGTAGTGCTGGATTTTGGGGGTGATTTGTAAGATCACCCTCCAAAATTAGAGATTAGGCTGGTTGTTGTTTTTCTAGATTCCAGCTAACATTGGCTGACCACTGAATGATGGCAGACATTTGGTTCCATGTTCTTTTATAACCCCGCAGAGGCAAATGTTTGTCCATTTCTCATGAGCTGGCCAGATGGGCCTGCAGGGGTGTGTGGAATCCTGGATATAAAACCATTGTGAATCTTGCTGATATGCTGGCTGTCTTGACTATTTACTGCTCACAATTTTATATCTTTTATTGGTTGTTACCAGATGCCAAGAATTCTTCCTGAGCAACCTGGGAATGGCCTCACCTGGGGCACTCACTGGTCAGCCCTCGGCTCAGCGGGGCGTGGGCGTGGGCCTGGGGGCCTTACGCTCTCCCCACTGGCCCCAGTGGAACTGGACCAATGCCACATCCTGTTCTCAGTTCCAAATGCAGGAAGTTTGAGGCTCCTGAGCAACGCGGCCACCCCCAAAGGGAAGGGGGTGCCACAGACAAGTGTTTGAGTGGTGAAGTTCTCAGGGATTGAGGTGGCCCCTTCCAGCTAAAGGCACTTGGAAGCATGGTCACATGGTTTATACTTTTAAACTATTTTTCATAATTTTTCTCACAATTATTGGCTTTAAAATTTTTTTAGCAACTGGAGTCATTTAAAAAATGTTAAAATTTTGCTTTTTTTTAAAAAGCTTTATTGACATGTAATTCACATACCAAGCAATTCATCCACTTAGCCTTGTGCAACCACTGGGCTCTCGTTAAAGACTAACCATCTATGAGCAACTCGTGGTGTTAGGACAGGCCGGAGAGGGACTCCCTGCCTCGGCCCTGAGGGTTGGTGGCCCCTCTGGGCTGACCACCGGCCCCCCCGTGGCCACTGTCTTCCCAGGTCACTTCAACCCCCACGGCCCTACTGACCCCACGGCAGGCCTTGGGACTAGAGCCAGAAGAGCCTCTCTTTAGAAACGGGGAGTTCTCTACAGACTTCCTGGTTCTCACTGGGCAGCTGCGAAGAACTGAGACACATTCATGCTGCCTCAAGGCCAAAGAGGTTATTGTAAGTTTCAAACAGATGGTCAGTGTGGGCAGAATCTTATTAAAGCCTCTGCAAGGAGTCGGTAAACTGAGTATTTGTGGGAGGGAGTTTTATGGTGGAACAAAATGTCGACTGGAAGACGTCCCAGCAGGGGTTCAACCCAGCAGGTGTCAGGGGACAGCACACTGCTTCCCTGGGAGGGTCTCATGAGTTCAGTGGAAAGAACTGTAGCACAGTATGGCCACAGTATGGCCTTCTAGAAGGGCAACCCTTTGGGGTTTGGAAACTTGTCCCTTCTCACTCTGGTGCAGACTATGGTTCCCCCAGATCCGTGCACCTCACTGGGGCCCCGCTTCTCCGAAGTCCCCCACCTGCTTCTCCTGGTCACTCCCCTTTCTGCATCTCATGGGGTCCCTGTGCTGCTGCCCACAGGCCACTGCTGACTTGGGCGTCCTTCCCTATTGGGCCTCACTCACTGCTGTTGTATCACTTATTTAAAAAAATATATATATATTTAATTGATTTCAGAGAGGAAGGGAGAGGGAGAGATAGAAACATCAATAATGAGAATCATTGATCAGCTGCCTCCTGCACGCCACCTCCTGGGGATCGAACCCTCAACCTGGGCATGTGCCCTTGACTGGAATCAAACCCGAGACCCTTCAGTCCACAGGCCGATGCTCGCTATCCATTGAGCCAAACCAGCTAGGGCTATCACTTTTTTCCCCCCACATTTATTTATTTAGTTATTTATTTTGCACTTAACCATACAATATGCAAACTAAATCTATTATCAGGTTTTAGATATAAGATAATTAGCCATTTACATGCAACAAACATTAATATTTCAAGAAAAATTATTTTAAATATAATATTATATCACTTATTTTATTTTATTTTTTAAAAATATATTTTATTGATTTTTTACAGAGAGGAAGGGAGAGAGATAGAGAGTCAGAAACATCGATGAGAGAGAAACATCGATCAGCTGCCTCCTGCACACTCCCCACTGGGGATGTGCCCGAAACCCAGGTACATGCCCTTGACCGGAAT
>NW_005353838.1:14129685-14130122 GCF_000412655.1 Myotis brandtii | reverse complement strand
AAAAAAATATTTTTATTGATTTCAGACAGGAAGGGAAGAGAGATAGAAACACCAATGATGAGAGAGAATCATTGATTGGCTGCCTCTTGCACGCCCCACATTGGGGATTGAGCCCGCAACCCAGGCATTTGTCCTGACTGGGAATCGAACTGTGATCTCCTGGTTCACAAGTTGACACTCAACCACTGAGCCACGCCAGCCGGGCTGTTCTATCACTTATTAAGGATCAGCTATTCCCACCTGTCATAGGACTGGGGGAGCATCCGGGAGAGAATTACTTGGAGAACAAGGGTGAAGTGAGGGGGGGAAAAGCTTATCTAGTGTCCGTGTGTGTGCATTGTGTGCAATGTGTGTGCAGCATGTGCAGTGTTGACAGTGTCCACACTGTGTGCATTGTGTATGCTTTGTGTGTGCAGTGTCCTCAGTGTGTGCATGGT
>NW_005353838.1:14124666-14128472 GCF_000412655.1 Myotis brandtii | reverse complement strand
GTGTGTGCTTTGTGTGTGCAGTGTCCTCAGTGTGTGTGCTTTGTGTGTGCTTTGTGTGTGCAGTGTCCCCAGTGTGTGTGCTTTGTGTGTGCAGTGCCCACACTGTGTGCAGGGTGTGCAGTGTGCTCAGTGCATGCAGAGTGTTAAGTGTCTGCAGCGTGCACATTTCCCTTCCTGGGCAAACCCTCAGGGTCTCTGGCATCCACCTGAGCGTGTCCCTCCCCACAATGGTGCCGCTGTGTCCTGACCTGGTTCTTTCCACTGGACATGCTTTGCTGGTGTGCCTTGGCTCTTCCAGCGCCCCAGGAGGCTTCCCCACCTGCCCGTGTGGAAGGGCACCGGTGCTGTGCGGCGGGGACAGTGTGGCCTGCGGATTAATGTGTCTCTGGGCCACAAGCCTCTTCCCTAGTGAGTGGCCTCAGGCGAGATATGTGATCTTCCTGAGCCCAGTGGGGATCAGTGACCCCCTGGGACTCCATGGGGTAGAGCAGGTCAGGTGTCAAGGGGTACGTGGTGACTCCAGGACAAATCCTTGCACATGTCCTCTCTGGACAAAGGCTCTGTGCCCTTTAACTCAGAGGTCCTGAGAGGTGGTGCCAATCATGACAGTGAGGGACAGCCCTACACTATGGGGCGCCTTGTCCTAGCCTGTCCCTTCCCTGATCTGGTCACCGTGTCTCCCTTGGGTGTCCCAGCCCAGGGACTACTGCCTGAACCCCACCTGCTGAGTTCCTGGAACCCAGGCGGGCCCTCTAAGTGTCCTCTTTTGTGGGGCTCCTTCCCTTCTGTGGGGGGTGGAATGCCAGGATGTACTTACTACCTCTCTGCCCCCACCCAGGATGTGTCCCTGGGTGTGAGTTCAGGGGTCTCAGTCAGGCCAGTCTCCAGGGACCGCTGACCTGCTCTCACCTCCACCTGTCAGATTCCTGCCCACTTCCCAGAGAAGGGCTCTGCCTCTTGGCTTCCCCTGGCTTTGGGCAGTGGGGAGTGTGGCAGGGGGCCAACGGGGAGCAGAGTCTGATGATCCATCCACCCAGGGCCTGCACAGGCCGGCACACAGTACAGGGGCCCAGCCTGTGGCACATGAGGGGCAGAGGGTATACCCACTCAGGTTCAATAGGAGCTGTTACATGGACGATGCTGAGCTGAGGTGGGTGGGGTGGGTGGCATCGGTCCCTCCTGTGCCCCTGACTGGGGGGCTCACTGGTTCCCCCGCCCACAGGCGCTTCTGGACCCTCCTCCTCCTGACCCTGCTCCTGCTCCTGTTGGTTGGCCTCCTGCATGTGGATGTGGAAATGCTCACACCGTGAGTGCTGCATTGGGTGCCCTGTGGTCTGGGCACGCTCTGGGCCCCAGCCTGCCTATCTCCAAGCATCGGCCAGTGACCGGGGCAGGTCACATCTCCTAGATGGGGTGGGCCCTTCCTTTTGGGACCCATTAGCTTACTGAGGCCCTCCCAATGAGTCCTCTGGGCGGTGAGGAGGACTCTGGGAGGGTGGGGCCTGGGCCTGGGCTGGGGGTGTCTTGGGAAGAGCTGCTGTGTGCAGAGGGTGACCAGGTGCTGGGAGGCAGGGCTAGGGCCTAGGTTTGGGGAGATCAAGGCCCCTGCTCCCTGCCTGCCAGTGGTATGTCCTCTGTGAAGCCCAGGGCCCATGGGGATGGCCACACAGGCCCAGCACTTTAGCCTGGCTGCTGGGAGGGTTTTGTGGCCCCAGGCCACCTCCTCCTGTCTTTACGGCCAATGTTGGTTGGATCTCCTTGGGATATGGGGGAATGCCAAAGTCCCTGGGTCTCTTTGCTACCCCCACCTCCTCACTGTCCCCAGGGCCAGTGTAGGCCTCTGGACCCTGCCCTCCTCCCCCATCCTGGGTCCCTCTTACTGGCCCTGCTTTGGGGCCTTGCTGCTCCAGGCTGGAATCCACCGCTGGGGGCACCAGCCTCCACTCTTGCCCTGCGGTCAGGTTGGCCCATCCTGATATGAAGGATCAGCCAAGAAATGCCAAACACATGGCTCAGACCACAGGGCCAGCACCATGTCAGGTGCCCCAGGTGCCAGGCAAGAATTTGGGGGGCCAAGAGGGGTGCCAGCGTCTAGGGGTCCAGCCTGCAGTACATGAGGGGCAGATGATGCAGCCACTTAGGGAGAATCATGTTTGTGCCAGTGGGTCCTTGGGGGCTGCAGGGTGGGGGGTCTCTAGGTTAGAGGGACCACAGTGATGAGGCTGGGAGGGTTGGGATGTCACCACTATGGGAAGTGTGGGTTGGGGGGCTGCTGGGTTGAGGTCATGTAGTTGGGGGTTGCTGGGTCATGCAGCTGGGAGGTTTGCTGGGTTGGGGTCTCTCCCAGTGGGGATTTCCGGTTGGGGGTGAAGGGGGGGCAGTGTCCCTCACTGATGGCAGCATGCTGTCCTCCCAGCCTACTCGGGGGCCAGACTGAGGGGCTGCCCGTCACCAATATCATGTTTCTCAAGACGCACAAGACCGCCAGCAGCACGGTGCTCAACATCCTCTTCCGTTTTGCTGAGAGGCACAACCTGTCGGTGGCGCTGCCAGCCGGCTCGCGCTTCCACCTGGGCTACCCCTGGCTCTTCCTGGCGCGCTACGTGGAGGGCGTGGAGCAGGATGGCCCACAGCGGCACTTCAACATCATGTGCAACCACCTGAGGTTTAACCTGCCCGAGGTGTGGCTGGGGGCGTGCCCTCTGTAGGTGGGAGATGGGGCATAATGGAGGGGCAGGACTCAGCCGCAGGCCTTGAAGGCACTTTGTGGCGTGACCATGCGGGGAGGGGTCAGGCCTGGCCACTGGAGAGACTGTGGGGTGTGTACAGGGACCTGGCTGGAGGGGGCTGGTAGCTGTCCATTGGAAGACCCTGCCACTCCAACCTCCACTTCTAGTGGCCTGCAACTGCTCTTGGAATCAGATAGGGGTGCCCTCACAGCCTGCCGCCTTCTCCTCCTTCTCCAGATTCCTCTTGTTCCAACCCTACTGCTCTTGGAATCAGATAGGGGTGCCCTCACAGCCTACCAGGAGGCTGCCCACACCTTCTCCTCCTTCTCCAGATTCCTCTTGTTCCCAACCCGCACAGTCTTCCCACCCCAGGACCTTTGCATGTGCTGTCATCCCCTTCAGTGTGATGCTCTTCACACCTCCTCTTGTGGGTCATTTGGGTCTCAGATTCTTAGAGATCACCTCCTCCTGGGGGCTTCCCTGACTGCCCTTCCAGGAGAGAGACGGGGAAGTGGAGGGAGTTTGGGGGAAGGGCAGGGCCAAGTTCAAGTGTTTTAGGATCATTCTGGACACTCGTGGAAAGTGGCAGTCAAGGGAGCAAGGTAGCGTGGACGAGATGCAGGGAAGCCAGTGGGAGAGGTGGTGGGCAGGGTCAGGTGTGCAGTGGGGAGTGGGTGGTGGTAGTGGGGGGTGAGGACACCTGCCCCCTGAGCTTCTGGAAGAAGCCCGGAGCGTCACCAGCCCTCATTCTGTCTCCGCACAGGTGCAGAAAGTGATGCCCAACGACACTCTATACTTTTCCATCCTCAGAAACCCCATCTTCCAGCTGGAGTCCTCCTTCACCTACTACAGACGCGCCGCGCCCGCCTTCAGGGCCGCCCCGAGCCTGGACGCCTTCCTGGCGGCCCCGCACACCTACTACAACCAGAGCCCGAGCCTGAACAACGCTTACGCCCGGAACCACATGTGGTTCGACCTGGGCTTCGACCCCAACGCGCCGGTGGAGGAGAGCTACGTCCGCGCGCGCCTGGCCGAGGTGGAGCAGCGCTTCCAGCTGGTGCTCATCGCCGAGCACTT
>NW_005353838.1:14118270-14124405 GCF_000412655.1 Myotis brandtii | reverse complement strand
TGCGGGCGCGGCGGCGTGAGCTGGAAGCCCTGTGCCTGCAGGACAGCGCGCCCAAGAACAAGACGCAGATCACCGACCGCAGGCTGCAGCCGTTTCAGTCCGGGGAGGCCAGCATCCTGGGCTACAACCTCAGGCAGGGCTTGGACAACGAGACGCTGCGCATGTGTCAGCGGATGGTCATGCCCGAGCTCCAGTACATGGCCCGCTTGTACACCCTGCAGTTCCCCGCAAAGCCCCCCAAGGACATCCCCTTCCTGAAGGCATAGCCCCTCCGTTTGATGCCCGTCCCTCTGCTGCCACGTTGGGAGGCCCTGGGCTCGGCCTCAGGCTCGTAGCTGGGCTCCTGGGATTACAGCTCCCCACGCCCAGTGTCCCCTGAGGAAAACGCCTGCAGGAGGAGCTCACGTTGGACGCAGTCCCGGAAGAGAGCCTGTTTGTTGTTCGTGGGGAGGGACTGAGGGCGCCCTGCCTGGCAGGCCATGATTCCTGGCTGCCCGGGGCCCAGCGGTGAGAGTGGGATGCACACAGTCAGTGTCATATGCCCTTCAAAACACGTGGTGCCCGGAGCGCTGGAGGAGTAGCTGCTCTCAGCTCAGCCTGGAGGCCCAGCCTGGCCTGCCTGCCCGGTGCTGGGGCCTTCCTTTCCCCTCAGGGCCTCCAGCTCAGAGGGCCGGGCAGCTGGGCTGGGCACCTGCAGCGGGTACTCCTGTGTGTAGGTGTGTCCACACTTTTCAGGTGAATCAGCATTTCAAAGAAGGGGAGCCCCCGAAACGATCAGAACAGGAGGCAGCCGCTCCCTGGAACACTGGGAACTGAAGACGTGGCCATTGCCTTCTCCCAGGAGGGGCAAACTTTTTCAAAGTGATTTTTCACCCACAGAGCAGGGTACACAACAAGCTTTCTGAGCACCATGGCTTCTGTTAGGAGGACACTCCACACGGCGCTACCACCAGGTGACTTCAGCTCTTTAGGAAAACCTGGTCCAGTTAAGACAGGTCAGTAAGCCAGGGAAAGTAGAAGAGGAAAATTGAGACAAATATTTAAATGACCTAGCAGTTTACAGCCAGCTAGTAAATCGCAAAATCCTATAGTCCGTAACCAACGACACCTAAGAGTAAGTTTACACTTCTTCCTAATACAGCTTAAATGACTCCTCAGAGAGATAGATAGTAGAAATCCAGTTAGTACAGTTTGTACCAACCACACCCAAGGATATGAATTTGCCCGGCCTAACGTGGTTCAGTGGTTAAACATTTGACCTATAAACCAGGAGGTCGTGGTTAGATGCCCAGGTTGCAGGCTCGCTTCCCAGTGGGGGGTGTGCAGGAGGCAGCAGATCAATGATTCTCTCTCATCATTGACGTTTCTATCTCCCCCTCTCCCTTCCTCTCTGAAATAAAAAATAAAATAAAAAGAAATTAATCTCATTTTGGTACATCACCATAAATCTGATGAATATTCTGTTGAAACCCTCTCCTATGCCCTGGCCGGGTTGCTCATTTGGTTAGAGTGTCTTCTCAATATGCCAAAGTTTCGGGTTCGATTCCCAGCCAGGGCACATACAAGAATCAACCAATGGAGGCATAAATAAGTGGAACAACAAATCTATGTTTCTCTCTCTCTTTTTCTCTTTCTCTCTATCTTCCTCTCTCTCAAATTAATAATAATAATAATAACAATAATAATAATAAAGAGATCCTCCCCCTAAGAACTCCTAAACTCCCAGCCTGATCCTCCCCCTAAGACCTCCTAAACTCCCAGCCTTTAAAACCCTTAAAACAAAGAACCGGGTGTGAACTTTTCTTCCTGGGAGCATGCCAAGCCTCATCCTTCCTCCTCTTCTCCCCCCACAGGCATGCACCTCCTAACCTCTAAGGGTGCCATGCGACTTGCAGCCAGGGAGCAATGGGCAGTGGCAGCTCATCCAGGGCTCACCCCTGAACCTGCATCCAAGGCCTCCTTGTCTCTGACTCTCCAGTGAGCTGACAGCCGGCCTTGGCTCACTTGTTCCCCCTAAAGTTCCTATGGAGCCAAAGCAGCCCCGCCTAGTCTCTCGCCTGCTGCTTCTTCTACCCTAAGCCCTCTCCTGTTTCACTGTCCCCAGCTTTAATGAACGTCCTCTCAAAATAAAAAATAAAAAGAAGAATGAGTTTTTAGTGAGATTAGAAGACATAGTGCAGCGAATATGGAAAGAAAAGACAACACTTGGAAACGGAAAAAGTGACTTCCAAAAAACTGGACAGAGATGGTGAAGAACAGGACACTACAGAGCCAGGGTGAGCTGGGGCCCCTCTCCCTCACCCAGGGACAAGGCAGAAGGAATCCCTCGGGGACGCAGAGAAAGGGAACCAGACGCCAGACGAACGAACGGCAAGGGGATGACAGGCGGCTCAGAAGGACAGTAAGAGCCATGGATAAGAAACAATAGTCAAATGAGAAAGACTCAGAAAAAATCCAGTGCCCCGAGCATCAGGCAGGCTCCGCCAAAACCCAAAGGAAGCAAGACCCAAACCGGGCTGGCCTGGGCCAGTGCGAACCCCGGATAAGGAGGAAAGCTGCTGCTTCTGAACCCAGAGCAGCTTGTAGGTTGTGTTGTATGGGGGTAGGGGAGGGGAGCCTCCACCTCTGCCCGTTCCATCCTCCGCGGCACAGAACCGAGACCACTGAGTCTCCATAGAAATTCCATGGCATTTGCTTGTGCCTTTGGGGTTGGCAGGAATATGAACTGGAACGGTTTTGGAGGGAAACTTTGGGGTATTTATTACCATGTAAAGTGCTTGTGGTCTGTAATAAGAACTCAGAAATGACCAGCCCACCCACCCAAAAGGCCGGATATGCTGGCATCCTGTGCAGCTAGTGAGCTCAGAGCAAACTCTGCCTAAACCTCCTTTTGGGGGCAGGTGAGGGGCTGCCTGCGGTCAGAGGGCATGTGCTTGTCTTAGGGGGAGTGGGGGATGGCCCTGGGCTCACGGGAGTGGGCAGAGGTGACCGGTGCCCATCCCAGAAGCCTCACAGAATGGGCGGCAGTCTTCCTGGGGCCGTGCCTGTGCTGGGTGGTGAGGGGCTGGCGGCCATCAAGTAGAATGGTGGCCCACCCCCTCCTCTCCACCTTGTGGCCTTGTAAATCCCCTCAGGCCCTGAGGACCTGAAGGGACACAGCAGGGTTGTCATCTCCATGTGGACATCACAGGATGTCTTAATTTTCCCGGAGCCCATTTCTCCCTCGAATGGAGGGAGGGGCAGGAAAAGGAGGGGGCGGGGCCCTGAGGAGGCTGGCCCCTCAGGACCCTGACAGCGCTCTCCCTGAGTCCTGGCCCAGGCAGCGGTCACCTGGGCAGCGGTCACCCATGCAGTGGCCATCCATGAAGCCACCTTGGAGATAGCAGTGGGGGAGTGGTGAGGGTGAATGGGGCCAGCTGGCAGGAGGGGCCCTGGGAGGTGGCTGGTGCTGGGGAGGGGGTAGGAGGGGTGGGATGCGGGCCTGCCTGGTGGGAGCCGGGCCCCCGAGCAACAGACATGGGCTGGAGCCCAGTGAGGGCCCAAGAGGTTACATCCCGGAGGCCAAGGGAAGGGTCACGGAGTGTTATGTAGTTTGAGGCATCTCTGCAGGAGGCCTGAGGGCAACTGTGACCCCCCAACCCCAAGTCCCCAGCACCCCAGGGTGGAGCGGGTCAGCCAGAAGAGAGGAGCCCTGTGTGGCCCCGTCCTGACCCTGGCCCCCACCCCGAGTGCCCTTCTGCACCCCCTGGCTGCTCTGCTGCACCACAGCTGGCAGGAGGGTCCTGGGTCCCGACGCAGCGCTGGGACCAGGCCAGCTCCCGCCTCCTGCCTCCCACCCACACAGTGGGCCCTTGTCTCCACTCAGCTCGCTGGGTCCGAAGGCAGGCGGGCAGTCCTGTGGCCGCACCACAGCCCGCTGTGCGGCTTCCCTGAGGTGCCCGGTGAGTCCCTTCCCTGCTTCCCAGCCTCCCAGGGCCGGGACCCCGCTCCTTCCATCCTCCCTGGCTGCCCCTCTTTGGGCTGAGGGCCATGGGCAGGTGGATCCCCAGTGGGCAGTTTCCTGGCTCAAGGGGCAGGTGTGACACCGAAGGGCCTGGAGGTAGATTCAGAGGATGGGATGGATGCAGACGGGGTGTCCAGTCCGCAGGACCAGCTGGGCCTGTGGGTGTTGCTCCACCAGGCAGAGGGGTTTGTAACTGAGTCATTGTCCGGACAGAGCACAGGGCAGGCAGGTTAGACTGGAGCCCCCGCAGGGGTGACAGAGCCAGGGTCCCTCTGCCTGATTTCTATGCGAAGAGCCTTGGCTCTTCCTGTGCGGCATTTCAGCAGGTGAGCGGCCCGGCAGTATAGGTCCAAAGGATAAGAGAGGTGCTGACTCAGAAAGGAGGTGTGGGCCGGATGACCTGCCCTGGCCCAGTGCTCCAGGGCGAGCCCAGACAGGACCGGCTGCAGGCAGGTCTAGGGTAAGCCCCTTGGAGGCAGAATAAGCCCCGACAACTTGCCCGGGATCCAGGGTCAGGGGACCAGGTTCTCTTGGAGGTCCCATGGCCTCCCTGGGCCTCAGCTTCCCTTCTGCAATGTGCTGCCCCCGAGAAAGGCCACCCTGTGGAGGTAGATGGGCACCCAGACTTAAAGGTTCTGGCTCCAGTTAACGTTCAGATGTAGCCATCTAGTCAAGTCAAAGCCCCAGAATCTGCTGAACTGGCCACACTGGGAAGGGCCAGCTGCCTGGGAGACCTGGTACGTCCTCCTACAATGGGGGCCTCCCCAGAACTTTGGGGCTCTGGTTGGGGCAAGGACGCTCCAAGTGCTGGGCAGGCCTTCTGCTCTGTGCAGCAAGAAGACATACCAGCTGGTCTTGGGAGGCTCCCTCTCTGCCGCTCTGTCCTCAGGCCAGGCGTGCGCCTGGGCTGCCTGTTATGCTGATACCAGCTCGGGTGGTCCCAGGCCCTGGGGAGGGAGCCAAGTGGAGAGAATGTCCTGCTGTGTCCATTCAACCCGGAGGGACATGTGACACCCACACCTGCTTCCTGCTTTCAAGTTCAAGACACTGGGCCTCAGTGCACAGACTAGAGCTGCCCCCCCGACCCCGCCCCCGTCTCCTGTGGCTCCTCTTTGCTGGGATGGGGCAGAGGCAGGACCGTAGGATGGTGGCCTCTCTGGCCACCGTGGGGTCCCTCTCACTGCTCCTCTGGCCTACATCATTCCTAGGTCTCTGAGGCACATGTGGGAGCTATTGGGGGCCCCTGTGGGTGGCAATGGCTCTGTTGGACCTCCCAGGACCCCCAGCCTCTCTCAGGAGCCCAAGGGACAGGGTGGCGGGTCACCTGCCCCACAGATGTCCCTCCAGGCCCCTTCTCTGCAGACCTGCTGGGGCCACCTTGGTCAGCAGGTGATCCCCACCACTCCGGGCTACTCCCCAGAACCTCCTGACCCTGGCGACCCTGCAGGTCTGAGAAGAGGGGTGGCAGCAGCTGGGGTGCCTTCCTCCCGTGTGTGGAAAGTGACTGTGTGTGTTTGCCTCCCAAGTGTGTATCTGTGGGTATCTGTGGGGATGTGTGTGCATCTGCATGTGTCTGTTTCGTGTGTGAGTCTCTCCTTGTGTTGTGTGTGTGTTTTTTGATGGTGTATCTGTTTCCGTGCCTCTCTGTGTTTGTGGGGCCGGCCCCCGAGGTGGTGGGGCCCCTATTTGGGGACAGTAAACCCTTCCTTGTCCAAAGGGTTGGGTCCTGATTGTGCACCTGGCTGGCCTCCTGGGCAGGTGGTGCTGACCTGCCCCAGGCTCACAGGCGTGTAGGGTGAGGGGGCTCGGGCCAGGCGCCCTGCTTTCCCTCTGTGGGCTCTGTTGACAGCAGGAAGGGGCCAATTTGGGGGTGCAGTGGCCGTGAAGAAAAGGTGGGCAGGGAGCCTGGACCAGGGCGGTTCGAGGTGGGTACAGGGAGGCGTGGTTCCGCGCGTCTGCACCTACAGAGCCTCTCCACCATCCGACGGAGAGAGGGGAGTGTGCCTGGACCCTGACCGCTGACCCGCTGGCCCTGGGCCCGCAGGGCATGGGGACCCCCCGAGTCCCCACGCGGACTGTGCTCTTCCAGAGCGAAAGGAGCGGCCTGACCTACCGCGTGCCCGCGCTGCTGC
>NW_005353838.1:14108433-14117537 GCF_000412655.1 Myotis brandtii | reverse complement strand
GGGCGGATCTGGCTAGTGGTCCCTTGGCTGCCTGCCCCCGCCCCCGCCCCCAGCCTAAGGACCATGGAGGTTGTACCATCCTCGACCCCTAAGTCCGCAAACGGGTGTTGGTCAGGTCAGAAGGAGCAGTCTGTTCGTCTTCCTGAGCTGTGTCTTCATCTGAGCCCCCAAACCCCAAGGCCTCCCTCCTTAACCACTTCCTCCTCCTCCTCCTCAGCGGCGGTTGCAGGCAGGGTGACCTTACCACTGCCTCCGGGGCCACCCCGACCCTGTCAGGGGGCGGCTCTGAGACCTGCAGCTAATCAACGAGCTACCGGTGGGTGTGGACCCCACCCCAGGGGACTGGCCCAGGCTGGAGGGGCTACCCAGTCCCGAAGCTCCACACACCCCACATCCACCAGCTGCCCCTGCAGGGACAATGCTCACCCTGGCCACCTGCTCACATGCCGAGAACCTGGCCAAGTGGCCGCCCGGGCTCCCACTCCTGCTAATGTTCTCAGGAGGCTTGTCCAGCCCCAGAGGACTCAGGGTGGCTTGAAGGAGTGGAGGGCAGAGGCATGGTCAAGGGGTGGCTCCCTCACAAGCTGCTCCCTGATCCGGCAATGCCCCCATCCTCCCCACCACCTGCGGCTGTGGCTGTGCGCTCCTGAGGTAACCAGCAGCCCCTCCCGTCTGCAGACTGGGCCACGTTTGCCGTGGGCCCAGGCCATGGCATCCAGCTGCGCTCGGGCCGCCTGCTGGTGCCGGCCTACACCTACCATGTGGACCGGCGTGAGTGCTTCGGCAAGATCTGCAGGACCAGCCCCCACGCCTTCACCTTCTACAGCGATGACCATGGCCAGACCTGGCATCATGGCGGCCTCCTGTCCAACCTGCGCTCGGGCGAGTGTCAGCTGGCTGTGGTGGATGGAGGGCAGGCGGGCAGTGTCCTCTACTGCAATGCCCGGAGCCCCCTGGGCAGCCGTGTGCAGGCCCTCAGCACAGATGAGGGCACCTCCTTCCTGCCAGGAGAGCTGGTGCCCACCCTGGCTGAGACGGCCCGGGGTTGCCAGGGCAGCATCCTGGGCTTCCCAGCCCCACCCTCTAATAGGCCTGGTGATGAGGGATGGTCAGTGGGCTCCAGGAAGACTCCCTTTCCTCCAAATCTCTGTCCTGGAGCCCACGAATCCCCAAAGGAGGGGGCTGGAGACACCCAAAGGGGTAGGGGGCTGGGTGGGACAAAGGGATGTGGGGGCGGGACAGAGGGATCAGGGGACCCTAGCCCAGGGCCTGAGCTCAGTGGGGACAGGAGGGCCTGGTCCCTGCAGCTCCCTAGGCTCCCTGCTGCCCTGCCTCAGAGCCCCACGTGGCTGCTGTATTCCCACCCAGCGGGGCGCAGGGCTCGGCTCCATATGGGTGTCCACCTGAACAGGTCCCCCCTGAACCCGCACAGCTGGACGGAGCCTTGGGTGATCTACCAGGGCCCCAGCGGCTACTCTGACCTGGCATTCATCGGGCCCACCCCTGAGGGCGCCCTGACCTTCGCGTGTCTATATGAGAGCGGAGCCAGGGTGTCCTATGAGGAGATCTCCTTCTGCGTGTTCTCCCTGCGCGAGGTCCTAGAGAATGTGCTTCCGGGCCCCAAGCCAACCGGCCTGGGGAGCAAGCCTCGGGAGCAGTGCTGGCCCTCCTGAAGGGCCCTCTGACCAGGCCTGGCCAGGTGCACCCAGGAGGAGGGGGGAGGGCAAGGGCCTGGATGGAGCTCTGGGTGATCCCTCAAGAAGCACCTTTGACCTTCGACTTCTTCATGGAGAGCCCTGAGGGTAGGTCTTCATGAAGGACCCTGTGCAAGGACACAGAAGTTCAGTTTTAATACTGAAACAAGCAGGCTTTGAGAAGAGCTCACAGCTGGAAGCCAAGGGAGGTGGGCTCTCAGCCTTGTAGGGGCAGGCGATGGGCCGTGGGCAAGGGTGACTGGGACCCTTAGACTAGAGCAAGGTGCTGCACTGTCCTGGTGTTTGGCTCTTTAATCTCACTCTGCTTTCTGGTTTCTGGATGGGAAATAAAGGGGTTGTGCATTCATGTCCAGAGACGTTTCTCTTGAGTTCTTTCCCTACCAAAGCCCTGGGGAGGGCACCCAGTTCTCTAGCTCACTTCTCTGACCACCAGCCCCCAATCTGGTTGCATCGTCTGCTCCCTATCCCCACCCCACTGGCCAAACTCTCCAAACCCTGGGGCGTCAGAGGTGGGGGCAGGATGAGGGCAGGAAAGGCAGGTCTCGGTAGGGCAGCCCCCAGAGCTGTCTGGTCTGCAAAGGGCCCTGCGTGTCCGCATTTCCCATTGGAGTGTAGCGAGCAGGGTCACCTCCCAGGACCTGCCCCCTGTTTCCTCATGGAAGCACCTTTTTATTTCTTCTTCATTTTTGGTTCTAAAAATAAAATATGCTTGTCCTAGCCTGTTTGGTTCAGTGGATAGAGGGTCCCAGATTCAATTCCGGTTAAGGGCACGTACCTCGGTTGCAGGCTCGATCCCCGCCCCCCCCCCCCGGGGAATATGTGGGAGGCAACCAATCCATATGTCTCTCTCATCGATGTTTCTCTCTCTGTCTCTCGCCCTCCCTTCCACTCTCTCTAAAAATCAATGGAAAAATATCCTCGGGTGAGGATTAACAACAACAACAAAAAATAGGTTAACTGTAGAAAATTTTGGATATGTAGGAAACTATAAAGACAAAATAAAAATGTGCCCTGGCCGGGCAGCTCAGTTGGCCAGAGTATTGTCCCCGTATGTCACAGGTGTGGGCTTGATCCCTGGTCCTGGCACATACAAGAATTAACCAATGAGTGCATAAATAAGTGGAACAACAAATCTCTCTCTCTCTCTCTCTCTCTCTCTCTCTCTCTCTCTCTCTCTCTCTCTCTCTCTCTCTCTCTCTCTTCTCTCTCTCTCTCTCTTTCTCTCAAATCAATAAAAAATTTTTTTAAAAAAGTGATCCCATATGACACCCTCCTCCAATGCCAAGCCATAACCATGATGTTTCTTTTGGTGTTTCTGACTTTTTCTTCTTTTAAAAAGATTGACTGTGTTTTAGCTTTCCTGACTGTCACACTCCAGTCATCTACCTTTTGTGCCCTCCTCCGTCCCCACCACCAGCCTGGACATAATTTCTTTACAAGGCCTCTGCTGGGTAACCTGCCCAAAAGGTGAGGGCATCCAGGGAGCTTTGGAGGCTGCCTAGGGAACTCAGGGCAGCCAGTCCCCATGGGAGCAAGGTGGCCCCTCATCACTTACCTTCATTCTCAGTCCCCTATAAGCATGGCCACCTTTCCGGAGTCACCTCTGGGCTCCAGGCAGGGGCAGGACAGGAGCTTGGATCCAGGGCCTGTCAGTGGCCTGAGCCTGCCTGCACTCACCCAGGGACCCCAACTCAGGCCAACCACCCCTTCTGTGCATCCCAGGGGGACAGCCAGTCTGGAACTATAGAACTTACAGGTGTGTGTGGCCCATGTCCTGCCATTCAGTGCTTGACTGGGTGAGTAATGCCTCCTAAATTCATGTCCACCCAGAACCTCAGATTGTGACTTATTTGGAAATAAATTCTTTGCAGGTGTGATTAAGATAAGGGTTGAGATGAGATCACCCTGGATGAGGTCCTAAGTCAGATGGGAGTGTCCTTATAAGAGACAGAAAAGGACACTCAGAGGAAGGCACTGAAGATGGAGGCAGAGACTGGGAGGAGCACCTGGGGCCCCGGAAACCGAGGCCGCAGGAAGGACCGTCCTCTGGGAGCACGCCTGGCCACACCTTGGTGTCCGATTCTGGCCTCCAGAACTGGGAGAGAATGCCCACCTGTTGTTTAAGTGCCCGGTTTGTGACAACTTTTAGTTGGAATTTGACTTCTCACCAGAAACCATGGAAACTGGGAAACAATGGCGTGGTCCCTTCAAAAGTGCTGAGAGGAAATAGCCACCAACCTAGAATTCTATGCCTAGAAGAAGTATTCTTTAAGAACAAAGGAAAAATAGGGATGTTCTCACATAAATAAAAATGAGTTAGTTTGTCACCAGCAGACTCACTAAAGAAAGCGCGAAAGCTCGTTGTTTCAGCGGAAGGACGGTGACTCCAGATGGAACCTCACGGGACAGCCGCGGCAGTGCACACAGTTGATAAATCTGGATGAGCCTGACTGTGTGAACCGACAGTGATTCCTCAGGAGGTTGCAATGTGTATAGACTTAAATATGGAATCAGAGCAGCGTTAAGCTGAGTGGGCAGCAAATGGGACGGAAGCGCTCAGAGACCCTTGTCCTGCCCAAGGAGAGGGGAATGCACCATGTGTGTTGGCCAAGGCCGGGTTCTGGGTCTCTAGGGCAAATGCTGAAAGAACAGCAAAACTGGATAATCACCAAATTAATAGAGGTGACAAACGGGAAAATAAGATAGAAAGGGATCAATTTTAAAAAGACAAGGAATGAGAGAAAATACACACCGAACTGGCAAGATAAAGAGAAAAAAAATATTAAGAAGCCAATCGAAATACAAGCATATCAGAATTACATTAATGTAAACTGACTAACATTCCTATTAACAGACAAAATGGTCATGGCCGAAAGCAAAACAACAACGGTAAACCCCACCCCAAACCCAGCGATGTCCCCCTGACAGCGGACAGAAGATGTAAAGAGAAAGGTTGGAGGCTAAAAGAAAAAATAGCCCAGGAAACATGTAGATGAACAGCTGGTGGCGCTGTGTTTCTATCAGGCAAGGACCTTACAGCCAAACCATGACAAGTTATATAAAGGGACACGTTTCAAAATTACAAACGTTTGACTCTACAGAACATTATAGCAGTATTACGTTTGTATGTACCCAATATTATGCCTCAAAAAGTGAAACAAAAGTGGACAGATCTTTTGGGGAAAATAGACCCACAATTATAATAGCAAGTTTTAGACACGAGTCAGTAACTGACAGAGCTAGCAGACAAAAATAAGATCAGTAGGGACAGGGCAGGTGTGGCCAACTTGCCTAACAAGCTAAACTATATTGACACCTGCAGACAGGGCACAAAACACCTGCAGGAGGTGCCATCTTTCCAAACACACCAAGATACACAATCAAATCCCCACAGACTTCAAAGACTTGAAAAACCACAGTGAAATTGAGCCAGAAATTTAACAAAGGATAATTATACATCTTCATATGTTCAAGAATTTAGAAACAGTATTCTAAATAACTCACAGTTCAAAGAAGCCATAGTGGAGGTTAGGAGAGATTTTGAAATTAATCATGCAAACACTACATAAAACTGTGGGATGATGCTGAAACCAGGATTAGAGGGAAATGCACATGTTAGAACAGAAGAAAGGTGACAGTCCTGCTCTCTCGAGAAAAAGGCCAGCAAATTCGGTCCAGACAAAGCAGAAGGAAGAAATGACAAAGAGCAGAGCAGTGGGATAGGAAAATCCCACAGGAGAGCAAAGAAAGCCAAAGGTTGGGTTTTGAAAAAAACTAATAAAATCAACAAACCCCTGATAAGGCTGGTTATGAAGAAAGGAAGAAAATAGTCCAGCCGAAGTGGCTTAGTTGATTGACCGTCATCCCATGCACCCAAAGGTTGCTGGGTCGATTCCCAGTCAGGGCACATACCTGGGTTTTGGGTTTGATCCCCATCAGGGAAGGTACAGAAGGCAACTGATCTCTCTCTCTCTCTCTCTCTCTCTCTCTCAAAATGCCCACAAATAACCAATGCCAGGAATGAGGAAGGACACACGGGACCCTACAGACTCTCAAAGATTTCAAGGGGACTTGAGGAGCAACTTTATGCTAATAAACTTGAAAATTTAGATAAAA
This sequence comes from Myotis brandtii, assembly GCF_000412655.1. Classification (NCBI taxonomy): domain Eukaryota; kingdom Metazoa; phylum Chordata; class Mammalia; order Chiroptera; family Vespertilionidae; genus Myotis; species Myotis brandtii. The sequence goes on along the minus strand of NW_005353838.1, from coordinate 14,111,706 downwards.
TGGACACGTTTTGGAAAAATATGACATTAGAACTGACACAAGATGAAAGGGGAAATCTGGAGAACCTTGGTAAAGAAATGGAATCCATAATTTAAAATCTGCACACTAGGAACACTCCAGGTGTCTGTGGCTTTCCTAGCGAATCCTGTCAAACCCTAAGAATGGACCAGCACATGTCGTGTGTCCCTGGGGAGAGCGCGGGGCTGACACTGTGGGCGCTGCTCCTGGGAGGAGAAACCATCGAAGAGCCAAGGAATTAGGTACATTTTAAGAAGTAAAGTTCAAAAAGTATACTAACACAACACCTAAAGCACAATCCATGAAAGGGCAATTTGATGAGAACAGTTGACACAACACGTTAAGAGAATGAAAAGACAAGCCACAGGCTGTAGGAAAATTGCTGCAAGGCTCGTATCTGATAGTTTCACTTTGTACGAAGTTGCCAAACTGTCTTCCACAGTGGCTTTACCATCTGTGTATCTTCTTTGGTGAGGTGTCCAGGTCTTTGCCTAGTTTTCAGCTGGGTTGCTTGTTTTCATAGTGTTGAGTTTTTAAAATTGTTTGCATATTATGACAAGTAAGTATAGCAAAAGATGCTGCACAGCATGTCACCTGGGAAACTGCAGAATAGAACAGCAGTGAGATGCCACTGCACATCTATCAGAATGGCCAACATTTTGCCGGAACACTGACAGCATCAAATGCCGGGAGCAGCAGGAATCTCACTCATGCTGGGCGGGAATGCACAATGGTGCCACCACTTGGGAGACAGTTTGGTGGTTTCTTACAAAACTAAACAGACTCCTACCATATGATCCAGCATTGTGCTCCCTGGCATTTACCCAAAGAAATTGAAGACGTATGTTCACGTGGAAACCTGCCCACGGATGTTTATAGCAGCTTGTTCGTAATTGCCAAAACTTGGAAGAAACCAAGATGTCACATCCTTCAGTCTGTGGCCCTGCAATTGACCGCCCCACTGTCCCTCTGGGCCCTGGAGGGAGCCACAGGGCCCTGCTCTGGCTGTGGGGAGGCCCAGCTGCCCCCATAAGCCTGCAGATTTGGGGATAGATGGCAGCCTGGGTTTCATTCTTGTCTTCCCACTCTTATCTTGGCTTGTAGATGCTGTGGTTAATTTTATGTGTCAACTTGGCTAGGCCACAGTACCCAGATATTTGGTCAAATGCCAGTCTAGATGTTTCTGTGAAGGTTTTTTTTCCTTTTTTTTTTTTTTTTAATGATGAGATTAGCATTTAAATCAGCAGACTTTGAGGAAAGCAAATACCCTCCGTGATGTGGTGGGCCTTATCCAATCATGTGAGACTTAGGAGAAGAGACTCAGGTCCCCTGAGGAAGAGGGACTTCTGCCTCCTGACAGCCTTTGGACTCAAGCTGCAACATCAGCTCTTTCCTGGGTCTCTAGCTGCTGACTTGCCACAATCACATGAGCCAATGAGCCAGTTCCTTAACATAAATCTCTATACACACATCCTGCAGTTTCTGTTCCTCTGGAGAACCCTGACCGACTCAGGGACCTCCTCCCCGCTACCCACCACCTGTGTTCCCTTCTGTACATCAGTCCCTTTCTGAACTGCAGGCCGTCCATGCGTCATCCCACCACTACATCTGGTCCAGGTGCCCTGACCAGTCCCTGTGGCTCAGGGGCTGACCTCCTAGCCCAGACATTGTCATCTTCCCAAACTGACCCCCTGTCTCTATTAAACACTCATTCTCCCCTCTCCCCACCCCAGTCCCCCACAGTCTACTCGCTGTCTCTGTGGACCTGACTCCTCCAGGAACCTCAAATCAGTGGAATCACATAGTGTTTGCCCTTCTGTGTCTGGCTTCTTTGCACTGAGCGTCAGTCCTCAAGGTCCTGTCATGTCGGAGCAGGTGTCAGACTGTGCTCCCTTTTCAGACTCAATCATACTGGGCTGTGCGGAGGGACCTTTCATCCCTCCACGGACAGTGGGGCTGCTGCCATCTGTTGGCTATTGTGCATTGATGTACAAACTTTAAAAATTAATTATTTTAACAGTTGAATAATATTCCATATAATAATTTATTTTTGGAATTCAAATGAGATAAAAACATAACAAAAAAAACAACCATTACTTTGTGCCCAAGGCAGGGGCCCAGGGACTTGAGCCCCAGGCAGCTACCGCCATCCAGGCGGCACCCCCAGGCTGGCTTCATTTAGCTGAAGACCAACAGGAGCTGAGTCCTGGGGATCTGTGTGCCTAGCCAGGACCTCTGGCTGGGAGGACCCAAAGGGTGGGGGAGGCAGGGAAGTGGCTCCTGGGGTGAACCATTACTTTGTGCCCAAGGCAGGGGCCCAGGGACTTGAGCCCCAGGCAGCTACCGCCATCCAGGCGGCACCCCCAGGCTGGCTTCATTTAGCTGAAGACCAACAGGAGCTGAGTCCTGGGGATCTGTGTGCCTAGCCAGGACCTCTGGCTGGGAGGAGCCAAAGGGTGGGGGAGGCTGGGAAGTGGCTCCTGGGGTGAGCTGTGCGGCCACCCCATGGCAGAGGCTTCAGGGCCATATCCTGGACAAGTGGCCGCCTCTGCCCAGAGTCTCTTCCTGCCTGAGGGTGGACAGCTCGGCCACTCATTCTTCTGCTCCAGTGGCTCTTGGAGGTGCCCCTGACATGTGGTGAGCTCAGGGCACCCCAAGATGTGGGAGCCGAAGGCTGAAGGGAGCCCTGTACCCCTGTCCACAGTGAGTCAGTGGGCTCAGGAGTCACAAACACATGGTCCTGCAGGCAGGCAGGGCAGCCTGACTGAGGTCAGAGGGTACAGGACTCCCAGGAACGGTTCGATTGAGCCCCAGTTAGGGGGCTCCAGTGATTGGGGTGAACACTGTGCTGGCCTTGATCACCCTCAGGAGGACTCCCCACATCCTGAAGTCTTCAAAACTCGGAGCCTCATCCACCTGCAAAGGGGATGGATCCATTCCCACTGGCCCGCTGACCCACGGGCTGCGACCCTCCCCTCTCCCCCACCCCACGCTGGGGCAGTCCTGCCTGCATGACCCGGTGCGGGAGCTCCCTTTGAGATCGGTGCCTTCCTCCTTCCAGGAGACCTTGGCCAGAGTCCTACAGGCCTAACCTGTCTTTTCTGTCCCACGGGGCTCCTAGGCCCAGGTGTCCAGCCAGCCCCTCTCCCCGCGCTGCAGACCTGGGACTGGGAGCGCCCAGGGGCTGGTGGGCGTGTCCTCCCGCCGAGGGGTTGCAGGGTGGGGCTCCAGGGCGGGGCACAGGCCCTGAGCCTG
>NW_005353838.1:14081868-14108235 GCF_000412655.1 Myotis brandtii | reverse complement strand
GGCGCTTTACGGGAAGGCGACGCGCAAAGTGCTGAGTGTCCGCTTCCACTGATCTGAGCGCCGCGGCCGGGACGCCGCTGCCGGGGCGCCTCTTCCTCCCCTCTTCCTGCGCGCGCTTTTGTCTTCTTTTGTATCAATATGATCTCGGGCAATCTTAAACACTTTCAACACGTGTTAATCAATTAGGTTTTTAGTTTTACTTCTGGCGGTTTTGAAGCTCAAACGGTCTGTCTGGTCTTTTGCCAGGACCCCAGCTGGGCGCCTTGCCTTCGGCTCCATCCTGCACGCGCCCCCCACGGACCCGCACTGTCGTTGGCCCAAAAGCCGTGGTCTCCCAGTGTCCCAGCCAGACCCAGCTGCTTCCGCTGCCCTCCTGCCCCCCACCCAGTAGTCTGTGACCCCAGACCCAGCGCAGTGACCCCGAGTGAGGTTCATATTTTTTGCCAGCCAGTCGCCCTGTTTGTGCATTGATGTACAAACTTTAAAAATTAATTATTTTAGCCCTAACCGGTTTGGCTCAGTGGATCTGGCTTCTTTGCACTGAGCGTCAGTCCTCAAGGTCCTGTCATGTCGGAGCAGGTGTCAGACTGTGCTCCCTTTTCAGACTCAATCATACTGGGCTGTGCGGAGGGACCTTTCATCCCTCCACGGACAGTGGGGCTGCTGCCATCTGTTGGCTATTGTGCATTGATGTACAAAAAAAAAAAATTAATTATTTTAACAGTTGAATAATATTCCATATAATAATTTATTTTTGGAATTCAAATGAGATAAAAACATAACAAAAAAAACAACCATTACTTTGTGCCCAAGGCAGGGGCCCAGGGAACTTGAGCCCCAGGCAGCTCCCACCATCCAGGCGGCACCCCCAGGCTGGCTTCATTTTGCCTGAAGACCAACAGGAGCTGGGTCCTGGGGATCTGTGTGCCTGGCCGGGACCTCTGTCTGGGAGGAGCCAAAGGGTGGGGGAGGCTGGGAAGTGGCTCCCTCCTGCACACGGGAGGTATTCCAGGTGGGTTCCATGGGCAAATGCTTCACTAACTGCTGGATGTCACCTGATGCTCCTCCAGTTTGCGCTTCCATGGCCATGGCCATGCGTGAAGAGCCTCCTGCGTCCTCGCCGGCAGCCTGGTCCCAGCTTTCAGTTTGCCAGGTGACAGGTGCAATGTAACCTGCACTTATTGTGAGCAAAATTGAACATGCTTTCATTGTTTAAGCAATGTACACATAATACGATGTGCGCATGTGTGTGCATGTGGTGTGTATGCTCCGCGTGCCGTGTGCACATATGTGTTACGTGCATGTGTACATAAGTTGTGTGCATGTATGTACTGTCTGGTCACACTTCCTGCTCACCTTCCCACTGCACCTGTGAGCTGCTCTCTCTGTATTTCTAGGTCTCTGTGACGTTGCACACTCCTCCCCAGTTGGCCTGTGATAGTTCTGCCATGCTAACGTGCTCTGTCCTCTCTTTCCTGGCGCCTTGATTCTGAGCCAGTGTGAGGAATAGTTCATCACGTGTTCTCTTGTCTTGTAGGGTTTCTCTCTCACACTCACGTCCCTGCTGCCGGGTGATTTCTGCGAGTGGCATAAGGTGAGTCTACCTGCATGCGTTTCCAGCTTGCAGTGTGGTCCCTACACTACGCATCAAAAAGTCTACCTTCTGCCCTGGTCCCATTCACTCCTGTCTCTTAATGAGCTAATCCCACTGCTTTAATTGGGTGAGTTTAGATCTGACAAAGCTAGTCTTTCACTTTCTCTTCATGGCTTTCTTGGCTGTTACTCGTTCATTTTTCCACATGAACTTTACAGGTCAGACATGTGGGTTTCTGTTGGGATCCTGTTAAATTTATAAATGAACCCAGGAAGAGCTGACGCCTCAGTGATGTCTTGTCATCCTAACCAGGGTGTGTATTCCCGTCAATCAGGCCCACACCCAGCTCTCCTGCAGGTTTGCACGTTTCTCGATAAATGTATGCCGCAGGCATTTTACCTTCTCTGTTCTCGGAACACTATCACATTTTCTGCTAACTGGTCAGTATTTGAATATGACAGCCCTCTATTTCGGGATGTTAATTTTACATCTGCTCCTTGCCTGGATTTTCATGTTGTTGTAGTATTTTCCCATGGAACCTACTGTGTTTTTCAGGCTCATGCTCACTGCAGACTTCCCAGGCTGTGTTCCTCGAACGCGTGACCTTGTCTGGCATCCTTGCCTCTTCCTGGATGGGTAGCTCCACCTCCCGCCCCACCCAGGATAGGACCCCAGGTTGCCAGGCACAGGCTGTGAGCTCAGAGGGTTGGGGAGTGGCGGGGCCTGGATGGGGCTCATGGGAGGGAACAGGTTGGGGGCATCTGTCATTGCAGTCAGGGAACTGGCACGGGGTGTCCTGTCCCTTCTGGAGGACGAACAAGGCATTCTCTTTGCAGGCTGCACCCTGAGCCTGCTTGCTGGTAGCCTGGTGCAGCCCACCCACTGCCTGGCCTGGCCCCAGCCTGGGGCACAGACCCTGCCCAGGAGGGACCCCAAGGGGTAGGGGACTCATGAGGGCTGCAGCAGGGCAGATATAGGCACAATCACTCAGGGATGTCCTGTGCCAGATTGAGGTGGTCTGGGGGCAGGGTGTCGTGGGACCCTGGGTGTGAAGCCCAGAAAGGGCTCCTGGGGGTGGGGTCCAGCAGCCCCCTAAAGTCAGAGGCTGTGTGAGTGTGGGAGGAGCCAAAGGAGTGGAGATGAGGGCCTCAGGGGGCTGTGTGTTTCTTGAATAGTGACATCGAGGCCAGAGCCCTCCATCTGCCTGGCACCAGCAGGGTCTCCCTCTCCCCCCATGACCTTGTAAGCAGGACAGAACTGGGGGCCTTTCTTTGAGCTTCTGTCATTATTTAATTACTAGAGGCCCGGTGCAAGAAATTCGTCTGGGGGGAGGGGGGACCCTCAGCCCGGCCTGCACCATCTCTCAATCTGAGACTGCTGGCTCCTAACTACTCACCTACCTGCCTGCCTGATCGCCCCTAACCACTCTGCCTGCTGGCCTGATCGCCCCTAACCGCCTCTGTCTTGGGCCCCGCCACCATGGCTTTTTCCGGAAGGACGTCTGGAAGGATGTCCAGAAGATGTCCGGTCTAATTAGCATATTACCCTTTTATTAGTATAGATAATATAATAGAAAGGGAAAGGGCCGCTCAGTGTGTGTGGAGCCCACGAAGGACACCTGCTTCTGAGCCCCCACACTGGGTGCCCACGGGCCATCCTGCAGGACCGCTGACGCCCTGTGTGTGCTGGGTAAGGAGTGGTAGTCTGGCTGGAGGGTGCCCACCCAGCACCCCAGGCAGGAGCCTCCGAGGCACCTTTAAATAGCACCGTAAATGGGCGCCATGGAGGAGGCCACTCCGGGGTGCTGCCCACTTGGGCGGCCAGGTCTCTTCTCCAGGCCTGGGGAGAGCCAGGCTCTTGCACGTCCCTCTGTGTCCTTTGAGGTGTGTGCTGGATTTCCTCGCTCTGGAGGCACCTTACTGGCTGCCCAAGACAGTCTCCAACCAGGACCCGCCGTGCCTCCTGTCCAGGCACCAGTCTCCCCTGAGAGGCAGAGGGAAGGGGGGTGCAGTGACTCCCGAAGCCCCTCTGACACCCAGGGCGGGTGTGCAGGAGGCACAGAGCCGCAGTTCAGGACAGCAGGTCTGCGTCTGGAGCCCCGGGCCAGTCTCCTCTCCTCGCCCAGAAGGGACAGTGGTCTCTCCTGCGCCCAGGTCCCTCAGGGTTTCAGAGGAGAGCCAGGCAGGGCTGACACGGTGCAGGGGTGTGACCCCACCAGGCTCAGCCCTGGGTGGCCACCCAGTTATCGCAGGGTCTGAAGGCCATGGGCCGGCGAGGAGCCGTCAGAGCGGCCAAGAGCAGTGTCCGTCCTCGAGTCTCAGAGGCTGGGGCCCCTGCGGGCTGTCGGCAGAGGCCCTGCGGAGAGAGCCGGGTCTGCCAGGGAAGACGATGGTGGCGTACTCGGTCTGTTCAGGCACACAGGGGGCAGGGGGCTCCGGGGTCTTCTCCCGCCTCTGGAAGTCCAGCTCCCCGTAGTCCACAGATCCCACGGAGGGGCCCTCCTTCTTAGGGGAGAGGGAGAAAGGAGTCAGCACGCTCTCAGTGGCTGGTGAACACACACGTACACACAAGGGTGAACACAGACCCACACGTGCGGATACACACATACACAGAGGGGCCGGGCCTGAGCCCCACACCCCGTCCTTGGGCTCGGGTGCCCATGTTCAAACAAGGTGACGTGGTTGGGGATGGGTGTGGCTGCTCCTGAGGCCACTCGCCCCTGGGGTTGCCTGTCCCTCGCACCCCTTCCCTGAAATGTACCAGAGTCACCAGAAGGGGAAGGGAACTCACCGGAGGCTGGTCCTCGCCCCGGCAGGCACGGCCCCCTGCAGAGAAACACAGGGAGTCAGGTCCAGGAGGCCCAGCAGGCCGGGTCTCAGCAGGCGGCGGGGTGGGAAGACCTCTGGCCATGGGAAGAGCCCAAGCCTCCAGGCTTGGGTGGCCAAGCTGCCTCCCTGCCTGCTCCCACCCCCCTGCAACCACCCGAGTGCCTGCTCATCTCCGAGGGTCCGTCTGGAAGTGAGTTGCTGGGTGTGAGGCCACATAGGACCGCCTGTCTTCCGGGCTTAGTGCTCCTGCTGGTCGCAAACCTGGCCGAGCCTGGTGTCCACTGCAGGGCACCAAACCCACCTTGGGTCCCGGGCTGGCGCCATAAAGCACACAGCAGACACATAGTCAGCGGTGCCATGGCACCATCTCCCTGATCTACGTGCACAGGAGCACCACGTGCGTCCCCACCAGGGACCAGCGCCCAGATGCGCATACAGCACATCTCAAAACGATCTGAAGGGGCCTGGCGGGCACGGCTCAGGGGTGAGCGTTGACCCATGAACCCAGAGGTCCCTGGTTCCATCCCCATCAGAACATATGCTTGGGTTGTGTGCTCAATCCCCAGCAGGGGGCGTGCAGGAGGCAGCTGTGTTTCTCTATCATCGATGTTGCTATCTTCTCTCCCTCTCCCTTCCTCTCTCTCTAAAAAATCAATAAAAACATATTTAAAAAAATATCTGAAGGAGGAAAAATGTGATCCCTGGAGAAATGAACCCCGCAGGGCTTGGAATGGCAGGGCAGCATGGCCGCTGTCCCTAACCACCCAGGGGGAGGGCATGGACGCCGTGGCTGCCCTTGTCACCCAGGGCGGGCGTGCAGGAGGCACAGAGCCGCAGTTCAGGACAGCGACTCGGCCGGCTCAGCAGGTCTGCGTCTGGAGCCCTGGGCCAGTCTCCTCTCCTCGCCCAGAAGGGACAGTGGTCTCTCCTGCGCCCAGGTCCCTCAGGGTTTCAGAGGAGAGCCAGGCAGGGCTGACACGGTGCAGGGGTGTGACCCCACCAGGCTCAGCCCTGGGTGGCCACCCAGTTATCGCAGGGTCTGAAGGCCATGGGCCGGCGAGGAGCCGTCAGAGCGGCCAAGAGCAGTGTCCGTCCTCGAGTGGGAACTCCTGCTGTTGCCACACATGGTGCCTGTCCTGGGAGAGCGTGGGAGCCTCTGGTGGGCGGGGCCTGCGGAGGGGCTGACCTACCCTGGGCTGGGCCCCCTCTCGGAAGTGGCCCCTTTTTCCTCCCTCTGGAGGCACCTTACTGGCTGCCCCAGACAGTCTCCAACCAGGACCCCCCGTGCCTCCTGTCCAGGCACCAGACCCCCCTGAGAGGTGGTTGGGGGGCGCAGTGACTCCCGAAGCCCCTCTGACACCCAGGGCGGGTGTGCAGGAGGCACAGAGCCGCAGTTCAGGACAGCAGTGACTGAGTGAGGTCAGCTGCCCGTGACCACCACCATCCTGGGGGGCGGGGTGGCTGTGGTTGTCACCACAGGCCCCCGGCGGCTGTTAGAAGCACCGTCACAGTGGCTTGTGGCCTGAGATGTGGCCTGAGGCTTGAGGGCAGCCTTGGGCAGCTACACAGGGGCCTCAGCCTGGGGGCCTCTCCGTGCCTCTCGTGTGACCTGGACGGCTGCCTTCCCCTCAGACCCCTCCTGAGAGCATGGCCGGGGTCTCCGAGGAGAGGCCTTGGCAGGGCCTCGGGCTCCACCTGGCGGGCGGCAGGGGGGCTGGCTGGGGCGTTACCTCGAGTGGCCAGGATCCAGGTCAGCAGCAGAAGCAGCAGGACGCCCACCAGGACGCTTGTGACACCGATGACCAGGCCCTGTAGCTGACCTGCGGGCCTGGGGGCGGGGCTGGGGCCCTCGGTGGGCTGTTCCGGGACTCTCTCTGGAGACACAGAGGACAGATACTCAGGCGTGGGGACACAGGACAGGGACTTCGGGTCCTACCCTAGCCCTTCAAAGTCTGAGGGGACTCAGTCCTAGGCTTGCACTGACCAGTCTCACCCAGGCCTGCACAACCTCACTCTGAGGCGCACCTACCGCCTGCCCCTCCCTCAGGACAAATGGGGTCTGAGGTGCTTCCAAGCACAGAGGCCCGAAGCCATCGGTCACTGTGGCCCGGGTGTGGGACAGAGTCCTGGAGTGAAGTTAGGCTCACTGTGCCTAACAGGCCCTGCTGGCCCGGGTGTGGGACAGAGTCCTGGAGTGAAGTTAGGAGAATCCGTGCTCACTGTGCCTAACAGGCCCTGCCCTGCCCTGTCCGCATCCTCACTCCCACCCTGGGGTCCCGCCCTGCACCTGTCACCCTGAGCTCTGCCCGGAGACTCTCATGGATCTGCGTCTTGGGGGGCAGGTAGATGGCCCCACAGAAGTAGATGCCGCTGTCATTGCGCCGGGCAGTGAGGACACTCATTTCAAAGTCCCGTCCGTTGGGCAGCCGGGTCATGCGGAAGCGCTGGTCCCTGCGGACTTCCTGCCCGCTGTCCTCAGGGAAGGCGGCCAGCTTGTCCGTCTGGTTGCTGGGGCTCATGCGGTACCAGTTGAGCACGAAGTCTTCAGACGTGTTGGAGAAGCTGCAGGTGAAGGTGGCGGTCTCCCCCTCGGCCACCGTGAGCTGAGGCGGGTGGAAGGTGAGGGGACTCCAGGGCCTGTTGGGAGTCTCTGTGGGGTGGAGAGAGAACCAGGGGCCTTGAGGAAGGCCTGTGGGACAGCACACCGAGACCCCCCTTCCCGCATCCCTTCAGACAGGAAGGTCCTGGGAAGCCCAGCCACGCGGGAGTCCCCTCTGCCATGAGCCTTGCAGCTTCTCCTTGCACGCCTCCTGGGGACAGGTGCTCACCTCTCACCAGGGAACCCCGTGGTGGGATCTTGTCCACTGATGGCATCCAGAGATCTGGGCTGGGCCCCCTACCCCATTTCTTTCCCAAGCAGTGGCTTAGGGCCTTCACCCCTCCCTCCTTGACTCAGGTCCCCAGCTCTGCCTCCCAGGTCTCTGAGCCATCTGCACTGTGCTGGGGGGTGGGGAGGGTGGCCTGGGCGCTGGGCTGGGCTGCCGGGGCTGCCGTGGGAAGCCCAGCTCCAGTGGGCTCAGGGGCCAGCCTTTTCCCCATTTCAGGACAAGCTCAGAGCCAGGACCCCACATGGGCACTGCTGACCTGGGCAGTGTGGGGCCCCCAGGTCCTCTTCCAAGGCTCTGGGGACTGCAGTTCAGCTGGGCCATCGCCCCTGAGATGAACGGAAATAGAGTCCCCCACACCCTGGGCTCCAGCCCACGCTCCCTCCCCCCCTCCCCCCCCCAACAAGGATGTGCCGGCGGCCTGGGCCTGCCCACACAGGAGAGGGCGCGAGACTCTCGACGCGAGAATGAGCACACATGCTAGGTTATGCTCACCCTCCCTCACATGCAATCACGCTCACGGCCACACGTCTGCTTTCCCTGGCTGTGCATCTGCTCTACTCGGCTCCATCCTGAACTTGCTGGGTGTGGCTCCCCACACTCCATGACACTGGCCCCGGGCTGGCTGCTTCAGGCCCACCTTGTCCCGTGCGAGGCCTGCCCAGTGAGCCTGCCCAGTGACTCAGAGGAGGATGGGATGGTGCTGGGACCCAGCTCCCCTTCAACCTGGGCCACTTCAGGATACGTGTGACCAGGACACCCTCTGCCCATCCCCACTGGGCACCTCACAAGGGTCAAAGTCACAGATATTGAGAGACCAGGTGGGTCCTGAGGTGTCCCAGTGTCCTCACATTTCTGTGGCCCTGCTCGGGGACACAGAGGCCCTTCTCCCCCTCCCACCCGGTTTACACTGAGGACACTGGCGTGGAGAGGCCAGGGCCCCGCCAGCCTGTACCTCCCGCCATGGCCCTTCCCGGGCACCTCTCCTGGCCATCAGTGCGTGGTCAAGGGGGGCACATGGCCAGTCCTGGGGCTGCAGGTACTGTCCCTATGATCTTGTCAAGTGCCAGCTGGACATGAGCCGGGGGAGCATGTGGCCGTGAGCGTGAATGCATGTGAGGGAGGGAGAGCATAACCTAGCATGTGTGCTCATTACCGTGTCGGAGAGCCTCGAGCCCCCTCCTGTGTGGGCGTCCCAGACCGCCTGCACATCCTTGTTCAGGGGGCTGGGGTCCTCTGGGCCTTGTGGAGGGGCAGCTCGGGGGAGGGCATGGGGTGTCAGGGAGGCCAGGGGGCCTGGAGAAGGTCAGTTCTGGACTGGGGATGGCTGTGGCAGGTGGGGCCCTCTAGGGGGCGACACAAACACTGATGGGGACAGGGCCCTTCCCTCATTCTTGATTGTGTCCTACCCTCCTGCATGCCAGCCCCGTTCTCCTTGGCAGAACTAATGCCCATCTTCTTCACACATTTATTTGGGAAGCAAGTCTCTCTCTGTCTCTCTCATTACTGGGCCTTTTTCTACACTAATTATGATTTGATCTTAGATGATTTAAAGTAGAATACGTTTACTGCCTACCTTTGGTCTCTTTTTCGGGAGAGAAAAAAATGAGAAAAGACTTAGCGAAAGAGATAATACTGTGCTTTGCTTTAAAGGGTTTTGGTGTGAAAGAAAGTGATTTGGAGCTATTAGACTGAACAAATGATCTGTTAGAAACAGTGTGGTGGCAAAGAACAGCAATGGTTCCAGGAAAGGTTGGAAAGGTACACCAATCTGGTATTAGAGAAGTAAAGATTAACAGTAGTTTGATTTCCTCCCGTTGGTGGGGCAAAAAGTTTCCAGCTGCTCAGGAAAGTCCACATTCTCCTTTCCTACACGAACGCACAATTAGCTCGTATGTTCTCAAGGTGGGATGTGGAGTGAATGGCACTTTGGACCTGGTCCATCGCTCTGCCCTGGCCCTCCCCAGGTTCTCTCCTCTTGGCCGACCAACAAAGAGGACTCTGAGTGGAAGGCCCAAGTGAAGAAAGAAAGCCCCATCAGGGGTTTCTAAATAGATGTACGGAGCAGAGCCACCCTGCTAACCCCAAACCACTCAGCTCTGTTCAATGAGCAAGAAATTCAAAGTCTGAGTGTTGCACATTAGTCATGACAGTTACCTAAAGAGCAACTGCTGGGGTGTGGTGGCGACAAAAGGCAGCGTTCTCTGTGTTGTGCCGGGAAGCAAGTCTCTTTAAAGCAGTGGTTCTCAACCTTCCTAATGCCGCGACCTTTTTATACAGTTCCTCATGCTGTGGTGAGTTATGAATCGTAATGTAAATATCTGATATGCAGGATGTATTTTCATTGTTACAAATTGAACATAATTAAAGCATAGTGATTAATCACAAAAACAATATGTAATTATATATGTGTTTTCCGATGGTCTTAGGCGACCCCTGTGAAAGGGTCGTTCGACCCCCAAAGGGGTCGCGACCCACAGGTTGAGAACCGCTGCTTTAAAGGAAGCGCCATGGGAGTGACAGTTCAAGGTGGACAAAGACTTGGCGAAGTCATTGGTGACACTGCAGCACCAGAGCCCAGTGTTGGTTCCGTGGGCCCACCCTGCTCGTGTGTCCCCCGCCACTGTCCACTGCAGCCAGCCCGTGTCTCCCTTCACCAACGCCCAGGACGGCCCGTCTGGATGGCACCATCCCAAGTCGCTGTCCCACCCCTTTCCCAAATCCATGCCTCCACCTGGGTCCAACTTTCCAGGGCCTCCAAGCAGACCCCCCTCTCACGGCCGGGCCACCCAAGAAGCTCCCCCGAGAGCCACGCGGTGCACGGAGCCACCTCCCCTCCTGCCCAGGCCCCTCCAGCAGGCTTTCCCAGGGCGCCCCGGTGTGGGCACTGCTGACCGGTCCCGGGACCCTGTCCTCGCTCTGTGTGGAGGGGGAGCCCTGTTTCTCTGCAGTTTTGGATCTCATCTGCCCCACCCCTGACCTTAATTTGTTACCAATTGAGTCACTTGTCTGTTGGCCCTTTGTGGTGCCTCTCACGGAATCTGAACTGGACGAGGTGGGTCCCCGTCCAGCTGCCCCCGTGCGCCTTTATTCATCACACAGGGAAGGCAAAAGAGCCTTCCCCTCCTTTGCTGGGGGCCCAGAGAGAATGGGACCCTGGTGGGGTCCCTGGCGGGTGCCCTAAGAAGGACACATTTGTGATCTTCCATGACCAATCATCAGACACACCCAGGTGGAGCCTTCGAGATGCCAGGGCTGCCAACAAAAGCAAAAATAGACAAGTGGGACGACAGCAAACTACAGAGCTGCTGCACAGCAAAGAAGCCATCAAACAAAATGAAAAGACAGCCTACAGTGTGGAAAAAAGATTGGAAATATTTGTAAATCGTATATTGGATAAGGGGTTTATATACAAAATATATTAAAAAAAACCCATAAACCTCAAAAGCAAAAATACCCCCATAAACAATCTGATTACAAAATGGACAAAGCCCCTGAACAGGCATTTTTCAAGGAGGACATACAGATGGCCAACAGACAGATGAAAAGATGCTCATCCTCATTAATCATCAGGGCAATGCAAGTCAAAACCACCGCCAGCCACCACCTCATGCTATTAGAATGGCTATTTTCAGCAAATCAAGAAGCGGGTGCTGGTGAGGACTCAGAGAAAGGAACCCCTCGAGCACTGCTGGTGGGAATGTAAACTGGTGCAGCCACTGTGGAAATCAGTATAGAGTTACCTTAAAAAGTTAAACATAGAGTTACCATAGGATCCAGCAAGCCCACGTCTGGTATTTATCAGAAGAAACCCAAAACACTAACAGAAAAGGTAGGTGCACCCCACGTCCATTGGAGCATTATTCACGGTGACCAAGCTGCGGAAGCAACCGAAGTGCCCATTGATAGATGGGAGGATAAAGAAGAGGCGTGCACATATACAATGGAATGTCACTCAGCAACCAAAAAGAATAAAATCTTACCATTTTCGACAACCTGGATAGACCATGAGGGCATTATGCTAAGTGAAATAAGCCAGACAGAGAAAGACAAATACCATATAATCTCACGTATATGTGGAATGTAAAACAAAAAACAAACAAAACAAAAATCGAGCTCATGGATACAGAGGACAGGTGGTTGCCAGAAAGGGGGTGGGCAGGTGAAGGGGGGTCAAAGATAGAAACTTCCAGTTATAAGAGGAATAGGTCCTGGGGATGCCGTGCATGGCATGGCAACTGTGCTTCATAACACTCCACAGTCAGCCCTTCCCACCCGTGGGTTCTGCATCCATGGACTCAACCAATCTCGGATCAGAATATTCGAAAGAACCAAAAATCCCAGAACATTCCAAAATGCAAAATTTGAATTTGCCACGTGCTAATTTGTGTGGAGCACTGGCTGAATCCACGCAAAACAAGGGACGTGCGGGCTCACCCGCTGATGTTATATGCAAACACCACATCGTTTTATATAAGGGCTCTGCGCATCCTTGGGTTTCAGTACACAGACCCCCGGATCCCGAGGGCCGGCTGTAGTCATTTATTTAAATGTCATCTCTTCTCATGGCCAGAACTTGCAAAATGGCTGTGGTAGATACATTTGACCACAGATATGTTGTAGTTGTTTATCTTTTCCCTCACAAAGAATTTTTAAAAAACATAACAGCCTAGAATTAGCACATGAGGCGTACGAGATGTCACATAAAAATTGGAATGTCTGACCTCTCCTTAAATGTCAGAAAATCTATAACACCTGGTGCAAGGTCCCGCCTCTGGGGCCAGGTCGGGGCTGCCCCTGCCATGAGAGCGGGCACTGGCCCAGACACCCAACACTCAACAGTTTGCCCATCTCTGACGCCTGTTTCTGCCCCTGGAAATCTTGAGACTAGTTAGGAAAATATGATTGTGTGTGTATTAGGTGTGAGTCAGTGAGAGTGCTCCAGGTGGTGGCTGAGAGAAAAGGAGAGAACACAAGAGAGGATGTTCAAGATTTAGGGACAAAATGGGTGATCACTTAGTAAATTATATAAATGCCTAATCACTATGTTATACTCCTGCAACTGATATAATATTGTGTGTCAGCTATAATTTAAAAATAAAAATTATTTTAAAAAAAAGATTTAGGGACAATCCCTTCGGCGGAGCGGGAATAGCGGTGTGACCCTAAGTGGCCAGGGGAGTGATGATGTCCTGGCAGGCAGGCGTGGCTGCTGTGAGAGCCGGCTAAAGACCACGAGTTTAAGTTCTGACCCAATTCCTGCCCGACACCACAGGGTTGACAGAAACCTGGATCTCAGAGCTTACAATATATTACTTTCTTGTTCAATCTCAGTACACACAAGGAGATTCAGAATTGCTACCTCACGTCTTGGTGGGAAACACCTTTACTAACGAGACTGTAGTACATCTGTGCAATATAAGGGGCTTGGCCAGAATTCCCAGACATCCTGGAACCCATCCCCGTGGACACTGAGGCATCCCACTGCACGTTTGAAAGCAGCCAAGAGAGTGGAGTCAAAGGTTTCATGACAAGAAGAAAGAATTCTGTAACGATGTTTGGTGGGGGCTGTTAAGCAGGCTCATGACTTCGCAATGTGGACAAATACGGAATCATTACATTATGCACACTGTGCCCATTATACCTCAATAAAATATTCCTAGTCCTAAGGCTTCCCATGTGTAAAATAAAATGGAGATTTGGATTTTAAAAGAAAAAGAACTCCAGGGCCTGCAGAGACAGAGGGAGCTGAGGACCGAGACTGCCAAACAAGCAGTCAGGGCTGGACTTGGGGACATCTGAACTCAGGACTCGCGAAGCTACCGAGCCGGGCGGAGGGGAGGTCTGCGGGGCGATCCGAACGACCATCTTCCATGGCCCAGCCCAAATCTCGGTGACATGTACAGATGGGACGTGGGCCCAGATGGACACGCTGAGACCTGACCCAGCACCTCAGTGTGGCCTTACTTGGAACAAGTGGTTGCACATGTAATTGTTCACAATGAGGTCCAGAGGTGGCCCTCATTCCACATGACCCTGACCTTACAAGAAGAGGGACATCTGGACAGACGCAGACAGGAGAGACCATGTGAAGACAGAGGCAGAGATGGGGTGATGTCCGAGCCAGGGGATGAGAAGGATTGGTGGCCACCACCAGGAACTGGAGAGGCCTGGCCTCTCGGCTCTCCGCCGGCCGACACCTGGATCCCGGCTTCCAGCCTCTGAGTTGTGGGACCAGGAACTTCTGTTGAGAAGCCGCCTGGTCTGTGCCATTGGTCCCGGCCGCTGATACACACAGCGAATGTGCCAATGTTATCAATGGGCAACTCTGGGTGCAGGGTGTTCACTGCTGTTTTCTGTAACTATTCTGTATGTCTTAAATATCTTTCAGAACTGTAATTTGAAAAAAATAAATACAATAATCTGACTTAATGATCTGTGCCACGGTCTGTGCCAGACGGTTTCTATAAGTGATCTGATTTAATTCTCATGGTCCTCAGAGGGCAGGCACTATTGTCCCCAAATTGCAGGTTAACACTGTGGCTCTGAGGTTACGTGACTCGCCGGAGGTGAGGAAGCTGTCGATGAGGGCTCTTGTCTGACTCCAGGCTGTCGTTTACTCTCGTTTTCTCTCCTTCACTAGCACGGGGGTGGGTGGGGACGGCCTACCGCTGGGTTTGGGATAGTTCGTAAAATGCGAGAAAAACGTGTACCTCAGGAGGGGACTTCCATGGGAAGGACTTAAACAATAAATACAGTGAATGAATTAGGAAGGAGGAAGATGACATGGAAGAGAAAGTCCCCGTGGCCTGGAGCGCCCGCGTCTGGGTCAGAGCAGGAGGAGGACACCACAGGCGTGTGACAGGGCAGCGCTGTGCTCTGTGCCGAGCCGGGGCACAAGTGGGGAAATTGAGGCGCTCTGCATTTGAACATCTCGCCCAGGCCGACACATCTGGAGCTGGAGGGTCTGGCTGCGGAGCCTTATTCTCACCTTTCCCTGCTTTGGGAAGGGGTCCTGGTGAGGACCGGGCCACGGGGAGGTCCCAGCCCCCTTGACGCCCTAGGTCAGTGATGGCGAACCTTTTGAGCTCGGCGTGTCAGCATTTTAACTCTGTTAACCATAACTTAACTCTGGTGCCATGTCACATATAGAAATTTTTTGATCTTTGCAACCATAGTAAAACAAAGATTTATATTTTTGATATTTATTTTATATATTTAAATGCCATTTAACATAGAAAAATCAACCAAAAAAATGAGTTCGCGTGTCACCTCTGACACGCGTGTCATAGGTTCGCCATCACTGCCCTAGGTCCTCCTCCCAGGTGGCGCACACCCCTTCTGCCCCCAGGCCTGGACTCCCCCCAAGGCCCTCCACCAGGCGCCTATCGGCCTCAGGCCCTGGGACCACTTTGAGTGTCTTCACTGACGCTGAGGTCTTCCTGGAGAGCGAGGCCCTGCCCAGGAACAGGCCTGCCCCCATCACCATCAAGCAGACCCTGGAGGGGCAGAGTGACCGAGAGCCCTGGGACCCAGGACTCCAAGGTCCGGAAACCCCCACCTCGTCTTGGTCCTCCCAGGGGCCCTCGGTCCCCATCCCAGCGAGGTCCAGAGGAAAGGCCCTGGGCCGGACGTGGGGACCCACCTTCCCCGGTCCCCACCTGTGCAGTGCTGGCTGAGGATGGGGGCGGCCAGGAGGAGCCCCGCTCCCCGACCATGGGCCTGCAGGGCCTGTCCAGTGCACGGCTCATACCGGGCCCCCTCACCAGAACCTGCCGTGGACGCCGAGGGTCGTGCCCAGGCTCTACACCCGGGGAACTCCTCCAGAGGCCACAGTCGGCGCGCCCCAGGCCCTGAGCGGGGTTGGGGGGAACGATCTTTACTTGCACAGTTACTTTGGATATAGCGAGAGTAAGTCTCTGGGCCACCCAGCCTATCACCTCAAGAGCCAGTCAGCCCCCGCGAGGCTGGTCCATCCCAGGAAAACCCAAGTTGGGCAGCTGGGTGTAGGTTTGGGCTCTGGCCAGCCCGGCCTGGTCATTCTACAGCAAGGGGCACAGGCTCGCCATCCCACTGGCCACAGAGGAAGACCTGGGATACTCCTGCCCGCTCAGGGGTCTCACCACCAGGTGAGCCCAGAGAGGGCACTTCCCTCGCCCAAAGCCACACAGCACTCTGCCACACAGTCTCCTCCCCACCTGCCAGAGACAGCGCCAGAGGCTGTTCCCACCCCGGACCCTGCCAACCACCTGTGATCCACATACCTAGGAGCCAGCCTGGCCGCCAGCCCAGCTGCAGCACTGCCCAGAGGAGCGGCCAGGGCACCCCCGGGGTCCCCATGCCCCAAGCGCCTGCCGCCTGCCGACCACACGTCCTCTCCTCTGCTCTGGCAGAAGTGCGTGAAGAAAGGAAACTGTTTCCCTGGGCTTGAAGGTACACGCCCCGCCCCTTCTTCCTCCTCCTCCACATGGGTAGGAGGAGGGTTAGAGGGTGGAGAGAGAGAGAGAGAGAGAGATGGGGGATGTGAGAGAGTAGAGGACAGGGGAAGGAGGTGGCAGGGAGAAAGAAATACAGAGAGACAGAGACGCAGAGAGAGATGGAGAGGAAGAAGGAGAGGGAGACAGACAGGTGGGGGGCGGGGGTGTCTGGGTACCTCTCCCCATCAGGGATCTCTATTGAGGGCAGATTTTGTTTCTTTATCTGGGGTTGCCTCTTTCCTTTCCATACGATAGGGGGTGACTGTCCTCCCTCCCCAGCCATCCTTCTGACGATGGGAAGGTGGGTCACCCTCTCCGGGCAGAGGCCCAGGCAGCAGTGAAGGTGGGCCCCACCCCTTGCCCACAGCCCACTCTGCCTCCTCTGTGGCCTCGTGTCTGAACCCACCAACTCTGCCACTACTGGGGGCCGAGGCCCAGGGCCTGGCCAGACCTCTGCGGCCCCACCCAGCCACCCCTCTGGGCAGTGGGCAGTGGGCAGCCAAGGTCCTGTCTGGCCCTCCTGACCCCGGAGAGCCATCGTCCCTCCCCGGACTGCCAGGCCCCCTGCAGGGGCAGCTGAGGGTCTGCCTGACCCATGGCTTAGGTCAGAGACATTTCTGCCAGGCCCCCTGAGACCCTCGTCCATGTCCTCCCCCTCCTCCTTCCCACCTCCACGGCGGCCTTGCTGCCTAGCATCCCCCTCTCAGCTTGGGGTTTCAGAAGGCCCCAAGCAGGCTGGGGAGGCCCCATTTCCAGATCTTTCCACTGCCAGCAGCCTCCTGACAGCGCACAGTGTCCAGGGCTCAGCCTGTGAGGCAGACCTGCCTTCCGGGCCTGCCCGTGTCACAACCCCCGCAGGGCCCCCAGGACTCGTTCAGGTGGGAGACGGTTGCGGTCGGCAGGGGGCTGTGGCCTGGCTGCCCAGCCAGATGTTTGTGAGATAGTTTTGCTCTAAGCCTTTTATGATAATGAATGGAAAACAAGGAGAAAAGAAACTGCTGATATTAGTGATGCAATGCGTAGGTCTCACCAGCTTAAAATAACCGAGACAGAAACCCAGAAACCGCCTGACAGCTGGTGCCACAGCCCGGCTGGGCTCCCAGGGCACCGCTCAGCGTTAGTTGTGAAGGGAAAACATTAAAGAACAGAAACGGTGGAAACAGCATCAAAGACGCTGGTGTCTGCAGGCAGAGCGAGTGAGCGGGCGGCTTCAGTTTAGAACAAAGGGCCACTCCCCGTGTGGGTGGCTGGAGGGCCCAGGGCCCAGAGGACTGGCACTGGGGTGGGAGGGGCTCCGCGGAGGGCTGGGGGTGGGGC
Organism: Myotis brandtii; assembly: GCF_000412655.1. Taxonomy (NCBI): domain Eukaryota; kingdom Metazoa; phylum Chordata; class Mammalia; order Chiroptera; family Vespertilionidae; genus Myotis; species Myotis brandtii. The sequence continues at coordinate 14,091,134 of NW_005353838.1, read as the reverse complement.
CGGGTCAGGCGAAGGGTCACCAGGCATCCAACGCAGGGAACCAGCTGCTTCAGCTCCGGCCAGGCTCTGCCCCGGGCACTGCGGTTTGTCCCCAGGGGCTGAGGCCCTGTGCTAGGGACAAGCTGTCCTCTGAGGCCTGGGCTGAGGGTACTATGAGGGAGGGTGGGCCTGTGCTCTGGGTGTGAGAGGCTGTCAGATCCCTGGGAGGGGTCTCCTCACCATCCCAGCAGCCTCCTTCCTGTGACTTTATCTGCAAGAGCTTGGGCATGTGTCCACAGGGGGCCAAAGCCAGGGTGACTGAGTCCCTCCTGTCCACCTCCCTGGTCTCTGCTTTGTTTTCCCCTCCCCCTCCCTCTTGTCCTCCTCCCTTTACTCTGCTCCCTCCTGCTGACCCCTTCCCCTCCCAGTCCTTCCTCCTGATTTATCCCTCCCTCTCCCCTATAACTCCTCCCTCAGGAACATTGGGCGGGAGGGGACATAGACAGGAGGCTGAAAGGGGCACTGGGCACTGGGAGGTTCTGGGTTGGCAGGGGGGTTCAGGGGGGAGGGAGAGGACCCAGAGACTGTGAAAGGCGGTGGGGACCTAGAAGAGCCCCCACCTGCCTGGGGTGGGCAGGACCAGCAGGATGACTGGGGAGGGCGTGGCACAGGCAGGACAGGAACCGGAGGCCTGGGGCATCTTGGGGTGATGCATCCCCACCGCTTATCAGCACACTGTCCCCCCCAGACACGCAAACCCCATGCACACATTGTCCCCGCACACACGTGGTCCCCATCACACTGCCTCCCTCACCTTCTCCTTAGGAACGGGACAGGGGTCCTGGTTGGAGAAAGGTGGGAGGGTCAGGGGCGCCATCTCCCCAGTCCTGTGCCCCCTGCTTGCTGGCCCTCTCCTCCCTGCTCCGTGTCCTGGCTTCCCCCTCAGGTGTGGAAGGTTGCATCTGGGGTCACAGCCGGCTAGCCCGCCTCTTTCCCTCACCTCTCACCCTCTCCGATAAGCAGGTCCGGGCGGGGTCGTCAGGTACAGCCCACACCCCAGCTCTGTGTGGTGTCCCCCGGAGCAGGGGGGTGCTGCTCTCCGGTCGTCTTGGGCTGTTGAGAGTGTGAGAGCTGACAGAGCGGACCCTGCGCACTCGGCCCAGGTTCCTCAATGGTCCCTGTGTATGAGCCCCGTCCATCTCGCAGCCAGGACGCTGGCCTGGGCACAACCACTGATCCGCTCAGAGCCCGTTGTAGGGACTTAATTTGTGTGTGTGTTTGCTGTGCACGTCAGCCCTGTGCCGGTTCCATCACCACGGGGCCCTGCGTGTCCCTCGCCCGCCTCCTTGTCCCCCACCTCGGGGACTGCGTGTTTCTGTGACGCATGTGAATGAATGACTGAGTGTGGCTGTCGGGCTGGGCCGTGTGGCCTCGAGCTCTTCACCCACCAGCACGTGTCTCCCATGGGCTTCTCCCCGGAGAGCAGAGCTGGGGGTGGTGGGAGCTGAGCTGCTGCCCGGCCCTTTCTGTTGAGTTTTGGTGACGGTGCTGCAGGCACAGGGGTGTGTGGTGTCAGTGTTACCGTCAGCCTTGACCACAGGAGTAGTCCCCGCAGGCGCTGGGGCTGCGGTGTGCATGTTCCTGTACCTGTGGTATAACCCCTTTATCCGGTAGCTGGCTGCCATCTGCGGGGCCTAATGATAAAGTTCAGGAAGCAAGGGGCCCCCCACCCGAGGCTCTCTGCAGGGTGGCGCCCCCTCCTTCTTTCAGGAGGGTCCTGGGGGCTGGAGAAGTGCCCGCGGGACTCCCAGCCTCCTGCTCTGGGGACAGGCGCTTTAGAGTTTCCAAGGCGCCAGCCCCAAGGTCACACACACACACACACACACACACACACACACACACACACACGGCGGCAGCAGGCGGAGGGGAACATGAGCCAGCACAGATGGAAAGTGGGGGAGAGGGGATCCCCCGAGCTCTCCGGAGGCAGTTTCCATTCACAGAGAAACACAGGAAGCAGGAGGATCATCCCGAAACTGGTTCTGAAGAAGCTGGTGGGGTGATGTCAGTGACCCTGTCCCCAAGCTGTTCCCATCGAGTGGGGTGGGACCTCCACTGGCCGGCAGAGTCACAGGTACTTCTGAGGTCGGAACAGGAAATGGTTAATAATGTTTGCAAATAAAAACTTTCTGTTCTATCCTGTTTTTGAAGCATTTCCCAGAAGTTAAGAGAGGTTGCCTAATTTGTCGGCAAAATTCAAGAACCAACTTGTAAGTGTTAGAAATTCTTTATCACTGCTTATTAAGTAACAGCTTAATACCGCAGAACATTTCAAGTCATCCTCTGACAACTCATTCTTCCCTCCCCCCCCAAATTCTTGATAGTGAACTTTTCAAATAAAGACATGTTCGCGTCTCTCCTCTGTATAAAACTTTATGAAGCAAAGGCGTTTGCTGTGAAATGCTGCCCACGGCCAGGGGAACATTGTCTGCCTGGCTCCCTTCACCGTCCGGGTCCCGAAGGACTCCTGTTCATAAACTGTCTCTTCACAAAGCCACTCGGCCACTCACTGGGTTCATCGTTCTGAGGGCCAAAAACTTCCTCACCGAGTCTCAGGCCAGCCTCTTGCCACAGCTGCTGCCAACCGGCCCTCTGCCCTTCGTCTTCCTGTGTGTTTGCAGGACGGGCCTACATCGTGTTAAGTGGAAAACCAGGTTCTCCAGGAAACAGGAAATTACTGATGCCCAGGGACTAGACACTTTTTGCTCACCTTGGCTTTTGGAATTGCACTTTTGGAGTTTCTGTAAACACTCAGAAATGTAGAGTTTTTTATACCAAGTTTCTATTAGCTTCATTCTTTGTTTTGTTTTGTTTTTAATTTTTATTGATTTCAGAGAGTAAGGGAGAGGGGAGAGAGATAGAAACATCAATGACAGGAGAGAATCATTGATCAGCTGCCTCTTGCACGGCCCCCCCCTCCCCACTGGGGATCGAGCCCGCAACTTGGCTGCCTCCTGCACGCCCCCCGCCCCCCCACTGGGGATCGAGCCGGCAACTCAGGCACCTGCCCTTGACCGAAATCAAACCTGGGACCCTTCAGTTCACAGGCTGACGCTCTATCCACTGAGCCAAACCAGCCAGGGCATATCAGCTTCATTCTTAATTTCAGTTTTTGAAGAAGACATTGGCCTTGAAGTAATAGATGGCTTCATCCACAATATCTGTCTCTTTTGTCTTTCTGGGGGCAGGTCCTTTGAACTGACTTCTGATGGCGACAGTGCGGTGTTTCCAATGAGTTTGGGGTTGGGGTCCATGAGAGAACAGTGGTAAGCCAGCATCTTGGTGGCCCCTGAGTTTCAACCCAGATGAACAAGAACCAAATTTAATTTTAATTTTTAAAAATCCTCACCTGAGGATATGCTTACTGAGTTTTTCTTTTGAGAGAGAGAGAGAGAGAGAGAAACATTGATGTGAGAGAGAACATCAATTGGTTGCATTCTGTTTGTGTCCCAACCGGGGATCCAACTGGCAATCCTTAAGTACATGGGATGATGCCCCAACCAACTGAGCTGCACCAGCCAAGGCAAGAACCAAATTTTTAAAAAATTAAACAAAATGCTTTCACCATCTACTATGCACAAGAATAAAGATAGCCACTTGCCTGTTTGTTGAGGTGGAGGGGGTCACAAGAGATTCTCATCCCCTTCATTTTCTAAACCTTCTAGAACGCTGTGAGTAGTTTAAATGTGAATTCACAGTTTAAATCTCCAAATGTGTGTGTTTGTGAGTATATGTGTATATGTATTTGTGTGCAGGCGTGTAGGTGCTGCGTGTGTGTATTAATGTGTAAGTCTGTGCATGTGAGTACAGAAATCCAGGACTGTAGGGTATCAGTTAACATTGCTCTGATTTGGTTGGGTAATGCCTCCCAAACCCTCCGAAATCAGTGCTTAAAAAACTGGAGCTAGACGTTTATTCCTCTCTTTTTTATACCAAGGTTCTCTCTTGTACATTAAGTCAGAGGTAGGCAACCTGGAGAAAGTTCGGTGACTCCGACTGTCATCAAGGATCCAGGGCCTTAGCTTTCTGCTTCCTCAGCACATGGCCTCCATCCACAGGGTGAACTCATGGTCTAAGGTGGCTGCTGGGCGCCGGCCATCACCTCCGCACCCACACCACTGCACAGAAGACGGGGGACGTGGGTGCTGGGGACGAGGCCTGCTGGCCGCTGAGCTTGCAGTGGGTGTTGGGAACCAAAGTCAGTCTCCCTGGTCAAACCCTTTATCTCCCCAACACTGAGGAGGGTTTCATGGCTTTGGTCCCACCTGACTACCTCTCCACAGCCACAGAAGAAACCTGCTCCCTGGCGTGCTGGCTGGCGAGCTCCACGTCTCTGGCCCGCTGCCCAGGGGAAAGGCTGCCCTGGCAGCTCCTCCAGCACCGAGGGGCCTTTAATAGGAGTGTGTCAGCCCTTCCTCCACGTGGCCCTTGCCCTCAGCCGTGGGCCCCCAAAGGTGGCCTTCCTTTGCCTCTCATTTGCATCTTCCAGCCCCTCCCCGCTCTGCCTGACCTCAACTCACTTTTCCTCGTTGTACCTGACGCACCACCACGCTCCTGAAGCTCACACCGAAAACCGAAAAGGCGGGCAAGTCCAGACACACATGCACAGAAAGCACAGAGGGCGTGCTTGGGGACAACAGCAGTGGGGGGGGGCCCGAGGCGGTCCAAGCGGAAGGCGGCTGGCTTCTCCTAGGTGCTCACCAACACTTTATACAAGATCCTGAAGCTGTGCATTTATGCTTTAGGCATTTTTACATAAATGATGCACATTTCCAGCCAATAAAAAGCTTGAAAAAATTGGCAATGATACATATTCAAGAAAGTTCTTGGCAGCTTTGTCTGTAATGACAAAGAGCCGCCGGCCGGAGTAGAGGCCGGGGCAGGGCAGGTTATGGCAGAGCCGGGCTGTGAGCATGGGCCACCGTCCAGGGTGCGTGGAACACCAGGCACAGCATGATCTGTTTAGTATGTTTTCCCATCTGTGAGGAATACATACAAATAGTTACATGTACATATGCATGGGAGCACGCATGGACGTCAGCACAGATGAGCTCTGGCGATGGGGGATGGGCGATTTCATCGCATTGGGTTGTTTTTCCTTTTTGTTTCTATTTTTTTCTAAAAATGAAAATGTATTGCTTGCTTGCGTCATGAAAAATATTCAAAAGGAGAAGAAAAAGGCCTGTCTCTTGTGTGTCTGAGCTGAGCTGGTTGCCATGGAGACTGGACGGTTGTCAAGGCAGCTATTGGATGGGCAGGGGGGGCTGCGGGTGCTTCCTGGGAGCCGAGCTGGCACAGCCCGCAGTCTGCACTGCGGGGCCGGCGCCAGCATGGACGGAATGGACGTGTGGGTCAGCACCTTAGCCCAGCTGATGGCCAAGAGGAAGCCAGAGGACACCTGGGAGCTGGTCCTTGAGGAGAACCTGTCCTCCGGGCATCTGGACAGTGGCAGTTACGAGTACCGGCTGAGGGGGCTTTCCAGGTTTGGTGGAGGGTAGGGGTCTGCTGCCGGCTCCCGGGAGGGGAGGGGGCCGAAGGCTGCTGGGCCACGGGCCCTAGGCTGGCCCTGAGTCCTGAGCCAGGCTGGGTGTGACCTGGCTTCTGCGGGGTGGGCACAGAGGCCTATGTCTGGCCTGGTCCAGTCCCCCAATAGGTGGGTGGGCTGGGTGCTCATTCTCCCTTCTGGAAAGTGGGGGACAATGCCTGCCCAGTCTGTTTCAGTGGCAATCTCAGACCCTGCCTGGCAGGAGGGGACCCCTGGAGCCCAGTGGGTGCCCTGTCCAGATGCGGGCCAGTGGGATGACGCAGCCGCCCAGGCAAGGAGGGCTTTGTCTGCTTCCCGAGGCCTCTCCTGGTTTCCATGGCAGCACTGACAGGAGCAGGGGATGGGCAGGGCCATGGTCACCGCCCAGCTCCGCAATGATCCAGGCTGGAGGGACCAGGAAGCTGAGGAGTGCACGGAAACAGCGCAGCCCAAGACAAGGAGCACGTGTGCCCGGCCTGGGCTGTGGGCGGGTGGGAGCCCTGGTGGTCATGGGTCACTACGCGAACCTCCATCTTCATTGTCATGGTGACAGCTATGTCAGTACAGTGGACGACCCAGACCTGCAGGATCCCACCCAGCCAGGCACCCTGAGGTGGGCTGGGGGGGGGGCGCCGTAGGGACCCTCAGGCCCAGCGGGTGGTGGAATGCTGGTTTTCTCAGGTCTAAGAAACACCTTTAAACACGTGCTACTCCCACAGCCTAAGTGAAGAACTGCTTTAAGGAGGCAGGTGGTGGGGCGGCCACACATATAGACCTGCGCTCTGCAACAGGGTCACGGCCACCTGCAGCCTGTGAAGTGCTCATTAACTAATTTACGTAAAGGACGCTCAGCTCCTCAGCACACGCTCCACGTGCGGGCGTCCCTGGCCACTGTGACGCAGATGCAGAGCAATGCCCCTGTCACGGAAAGTTCCACCGATGCCCGGAGGCAAACATGCAGGGAGACCTCACACGAGAGCAGGTTCCCACACCTGCGTGCATGTGCCTCACCGGGGTCACCTGTCTGGGACCCGAGGGCCCGCCTGCCTGGCCCCGGGGACACACGGGCCTGTGGCACCAGCCCCTTCACCAGCCAGGGAGCCAAGCAGCTGCTTCTCCTCTTCCATGCCGGGGGTGGGGCCGGGTCCCCTACTCACATGCTCAAAGCCAGTGTCTCACGGGTGCAGGGTGCACCCTGCCATCCAGAGCCTCTGCTTCCCCCTCTCCCCACACTTCTCTGCCTCCGGCACTGTCCCCACCACCCACACAGCCCCCACCTTTATTTCCCCCTTACCTTCCTTCCCAGGGTGGGCTCCTCCCTCCACGGACCCACTGCCCAGACACCGCAGACGCCTTCTTTCCTGCCCTCACCAGGATCCACAGGGCTGTCTTTAGCTTTTGGTAACATTTCTTCAGGGTGATGAACAGTGACAGAAAAGCAGCAGGGTGACCCCTCATAGGTCAGGCCAGGCTTGGCCACCCAGCGGTGCCAATCTGACGGAAAGGTGTTTGGTGCCAATCTGATGAAAGGTGTTCGCTTTTCAGACTGTGGGTTGCAGGCAGGAGCCAGGCACCTGCATCCTGTCCCCGTACAGACAGGGGCTCAGGTTCGTGGAGCTCACGCTGGGACCCTCTCTGGGCCGACAGGGCTGAAGGCTGTGGGGCGCAGGGGCAGGTCCCCATCCCCTCCACTCACTTCTTCCTCCCCTCCCCCCCAGGCTCCAGTGCAACCGCTGCCAGTGGGGCTGGTCCTCTGCCCACGTGCACATCCTATTCCATGTGCGATGGGACAAGGACCGCCACCTGGGGCTGGTGAAGATGCGTATCTGGGCCCAGGCGTGCCAGCTGTGCCCGCCGGACGCCCGGGGAGACTGCCAGGTGAGCCTGCTGAACGTGCGGCTCTTCCTCAACAAGCTGGTCCTGTTCGTCCTGCAGCAGTGCTACCAGGAGAGCATCAGTTCCGACGAGTGCCCCGAGGTCTGCTTTGGGGACCACTGTGAAGCCTGCGACCTGGGTGTCTGCTTCTTCCAGAAGCCCCCAGACCCCGCCTGGGGGCCCGAGACCAGGAGCCCCAGCACCGTCCAGGCCATGCCAGCCCTGGGCAGCGGCCCTGTGGCCAATTGCGCCTGGGGCTTCGTCCTCCCCTCTGTGTCCGACCCCCTCTCTGAGAGCAGCCACTTCTTTAGCGAGGACATGGACATCATCACCGTGCCCTTCACCCTGGTGAGCGTGGGCAGGGACAAGGGCTCTGTTGGCCCTGGAGAGGGCACCCCCAGCGAGGCTGGTCTCCAGGGGCTGATGATCATCGACAGGGGCTCCGCCGACCAGCCTGCCAGTCTCAGGGCCTTGCCCACCAGCATGAGCATCCTGGTCAACATCAAGGCCCCCATCCTCCACGGCAGAGACCACCTGCTCAGGAGCATCAAGTCCTTCCAAGTCAAAGGCTTCATCTTCAAGGGCTTTGGCTCCCTTTTGGGCCAAGACAAGGGCCCAGGCACCGATCCCAGCTGCAACAGTGGACCCACTGGAGATGCCACCCTGCCCGTGTCCTATGTCTTGGGCCTCACAGAGAAGGGCGAGGGCTCCATCACCTTTCCCTTGTCCTTGGCCAACATCATCCAGGGCCCGGACTCCCTCCCTGACCTCAACGGCTCCCTGACCTTCCCTTTCATCATCACCGACCAGTGCAAGGGTGGGGCAGAGTGTGGCCACGACCCTGCCCTCAGCCCCGCCTCCTCGGGGAGCAGGGGTTCCCTCATCATCCCCTTCTCAGCCTTTAGTCCCATAAAGCTCGGGGGCCTGCAGGGCAGCAGCTACCACAGGAGCGAGCACTGCGGCAGGCACAGGCGCCGCCGGGCCCGGAGGCCTCGGGCCCGCAGGGAGGAGGACTTCTTGGAGGAGGAGGACGGCTGGTGCTGGCCGAGTTTCGATCCCTACGAAGAGGTCTGGGTCTGGATGTGCATGGTCTTCTTCGTCCTCTGGACACTGTACCTGTGCACTTCTTGACGGCTCCCAGACGCGTGTCTGAGCGTGCCACCTCCCTCCCGGGTCCCCCACTGCGTCTCTCCCTCCGCAGGGCTGCCCAGACAAAGCCAAGTGCTGCTGGCCCCCCGGCCCCCACCGCTCCCCACCAGCCCCGCCCCCATTCTGCCAGCCCCCCTGAGCTGAGGCCTCCCAGTGCGCACAGCTGCTCCCTGGACCTCTTGCTTCTGTGTTCTCTCCCTTGACGTGACTCAAGCAGTGGTCCCGTGATGTCCGCGTGTGATGTCCACGTGTGATCATTCCCCGGTGTGACCCCCAGCTGCCCCTGTGTGTTCACTTGTGTGTGTTACACTCCGTTCAAATAAAAGTCAACAAGAGAAGACCATACAGCACACTTGGGCCGATGACAGCCAGCGCCGAAGAGGTGGTGGTGAAGTGGGAGAGCGGTGGCCAGGGGCCTCTGGCGCTTCCCCAGGGCGTGATGGGACGGCCTCAGGCACAGAGCTCATGTCGGCTCGCCTTTGCTGTGCACGCACGGCCCAATGGCCACGCTCCTGCCCCGGGGCCAGGTCGAACCCCGTGGGGGACCCGTGGCAGGTCGGAGCCCCCGTCCGCCCTACAGTAATTGCACCCCCCTGGGTAGGAACCCTGCCCTGCCAGGACGCCCTCGAAGGGTTAACACCTGGAACAGCTTGTGGGGGGATCACCAGCCTGAGGACTC
>NW_005353838.1:14077990-14081502 GCF_000412655.1 Myotis brandtii | reverse complement strand
GCTGGCCGCATCACAGCCCTGCATTGGAGCGGGGAGGTAGTCACTGCTGTTAAACTGTCTAATCGGCTGGCTTAGTTAAAACCCAACCAACCCCACCCGTTATCAGTATCTCTAACATTCGTCTTAGTGAATAATTAAATTTTGTTTAATTCATTAATAATTAATTTACTAGAATTAAAATTCACTAATAAAGATGAGAGTGCATGCAATATGCCCATTGGATCTGTGGCGGACCCATCCTTAGGCACATCAGCTATTCTGATCTGTACCCACCTTCATAACCATGACTCTTCAGGCGCAGGGACAGTCCTTACAGCGCAGGGGGCAGCCTGGGACTGAAGTCCAGGACAGCCCAGCAGAGCCCACACCTGAGCCATCACCAGTCTGCACCTGAATCCAGGCCTGAATCCACACCTGACCTGAGCCATACCTGAGCCCCTGCGCAGCCTGAATGACCAGGCTGGGCCTTATTAAATATGAGATATTGCATGTCTAAAAGGTCTCAAAGATGACTGAAGCAGACGCATTTTAGATGCAATTATTGTTAGTTCAGCCAAAGTGGGGCGGACTAACATGTGAACAGTTTGCTGCTTTTCAGTAAACTTCCTAGTGGAAGGAATAGAACCCAATGTCTTGCACCCCAGGGAGTGGCCATGGCAGACATGAGCAGCTGCACCCTCCTCTCCTCCAACTGGGGGCCCCCTGACCTGTCTGCAGGGCAGACTTCCAGAAGACCCTAGGGCAGGGGTGGAGGAGCTTGACCTGGCCAAGACCACACCCCTGTCGTGGCCGGAGTCCTGCAGGTACAGGGGCCCTTGCCGGAGGCCCCTCGGCGGGTGCTGGGACCCCACCCTGTGTAACCCCCGCCCCCCCCCAAAGCTTCTCTGTCGCTTTTCTCTTAGTTGAAGTCAGAGGACAACCTGTTGACGGCACTCCCGCAGTCAGTAAGGGTGACCTGGTGTTGCCGTCTAAGTTCTAGGAAACCCACAGCTCACATCAGAAAGGGGCTGGGTCAGGGTGGGCCAGGGCAGATCCCTGAGTCCCTCAGTGGTCGGGGCAGGTCCCGGTGGCCTTGGCGGCCTGGGCGGGACAGTGGCTGTGCTGTGTCCTTTCCCAGGCACTGGGGTGGCTGGCGTCCGGACCTGCTGCTCCCTGGGTGGGGAACCTCACACTTGGTGCTGCTGGTGACGCCAACTGATCATGAAAGTGCCACGAAAAATTCAGCTCCCGGGAGCAGAGGCGCTGGGGCGTCCTCTCTGCATTGTTCAGGGGCTTAGGGCCCATATATGGCAGCGTGGGTTTGCGTGGGGTCTTTAGAAGCTAAAATAATTGTCTACATGACATGATTCATTCAACCAACCGTGGGTCTGCCCTGCTGTGACCAACCGGCTGCAACCTACCGGCCCATGACAGCCAGGACCCACCTGTCCGGCAGTGGGGGAGAGGGGTGGAGGCCAGGACAGCCAGAACCCACCTGTCCGGCAGTGGGGGAGAGGGGTGGAGGCCAGGACAAAAGGACCGCACTGTGCGTCCTTTAAACACAAGAAACTCATGAAAAGGACACACACTTATTGTAGAAACAGAGAACAGAGGCAGATGGAGGGATTAGAGCAGCGGTTCTCAACCTTTGGGGGGGTCGAACGACCCTTTCACAGGGGTCGCCTAAGACCATTGGAAAACACATATATAACTACATATTGTTTTTGTGATTAATCACTATGCTTTAATTATGTTCAATTTGTAACAATGAAATTGGGGGTCACCCCAACATGAGGAACTGTATGAAAGGGTCGCGGCATTAGGAAGGTTGAGAACCACTGGACTAGAGGACGCCACAAGACTCCTGCCTCTTCACCGTGTGGCTCACCTTCGGGCAGTGGCCTCGGGGATGGGGCCGCCCAGGTGGAGCAGACCCTCCCTCGGAGCCTGCCCGGGTGCGTGCGAGGTGTTAGTCCTGGCCTGGGGGCTGGGGCCTGGGGAAGGAGCAGGGGCAGTGTGTGTGTGTGTGTGTGTGTGTGTGTGTGTGTGTGTGTGTGTATGTGTGATGGCTCCAACGGCAGGCTCATTCCCTCTCCGGGTGTGTAGGGGTGGGCACTTGGGGTGGCTGTGCGGGAGGGGTGGCCCAGGCAGACAGGCAAGCGGGGCCTGGGGTCAGTGCCAGGCTCTACTGCTGCCCAACCGGGAGTCCAGGAGGACGACTGTCTGAGGCCCAGCTGGGACCTTCTGCCCCACGAAGGTCCGAGAGGCCAAGGGCAGGCGCAGGAGGTGTCGGGGTCTTGGCGACGCTGCTTTGAGTAGGAGCAGCGGTGGGGGGCCACTGTTCTCTCTCTGCTCTGGCCGCCTTCGCCCTTTTGTGAACACAGTCCCTCCTCCTGGAGGGTCTCACAGGCGGGATGTGTGGGGCCCGGGCCGGCCCACCTGCCCTCAGCACACACCCTGCCCCAGCCCCGCCGACCACCCGCGGAGGGCGCTGCGTGCTCAGCGAGGCTGCGAGCCTGGGAAGGGCCGGCGATGGAGGCCCCCCAAGTGCACCGACTCCGGCGGCTTCTGCGCCCGGCCTCGGGCTTCGTGCTCGCGGGGCCACCAGGTGGCGCCCTGGTCCCACGGCGCACGTTGGTACCAAGGTGGGCTGGGCGGAGGGCAGACCTGCCCCCTTCACCGCTGTATGACGTCCGTGCCCCCCTCCCGGGCTGGAAGCAGGCGCCACGTCCAGGTCTTTTCCTTTCGGGCTGCTCGACCCTTGGACACTGGTCTCACCCTCCAGGCACACAGCTGAGATGATGGGGGGACGGACCGTGGCTCCCATTCCAGAGAGAGTCAGGGCCTGGGGTGCCCCATGGGGGGGTGGGCTCCTGTCCACCTCTTGGTTCTCCCCAGGGTCTGGGGCGGCAACCAGACAGCGACTTTGGGCCGCCGGTTCCCATGGCTGGGACTTCGCCTCCTGCTCACTGTCCTGCTCCCAGACCCCGTCCCTCTCCTCTGCCTGGGGATCTCCCGGGCGTTGATGGTGGCTGAGGCTCCTCCTTTCGCTCATGTCTGCTGAGTTTTGAAAGGAGTCCGATCCAGCCAGGACACCATCGTAGCCTAATCAAGAGAAGCTGTGTTATTTTCAAATGTGTTGCATTTGAAAGGTTCTTTAATAAACACACAGAGGCTGCTCTGTGTCAGACACTCTGCATGTAGCCACCGCCCTGACAACAGGGCGGCTCTTGTTCCTAATTCCATTTTTTTTTAAAATATTTTTTAAATTTATTTCAGAGAGGAAGGGAGAGATAGAAACATCAATGATGAGAGAGAATTATTGATCAGCTAATCATTGATCAGCTGTCTCCTGCATGCCCCCTACTGGGGACCGAGCCCGCAACCCGGGCATATGCCGTGTCTGCATTAATTTCCTTAATGACTAATGACGGCAAAATCCTTTCATGGGCTCATTGGCCATTTGAATACCTTCCTTTTTGAAATGTCTTTAGTCTTGGGAAATGTTCGTTGTATGCTTAAAAAGTGTGTGT
>NW_005353838.1:14070635-14077643 GCF_000412655.1 Myotis brandtii | reverse complement strand
CACACCCCAGGCCCGCCCCGCTCACCTCCCATCATCTCTTTCTTCCCTGTCCCTCCTCACCTAGTGCCCCCCAGCCTCTGAGTCTGGCTCAGCTTTGCCCGAGAACAAGATCAATGACACAGAAGACAAGGCTGGTCAGTTGTCTGCGTTCCTGGGTTTGGGCTCCTGCCATTATTGGGGTGTGATGGGTCATTGGGGTGGTAACAGATGGCAAGGAGCGGGTGGCTGTTCCTGAGGATTCTGCACAGCCTCACGGGGACGTGACTGTGCCCTTCCGGCCAAAAGGGGCTCGTCTACGCCTCCGTTCATTGGTGTTGACAGCACCGATGATCTAAGTGTATCCTCACATAAAACCACCTCCAGCAGCCCGGGCCTTCCCCAGTGTCAGTGAGCGACTCCTGTTCCCAGACTATGTCCGGGGATCGCCAGGTCCCCGGGCTGTTTGTCCAGGGAATCTCCTGAGTCACGAATGTGACAGATGGCCGGTGATGACTGAGGAACGTGCTTGTAGGTCTGCCTCCTAACTTTCTCCACTTGTTCTTTCTTTTTTTAATCCTCACCCGAGGATATTTTTTCCATTGATCTTTAGAGAGTAAAAGGGGGGGAGGAGCAGGAGAGAGAAAGAAAGAGAGAGAGAGAGAGAGAGAGAGAGAGAGAGAGGGAGACATGGACTAGTTGGCTGCCACATGTGCCCCGTCCAGGATAGGGGATCAAACCTGCAACCGAGGTACGTGCCCTTGACTGGGAATGGAACCTGCCACCTTTCGGGCTGTGGGCCTGTGCTCTAACCACTGAGCAACCGGCCAGGGCCACTTGTTCTTTCTGGACTTTCCGCTGTGAGGTCAGCTCTGGAAATGTCCTCCGAGGAATCTGTTGGGCACAGAAGGTCCCTGGCGGCTGCTCTCAGAGCCTTTTCTCTGAGTAACTCCCTGGAGAGTCCCCAGGGCAGGCAAAGCCGTGCGCCTTCCCCGCCCTTTGTCAACCTGATGGAGGGTCACACAAAACAGAACCCAAACCAACAAGCAGCTAACCCTGGAGAGACGACCTGAGACAGAGGGAGCCACAGCTAGACTCCAGCCCCAGACCAGAGCTTCCGCATCTTCAGAGCAGACCCAGAGCCACAGCTGGGTCTGTGCCAGTGAGAGCACCGGCTGTGGCGTTTGGGTGAACACGTGAGGGTGGTCGCTGCTGGAGCCTGGGCCCCTGTCGGGAGATGAGAGGGGCCAGGTCCTGTGGCGGCCTGGCCTCCGCTGGGCGCCCTGCCTCCTGCCCGTCCAGGGTAGTCACAGCCACAGGTGGGGCTCCAGCGGGACGGAATCCTGACCTTAGGGCTGCACGGCCTCAGGGAACGTGTGCTCTGAAAACCTGAGCTTTTCCACCTGTGCACATGGGGATTCTGGAAAAGCAGAGCTTTATATGACCTCACATCGGCCATGATCGCGGGGCTGAGATTTATGGGCATGTTTTGACCGAAGGGGAAATAAAAATTGCAGCCTAGGAGTCAGGAAGCCTTGTGGGGCAGCTGAGTTTCTTTCTACGGCTGTTGCAAGTTGAAAACATGTTGGGCAGCTTTTAAGATGTGTGAATTTTAAAGACAGAGGAAATTTTCACAAACACTTGTTCCAATTATTGTAGGTTTTATTGGGCACCTACTATGTGCTTCAAAAGCAAAACCAATGGCAGCCGAGCGGAGCAGGGGGAGAGCGCCTGTGAAGCTTGGTTGTGGGCGCAGTGGCTCTGCGGGCGGTGCCCACACACAGCCCCTCTCGGGGTGTCCCTTCTCGGGGGAACTCACGTGGCTGGCTGTGCGCCTCCGCTCCACGCAGGACTCAGGCTGCCGTCTTGTCTCCGGAGGCCCGCGGGGCGGCCTCCAGGGGAGCCTGCAGCGCCCTGTGCCTCAACTCCAGCTGCTGAGCCCATTCTCCACGGAGCCTGGGATGCGGATTTCACTGTGAGTCACCTTCCCAGGACCCCGACAGCCAGGCTTCGTCTGTCGACACAGCACCTGGGCCGTGTCCCCACCTAGCCGGCAGCTGTGACCTTGTGAGGTCGCAGAGAACACTGCAACCTCGGGCGGCCACTTCAGGGTCAGGGCCATGCCTGTCAGGGAGGGTCTGTCTCGGACCCTAGGCCCAGAGGGAAAGCACTTTGCCCCAGGAAGTAGCTTCTGGAAACTTCCGAGTCCCAGAGAGGCTGAGCCACATCCTGCACTCTCTGCTTGGTGAGGCCGGTTCATGGCGGATGAGGATGGCCCCCCCACCCAGCACCCTCACACTGCACCCAGCTGTCCCAGCCCGGCCACCTCGGGAGATTTCACTGTGAGTCACCTTCCCAGGACCCCGACAGCCGGCAGCTGTGACCGTGTGAGGTCGCAGAGAACACTGCAACCTCGGGCGGCCACTTCAGGGTCAGGGCCATGCCTGTCAGGGAGGGTCTGTCTCGGACCCTAGGCCCAGAGGGAAAGCACTTTGCCCCAGGAAGTAGCTTCTGGAAACTTCCGAGTCCCAGAGAGGCTGAGCCACATCCTGCACTCTCTGCTTGGTGAGGCCGGTTCGCGGATGAGGAGGATGGCCCCCCCACCCAGCACCCTCACACTGCACCCAGCTGTCCCAGCCCGGCCACCTCGGGAGGCAGCACACTGTGGTCACCACAGCACAAAGCACAGGGTGACCCGGCTGCGGGGACATCCAGGTTCAGGGGGCCAGGCTCCCCCAGCCCCAGGTGTCGGCCCACAGACAATGACCACCTGGTGCCTTTGCCCGAGGGAGGGTGTGGTTTGGCTTTAGTGGGTGGAGAGATGGGCGCTTGGCTCCTGCCGACCTCTGGGGAAAGGGCATGCACTCAGACCCTTGTCCCCGCACCCACGGGCCTCGACGAGGAAGGACCTCCGAGCAGCAGGTGGTTAGACCAGGACAGCAGTGCCCACGTGTGACGGGCCCGCAAGTGACGGCCCCACACACGACTGTCACGCTCCTGCCCTGCACCAGGCCCTGGGTGCTGACCGGCTCCTGGGAGCCGCTGGGTGCCTGTGAGGACATCTCAGGGGCTGCTGTGGTCCAGGGGACAGGGCGTGTCCTGGCTGTGGTCTGTAGTCCTGACAACCAGCCACATCTTTCCAAAGAGGCACAGGAACAGTCCCATCCCCATTAGCCCAGGAACTCGGTGACATACCGGCTGGTGCTGATGCACCCTCACTGTTGGACCCAGCGCCCACTCCTGGGCCTGCACCCCTGGGCAGAAGACCCAAAGGTTCCAGGGCCTGATGGCAGAAGAGGCCGGGGACAAGGCCCTGAGACCCGCAGCTGGGAGGAGCGTCAGGGTGAGGACCCCCTGAGAGCTGGGGTGGGGGCTACGCCATGTGGAGGGGAGGCACCACGGCCCCCAGCTATGCCAACCAGGGCAGATGTCCGGAGTGGCAGAGCCCACCCCACAGCCAGGGGACCACAGGCGGGGGAGGGTGGGCCAGTGCAGCAACCAGATTGCTGGCAGCTGGAAGGTCAGTCCAGCTCTGTCCCGGCGCCACCAGGATCCTCCTTCCCAACCTGCTCCAAGGGCAGCCGCTGGTGCTATTTGAGGAAGAGGCTGTGGCCACTTTGGTATCCTGGCCATTGGAGGCCTGGTCTAGGTGTGAATTATGTGCTAATCTGCCCTCTTAGCTGTCCCTGAGATCAGACACCCCGGCTCTGCTTGTGAGGCCCCCCTCAGCAGCAAGGTCGCGGGACTTGGCTGCAGAAAGAGAGGGATTGCTTTGGATCTACAGTCCTGCAAATGTGTGGGAAGGAGTAGAATGAACACACTCAGGGGGAGCAATTGTAAGAATATCAGATAAAGCAGGACATGCCTCCATAACAAGTTCCACACATGCTCAGGAGTGTGAGAGTATAAGGGATGGGTGTGGAGTAGGGGATGGAGGGATGGGGTGATGGAGTGTGGGATGGAGGGATGGGGTGATGGAGTGTGAGAGTATAAGGGATGGGTGTGGAGTGTGGGATGGAGGGACGGGGTGATGGAGTGTGGGATGGAGGGATGGGTGATGGAGTGGGGGATGGAGCGATGAGGTGATGGAGTGGGGGATGGAGGGATGGGTGATGGAGTGGGGGATGGAGCGATGAGGTGATGGAGTGGGGGATGGAGGGATGGGTGATGGAGTGGGGGATGGAGCGATGAGGTGATGGAGTGGGGGATGGAGGGATGGGTGATGGAGTGGGGGATGGAGCGATGAGGTGATGGAGTGGGGGATGGAGGGATGGGTGATGGAGTGGGGGATGGAGCGATGAGGTGATGGAGTGGGGGATGGAGGGATGGGTGATGGAGTGGGGGATGGAGCGATGAGGTGATGGAGTGGGGGATGGAGGGATGGGTGATGGAGTGGGGGATGGAGCGATGAGGTGATGGAGTGGGGGATGGAGGGATGGGTGATGGAGTGGGGGATGGAGCGATGAGGTGATGGAGTGGGGGATGGAGGGATGGGTGATGGAGTGGGGGATGGAGCGATGAGGTGATGGAGTGGGGGATGGAGGGATGGGTGATGGAGTGGGGGATGGAGCGATGAGGTGATGGAGTGGGGGATGGAGGGATGGGTGATGGAGTGGGGGATGGAGCGATGAGGTGATGGAGTGGGGGATGGAGGGATGGGTGATGGAGTGGGGGATGGAGCGATGAGGTGATGGAGTGGGGGATGGAGGGATGGGTGATGGAGTGGGGGATGGAGCGATGAGGTGATGGAGTGGGGGATGGAGGGATGGGTGATGGAGTGGGGGATGGAGCGATGAGGTGATGGAGTGGGGGATGGAGGGATGGGTGATGGAGTGGGGGATGGAGCGATGAGGTGATGGAGTGGGGGATGGAGGGATGGGTGATGGAGTGGGGGATGGAGCGATGAGGTGATGGAGTGGGGGATGGAGGGATGGGTGATGGAGTGGGGGATGGAGCGATGAGGTGATGGAGTGGGGGATGGAGGGATGGGTGATGGAGTGGGGGATGGAGCGATGAGGTGATGGAGTGGGGGATGGAGGGATGGGTGATGGAGTGGGGGATGGAGCGATGAGGTGATGGAGTGGGGGATGGAGGGATGGGTGATGGAGTGGGGGATGGAGCGATGAGGTGATGGAGTGGGGGATGGAGGGATGGGTGATGGAGTGGGGGATGGAGCGATGAGGTGATGGAGTGGGGGATGGAGGGATGGGTGATGGAGTGGGGGATGGAGCGATGAGGTGATGGAGTGGGGGATGGAGGGATGGGTGATGGAGTGGGGGATGGAGCGATGAGGTGATGGAGTGGGGGATGGAGGGATGGGTGATGGAGTGGGGGATGGAGCGATGAGGTGATGGAGTGGGGGATGGAGGGATGGGTGATGGAGTGGGGGATGGAGCGATGAGGTGATGGAGTGGGGGATGGAGGGATGGGTGATGGAGTGGGGGATGGAGCGATGAGGTGATGGAGTGGGGGATGGAGGGATGGGTGATGGAGTGGGGGATGGAGCGATGAGGTGATGGAGTGGGGGATGGAGGGATGGGTGATGGAGTGGGGGATGGAGCGATGAGGTGATGGAGTGGGGGATGGAGGGATGGGTGATGGAGTGGGGGATGGAGCGATGAGGTGATGGAGTGGGGGATGGAGGGATGGGTGATGGAGTGGGGGATGGAGCGATGAGGTGATGGAGTGGGGGATGGAGGGATGGGTGATGGAGTGGGGGATGGAGCGATGAGGTGATGGAGTGGGGGATGGAGGGATGGGGTGATGGAGTGTGGGATGGAGGGATGGGGGATGGCTCCGTGGGGTGTTCCTCTCTCCCCTTATCCAGTGTTGTGATTAGAAGCTGAGGTAATGTATGACATGAGGTCTGGGAGTGCAATGCTGTTGCTGGGGGCAGGGGGCTGAGTGCCTGAGCCCATGGGGTCTGCTCTGCTGTAGACCACCCAGCGCCGCCCCCCGCCTACCTGTCCAGGGCGCTCCTGCGGATCCGCTCGCCCTCTCTCTGCAGCTGCCGTGCATGATGCTGGATTTTCTTCTCCCAGAACACCTTCAGCTCCTCTGCGTCGGAGACCACCCGTCCTGGGTGCTTTGAAGTGTAGCTTTTACTCATTTCCTGGAAGAGGGAACATTTACAAGACTCAGCAGTTTTGTGCTGTGTTCTGAGCACAGGGGAGCCAGGAGAGCCGGCAGGCGAACAATAAAGATGCAGGCTCGACCCCACACGTCGGCCTGTCCCTGGCACGCTAGCCCCTCAGTTGTACATTTGATGGAACATGGTCAAGCGAGGCTGACTGACGTTCACGTCCCCCCCTTTTGCACTGAAGTGACCCGAGATGAGGACGTCAGTGGTCTCAGAACACAAACCCGGAACCTGCAAGACCGTCTGTACCGCAGGAACTGCTCTGACAGCTGCTCTGCAGAGAGCGCACCCGTAACGCCGCATCGGGAGCCCGCGGGCAGGCGGTCCCCATCACCTGCCTGGTTGTGCACCTGCCCGGCCTGGCCCCAGGCCGGTGGACACCCACCCTGTGCTCCTGGAGGAGGTGACGGGAGGGAGGCCCGGGTTGTCCGAGGGAAGGAGGTGCCTGCTGTCTGCAGCTGCCTGAGCCCTGCCCTGGGCATGAACTCCGACCTCAGGGCTCAGGGGGCAGACAGGGCGCCTTCCCTGCTGCTCTCGGGACTGCCCTTTACCGCTGCCTGCTGTCCAATGGGAAGCACGGGTGGCCGATTCCCAGTTGGGGGCCATCGCCCTGTTGCGGGGCACGGGAAGGTTCGGACCGGCTCAGGCCACGCTGGGTGATGTCAAGCCGGTGTTGCGGTGGCCGTGATCGTCAGCCCTGGACGCAGGCGCGTGGCCAGGTGCGGGCCCCTCCCCTCCTCCCAGCCCTCCCAGACCTGCTCTTTCCCAGGAGGCGCTGAGCACACACATCTGCGCTGAGTGAAGCTGCCGGCGAATTAAAGGAAGGAAACCGGCTGAGATGGTGCTGACTGTGGGCTTTGCTCTGCGGCTGGCGGGGGCGGGGGGCGGGGGGC
>NW_005353838.1:14062570-14070557 GCF_000412655.1 Myotis brandtii | reverse complement strand
CCCCCGCCCCCCCCGCCCCCAGAGAAATGGGTTCATTGAAACCGAGTAGAAACGAAGCCGAGACCAGCTGCTCCTGGCTCAGCCCCTGAGCAGCCCCAGACCTTCTCGGGTGAGAAACCACAGGTCAGGGGCCCGGAGAGCCAGGAGGGCACAGCGAGGAGACACCTGGAGGCAGGTGAGCCGTGGACAGGTGAGCACCAGCGGCTGCTCCGCCGGGGCATTCGCATCACCAACCCGAGAGGGAAAAGCTATAAACAAAGTGGAATTCCCCTCAGACAGAGCTTACGTTTCAGTCGCTTCTCACCCAAACCGGAGACCTCCTGGGCAGCGGGCGCCCTCGGTGCCGTCTCCGTCCCCGTCCCCGGCGCGTGCCTAGGTGCCTCCGGGCGCTTCCTCTTATATGAGTTTGGTGGCCGGTCTTGGCGTCAGCTCGGTGCCGGAAAGGCGACCTGCCTTCAGTCTGGCCGCGGCCCCTGGAGACCATCTGGCTCCTGCACGCACTCACTGGTGGGCACGCGTCCTCGCCCGGGCGCCCGGGAGCCCGAGGGCAGCTCGGCGACTCTCTCTGCCAGATTGCCGGCAGGGACAAGAACGCCTTCTCTCTCTCTCTCTCTCTCTCTTTTAAAAATAGGTTTTTATTGATGCTTTAGAGAGAGGAAGGGAGAGGGATAGAGACATAGGAACATCAGTGATGAGGGAAACATCATCGGTCGGCTGCCTCCTTCTGGGGATCGAGCCCACAGCCCGGGCATGTGCCCGATGGGAATCGAACATCAAACCCTGGGTCGACGCTCAACCACTGAGCCACACCGGCCGGGCAAGAACGCCTTCTCTCGATGGCGAATCCCAAGAAGCCTCATAGATTGAGGTTTTTAAAAAAGCAGGCGGTGTCCGAGCCCCTTGATGTTAGTATGTAGCGGAGGGTTGTCTGAAGGGATGGTCTGTGAAGAATACAGTGGTTATGCTTCTGGGAAGGCAGCGCAACTGCAAGTAGCTGTTTTCTTATTTTTTAAAGAAAAATTGTGAAGTGTTATGCTGAGTGCGTGCTACTTGTAGAACCTGGAAACCAGAGCTAAGGAGGGAGTTTGGGAGACCGCCTTTGGCCCCCCAGGCGACGCTTTAACTCTGCATGTCCCCTGAGCTTCCCAATTCCCGCGAACGGATCAGGAGCACCACCGGCACCGAAGAAACCTAGTCTGTCACTCCGAATAGACTTCCCCCCAAGCCCCCCAAATCGAATAAGGCAGCCAAGGTCGAGTGTCTGCAGAGCTGAAAACTGGACCCCTCTCCTCCTCTGCCCGGGCTCCCCGGGTCGCAGCTGGGATCCTGACCGGCTCCTGTCCTCTGTCTGCCGTGTGCCCGCCTCCTGCCACCCACACACGGCGCGCCCGGGCCCCTACCTCGGTCTTCCTCGGTGTCCGGACGTGGTCCTGATATCCAGGGGAGACAGTGCCCCGACAGTCGCTCAGTCGCTGCGCCGCATGTGCAGCACAGACTCCTGGGACAGGGTGCACACCTGCCAATCCCGACATCGGGGTGGGGGCAGTGTGGTCTGGACCAGGGATGGAGGCCACCGGGGGCTTGTCCAGGAGATGGAGACGCACAGAACGTGGGTAGATCCCCACCCGTCTGGCAAAGAAGATGCAGAAGCCAGCACAGCGCTTCTCCCGCACCTGCAGACGCACAGCCCTCGTCCTGAGGAGGGCGTTGGCGGCTTGTCCAGGAGATGGAGACGCACAGAACGTGGGTAGATCCCCACCCGTCTGGCAAACAAGACGCAGAAGCCAGCACAGCGCGTCTCCCGCAGCACAGCGCGTCTCCCGCACCTGCAGACGCACAGAGGAGGGCGTTGGCACTGGTCTCCGCGGGCTGGCCCACAGCCCAGGGACAGGGACCCCCCCACCCCCTCGGCATCTGGGAGGGGCAGGCGATCCCGTGCTAATGTATTTGAAAACCAGGTGATACTGTGACTGGTGAGCAGCCACAACAATGACTGTTTTGTTTGGAAGGGTCCCTAACACAGGTTCCCACACCTCAAGGTTGGAGGGTGCTCTGTGGGGAGCAGCCTTGAGGAGCGTGCGGCCCTGTGGGTGGCCAGCAGCTTTCTGAGCAAGGATGGCGCTGGGATCCACCTCGCCAGCAGGTGCTGGTGGGAGACCAGGAAGCTGCTCTGCGCTCAGGTCCCCTCAAGGGCAGCTGGTTCCCCTTTAAACCAGAGAACCGGCACCTCCACAGCCCCTGGGCAGTAACCCCCCCCCCCCCCCACACACACACCCAGGGGACCCAGGACGCTAACTGGCCTTCAGGTGTGGGGAGGCCCGAGTGGCCCCTGAGGCTGTGGCCCAGGCTCCCCCTCCTCCCCATGCTGTGCTCAGGGGCTCCCAGGCGGGGCCCCGGGTTTCCGTGGCCCTGTCTCCCGGGGACCTGTGGTCCGTGTGCCAGAGGCTGACATCTCCCCGTGCACATTGCCCTGCACAGTGCGCTGGCCGCCCCTTGTCACCATCAGAGCCTCCCTGGGTGAAGCACTCTGGTTCTTGCTGACATAATTCAGAGAAACCAGCAAAAACGGAGTCTCAAAGAACAGCTCCTTGGACAGTGGGCGGGGGGGCGGGGGTGTCATGAACAGACAGACGGTCTGCCCTGGAGGTGCCGCTACTGCAGGAAGTCTGTGGTTTCCTGCAGGGACCCGGGCCCTGCTCAGGTCTTCCCGACATGCTCGGCGAGGTCCTGCTTGGCCATCCCTTGTCCCTCTCTCAGACCCCAGCCCAGCCCTCCCCTGCCCCAGAATTTGTCCCACTGGAATGCCGCTCCAGGGGCAGGGGGTCACTACTGTGGGCCTTGGGCTGCGACCCTCTGTGGCAGGAGCCAGCGTGTGACTGGGCTTCTGCTATCACCGCCTTCAGTCCCTCCCCGGCCCTCCCGTCTGGTCCCAGGGTGACTGGCTGACTGTCCCATGGGGAGGAGGCTCTCACCTGTTCACAGGAACTGGGGTGGGGCTGTGCCCAGATACGGGGTGTCGGGCTGGCGGGTGCAGGTCTCTCAGCTCCAGGCTGCCATGGGAGCCTATGGTGTGTGATGACAGTGCCCATGTGTCCCCTCAGATCCTGTGGCAGAGCAGGGCCCCCCCAGGGCAAGAGCAGGAGTGAGCAGGAGCGTGTGGCCCCCCAGGCGGTGCCCGCCTCCCCGTGCACCTTTGTGCGTTTGTTGTTGTTGTCTTATAAATATATTCTTACTGATTTCGGAGAGGAAGGGAGAGGGAGAGAGAGATAGAAACATCAATGATGAGAGAAAATCATCCATCGGCTGCCTCCTGCACACCCCCCATGGGGATTGAGCCGGCAACCTGGGCATGTGCTCTGACCAGGAATCAAACCGTGACCTCCTGGTTCATAGGTCAGTGCTCAACCACCGAGCCACACCAGCGGGGCCCTTTGTGCGTTTTAGAGAGCTTAGGGGTGACCTCCTGGAGCTTGGCTGGGCTGCAGTGTCCCCTGGGAGCCCCAGGAGCATCCTGTCCCCTCTTCCCTCCACCCACCCCTGTGGGCCGGCCATCCCACTATGGAGGGGGTTACGGTGTGGTCCCCACCATCTCCTCTGGCCCTCTCTGGGAAAGGATGGCGACCTGCAGCATCTTAGAGTGGAGCTCCCACCCCCCTCAGGGCAACGCTCCGGACCTTTAGCCCCTGAGGACCCTCTGGGAGGGGAGCACAGGGGCGGGGGCACAGCCTGCAGAGCCTGGGAGGCCACCACAGAGGCCACGGAGGCAGCTTTCGCCAGCTCGTGAGCAGGCCAGCTGCACAGACGGGTGGGACTTCTGCACCCACGTCCCTGCCCAGTGGCCACCACGGGGCCTGGCAGGATGTTTGTTTTCTGCACAGTCACGCTCTCGTGTGCTGTGTGCTCGGGCGAGCCCTTCCGGGGCCTGCACTGGCCACCGTCACCCACAGGCTCACCCTGAGCCCAGCCCTGGTTCACAGGGGAGCCTCCGGGTCCTTCCCTGGTGACCGGTGAGGAGCCTGGATGAGGAGCAGGTGTGGAATGTATAGCACGTGGCTGTTTGTACATTTGCATCGAGAATTCTGTGACCGACTTTCTAAAACCTTGGACGGCCAGGAGTCGGGGCGGGTGGGGGGCCGGAGACTTTTCATTGTACACGTACTGGCACAAACTTGTTTAAACAGGTATACGCGTTATTTTCTTGTGATAAGAATAACCTAAGAGCTGGGGAATCCCTGAACAAAATGATGCCTTTGGGAATGGGACTGTACTATACGAGTTTTAGAATATGCTAAGAAGCATAAGGAGAATGTATCCACAGCTCATCTTGACATTGGACCACCAAATGTGCGCTTTCCTCATTTCTCTCTGGGTCTCTCTTCTTCTATTCGCCACCCCCCTCTCGCCCCCCGCCCCAGGAGAAAAGACACGTTGTTTCCATCTTATTTCCCAGTAACTCAGCATGTCTGCCCTGCTACTCTCAACTCTTCCTAGACACTCAAACCTGCACAGTCTGACGTGTGCACGCTTTAGGGTTCACCTCACATGATTGGGTATTTAGACCGATCCCAATTTCTCGCCCCTATTTTTAACTCTGCAATGAATTTGTACTCAGTCCTCTTCTTGTATTCCAGGCTATTGACTTATCTGGTAGCGCGTCCTACAGGTGGAATTCAGCTCCGAGGGTGGAGATATTTTTAAGGCTCTGTGCACAGTGCCAGTTGCTCTATTAGTCCCTGTGGGGACGCCAGCGGGGAGGAGGGGCCAGAGGGGGTGGCTGTGCTTTAACCCGAGAGGAATAAGTTGGGATAAGTTGTTGAGACAGTGACTATTATCTTCTGTCCACCTGAAGATTTTTTTTAAAATAGAGTAGCATAAAAATATGGTTTGCTTGATTTAAAGGGACAGGGTGACGGGGAGGCAGCGGGCCCCTGGCTTGAGGTCCTGGACCTGGCGCGTGTCTGGCTGCAAGGACCTCTGCATGATGCAGGACTATTGTTAAAGCCCGGGGTCCTGTTCTGATGTGCCACTTGTCTCGTCAACGGGCCCCCCTGGGGGCCTCACTGACCCCGGCCTCTGAGGAGCTCTGTCCCTCATCTGTCTGACCCCAGATCACAGGCGGGGCTCCCGTGCTGAGGGCCCCCAGGCGAGTGCTGTAGGCTGGACCAGCTTCGTAGCCCAGGCAGGGTCATTGGCTCAAAAAGCGACCCTCCCTCCCCGAGGTGCCGCGTTCCTGCCGGCAACAAAGCACAGGCATCATCTCCCTTTGCTCACCTTTGCTCATTTCATCTTAATTTTCTCATAGCTGCTGTAACCTGCTTGTCACCAAGGTCTTTTTAAAAATATATATATATTTTATTGATTTCAGAGAGGAAGGGAAAGGGAGAGATAGAAACATCAATGATGAGGGAGAATCATTGATCAGCTGCTTCTTGCACGCCCCACACAGGGGATTGAGCCCGCAACCCGGGCGTGTGCCCTGACCGGGATCGAAGTTGGACCTCCTGGTTCACAGGTCGATGCTCAGCCACTGAGTCACACTGGTGGGCGCCAAGGCCTTTACAGCTTGACATCTGACTGTTCAGACAGCTGCCACCTGTTGTTCATCTCTTTTATCGCTGGCTTGGGCTTCTGCACACTGACTTGTAAATACGCACCTAAGGTCTCGGTCAAGTCAATGACTGCAGCTTCCGTCCGAAGGAGCAGAACCGTTTACATTTAGTGGCAGAAACGAATGTTTGGGTTGAAGTTCTTTCAGAGAGAGAGAGACTCCCACAGCGAGTGTTGAAACCACAGACATCTGTATTAAAAAAATAGATTAATCTTCCTTTTAGTGTTTATTCTGACAAGTGTTATATGCGCGCAGAGAGGGTAAGACACAAACACTAATAAACTGCTGTTTTTAAATTCCTTTCATTCTCAAAGAACCTAGTGAACTGAAATGTAACAGATGCCTGGTTGAGCCGATTGTTTTGTGTGTGTGTGTTTTGTCGCAGAAACTCTAATTTTTGGACACTGGGAGCTGTTTTGGGTAGGTGATTCCCGGAGCCTGGCTCTGCGAACAGGGGTGGACAGCTCTCTGTGAAATCCTCCCCGGAATTCTGCGGAGTCTCCCGGCCCAGCTTCTCAGCAACGAGCCCTTGTTTTCTCCTCTTCAGTTGAGTCTGATGTGCACAATGTCTTGGTCTCCAAATGTGACGCTGAATACGCGATTCTGGGAGCAGCCCTTCAGCCTGTCTGTCGGCCAAAGGAGGCTGCGCGTGGGGCCCCGGGCAGCCACAGGCTCTCCTGAAGGATCAGAAAAGCAACAAACCAAGCCAAAGCCCGGAGGCCCAGTGATGCCTCCTCCAGGGCTCCCCCCGCATCCCTGGTCTGGAATGTGAGGACCCCGCTGGTCTCAGTTCCGGGTTCAGATTGTAAAGGGGTGTGGAGGGCACAGCGGGACCCACCACCAGTGTGTTCTAGTTCAGGAGGTGCCTGAAATAGTCTGTATAGCCAAACAGATTTTCCTAAATTCCCCAGTTTGTAAAAGTATGACATGTATTTGAGACATGTATTATTTAATTCCTACTACTTAAGCTATTTTTAACAAAAATTTGTGAACATTTTGGTATTTTATAATCTGTGTTCTATTATATTGTGATACTTTGTAAACTCGCTATTTGAAGTGATTTTATTTTTATTTTTTGAAAGGAGGACTGGGTGTTTATTTCCATGCCCGAGCCAGCACAGACCTGGTCGACAGTAGAACTAGAGGGCCAAGAGGGAAGGCAGTGGCAGATGAAGCCGGGCCCTTGTGCCAGGCGGGCAGCCAGGGCCAGGCCAGCAGGAGGCTCAGGACAGGAGCAGAAAAGAGGTGGGACAGGCAGGCAAAAGCTGGAGGCACCAGGGGTGCCCTGGGCAGGAGGGAGAGAGAGAGAGGCAGAGAGGACAGCTGGCCAGCCAGCGCCGGGCCATGACTGCACGTGGAGCACGTGGGCAGAGCGCTGGCGGTGCCAGTCCTGGAGGCGGGTGTAGCGTGGGCTCTGCAGCTCCAGGACACACTGTTCCCTTGACTTCTTCAGGTGCTCCTCGTCCGGGTCTTGCATGAACTCGGTGCCCGTGAGATGGGCAAGGATGCGGAAGGAACGGGATTGGCCGTTCCGGGCCGTGGCCGCCAGTCTTCGTGTCTTCCATCAGCCGCTGCTTGCTGGCGTCTGGGACCAGCGGTTGAGCAGCTGTCCATTCTGCTGTGGGGTGCTGTCAGCCAGCAGGGGCGCCCAGGAGGGCCACGCTGTCTTGTTGAGGGAAGTGCTGGGTGCAAAGGTGTATCCGAGGGGTCCGAGGCAGGGGCCAGGGCCTTCCGACGTTTGCTCTGAGCCGGCTGGGCCCTGCTGAGACCCAGGCTGAGGCGCTCCCCACAGGCTGGGATCTTGTTTTGGGCTTCAATGTGCGTAAGGCCTCCAGCATTCTCGCCATAGATACTCGGCACCCAGTCGCCAACAGCTACCCCAGCCTGTGCAGTTTTGCCTCCAGGCGTGAGGCAAAGGGAGATGGAGAGAGGCACACTGAAGTCCTTGCCCCCTTGCAGCCGAAAGCCCCAAGGGACTGGTCCCTCCAGCACCACCTTGAAGGCATCCGTGGTGCCTGCCCCTGTTCTGTCCTGCCGGGCACTGCTCGCCGGCCAGCTCCAAGGAGCCGCCTTGGAATCGGCCACCGTGTTCTGCTGAAGTGCTTTTAGATTCACATCAGGTAAGCCAAAGAGAAGAGAGGTCCTCACAGCTTTTCACCAGGAACCTCAGTGCCAACGTCTCCCGTCACCAGCACCCCCACTTCTGACATCTCGTGTCACCAGCGTATCAAAGCTGAAGAGCTAACACTGCTTAATGCTCTCAACTCAGCCACAGTCTTTATTCAGCTTCACCAGTTTCTCACTGACACCCTCTCTCTGTCCCGCTCTCTGTCCAGGATCCAACCGGGTCCCACACTGCCTAGTCCCGTCTCCTCAGTC
>NW_005353838.1:14044305-14053175 GCF_000412655.1 Myotis brandtii | reverse complement strand
CCGAGGGGTCCGAGGCAGGGGCCAGGGCCTTCCGACGTTTGCTCTGAGCCGGCTGGGCCCTGCTGAGACCCAGGCTGAGGCGCTCCCCACAGGCTGGGATCTTGTTTTGGGCTTCAATGTGCATAAGGCCTCCAGCATTCTCGCCATAGATACTCGGCACCCAGTCGCCAACAGCTACCCCAGCCTGTGCAGCTATGCCTCCAGGCGTGAGGCAAAGGGAGATGGAGAGGGGCACATTGAAGTCCTTGCCCGCTTGCAGCCGAAAGCCCCAAGGGACTGGTCCCTCCGGTACCACCTTGAAGGCATCCATAGTGCCTGCCCCTGTTCTGTCCTGCTGGGCACTGCTCGCCGGCCGGCTCCAAGGAGCCGCCTTGGGATCGGCCACCGTGTTCTGCTGAAGTGATTTTAGATTTACATCAGGTAAGCCAAAGAGAAGAGAGGTCCTCACAGCTTTTCACCAGGAACCTCAGTGCCAACGTCTCCCGTCACCAGCACCCCCACTTCTGACATCTCGTGTCACCAGCGTATCAAAGCTGAAGAGCTAACACTGCTTAATGCTCTCAACTCAGCCACAGTCTTTATTCAGCTTCACCAGTTTCTCTGACACCCTCTCTCTGTCCCGCTCTCTGTCCAGGATCCAACCGGGTCCCACACTGCCTAGTCCCGTCTCCTCAGTCTGTGCCATCTGGGACGCTCCAGTCCTTCCCGGGCCTTACGACTTGGATGCTTTCGGGGGTACAGGTCAGGCATCTTGAAGAATGTTTGTTAACTGGGTTTGATGTTTTCTCTCTAAAGATTAGCTGGGTGCTATGCTTCCCCTCCCAAGAACCTAGACTCGATGTTTGTCCTTCTCAGGTCATAACATTAGGGCTACCGAAGACCAATCCATCTCCCTGACGGTGATGTTGGCCTCAATTACATTTGTGCTCCACTATACTAGTAATTACTATTTTCCCCTGGTGATGATGCCAATACCCATTTCTCCTGACGTTTAGCATCCGTACGGAGCTTTTCCTGCAAGAATAATTACTGTGGCATGTTGATTTTCTATGACTCTCTTCTTTTAACAGTTATTTTTAAATTAAACTTATTGGGATGACACTGTTTAGTGACACGTGTCAGGGTACAGTTCTCTAACACATCACCTAAATAGTGCACTGTGAGCTCACTCCCACAGTCCCCTCTCCTTCCATCACCATGCATCTGACCCCTTCACCCTCTCCACCCTTCCTCACCCCCTTTTACATTTAATTGGAATTGTTTTGTTGGAACAGGCTGTCCTTTCTCTCCCATTTACTTATTTGTTCAAAAATTTTTCTATCAATATGGACTCACGGATGTTTATCCTAGGGTTATAGTCCAATACAATTATTCTTTTTTGTTTAAATTGTCCCAGATTTGGCCAACCCAGGGTAGCTCCTGTGCCCTTTCAACACTCCTAAGCCCTGACCATGGACAAATTAGCATGACAACTTAAATTTTTTTTAAAATAATCCTATTAAGCTTTGTCATGGTAACTACTTCAGAGGAATTACACAAGACATATCAAAACTCGTGGAATGCAGCTAAATGATTGCTTACAGGGAAATTTATTCCTTAGGTCAGTGGTCGGCAAACTGCGGCTCGGCAAACCGCGGCTCGTGAGCCACATGCGGCTCTTTAGCCCCTTGAGTGTGGCTCTTCCACAAAATACCGGCTCTTCCACAAAATACCAACTTCTGTGCATGGGCCATGAAGTTTCAATCGCACTGTATGTGCGCACCCACACGTGGTATTTTGTGGAAGAACCACACTCAAGGGGCCAAAGAGCCGCATGTGGCTGGCGAGCCACGGTTTTCGGACCATGGCCTTAGGTAAATGCATTAGGTGAGAAGACTGAAAAGCAATGATCTACGTTTCCGTCTCAAGAATCTAGAAAAAGAACAGGAAATAGAAACAGAAAAAGAAGAAAGGAAGAAATAATAATTATAAGAACTTCTTTTTAACCTTTGGCATATCAATTTTCTAGTTCAGTGATTTCTACTGTTAATTATATTATTTCAACCAACTTGAGTCTGGCATAACCTTGAAATCAAAACTTGACAAAGGCTTTTAAATAAAGGAAAACTGCAGCCCTTTCCCTCTGATGATAGCAATAAAAAAATTCTAAACAAGAAATTGGCCAAATTATATACAAAGGTAATGCATCACAACGCAGAGGGGTTTTTCCAGGGATAGAAGGTGGTTTAACAGCAAGAAGGAGGAAATCCAAGTCAATAGACGCGGAAAAGGCACTGACATTAAGAAAACTCCATTTATTGTAAAAATTTTTAGCAAACTGTAGGAATAAAAGGGAACTTTTGTAACTTGATAGAGTGTATGTGAATTCCTGCAGCAAACATCATTTTAATGGTAAATTAGTTAATGCATGTTTATTAATGGTGTCATAGGTAAGAAAAAATGCATGAGGATTTGAAAAGAAAGCATTTCTCAATGATGTGATTGTGTACATAGAAAATATAATTCATTAAAAATTCTTAAAATTAATAAGGTTACAGATCATTATTATGAAAACCAATTGGCCCTGGCTAGGTGGCTCAGTTGGTTGGAGCATCATCCCATACACCGAAAGGTTGTGGGTCCCATCCCAGTTGGGGCACGTATGGGAGGCAACCGATTGATGTTTCTCTCTCTCTCTCTCTCTCTCTCTCTCTCTCTCTCTAACATATCCTCAGATGAGGATTAAAAACAAACAAAACAAAAAATACAAACTGAACATTTAAAAAATCTCGACTATAAATTCAATGCAATCTGAATTACTATGCCAGAAAGTTATTTTCTTGGAAATGAACAAGCTTCTTTTAAAACATGTGTGGCAGTCAGCCTCTGAGATGACCCTGGTGACCACCTCCTGCTGCCCATGTCCTGTGTGACCCCTCCCTTACGTGTGGGCCGGCTGGTGATTCACGCCTAATGAATGGAATGTGGCAAAGTGATGGATGCCACTTCTGAAGTTAGGTGACAAAAAGCCGAGACTTCTGTCTTGGGTTCCCTGTGGCACTGCCTCTGGGATGGCAAGCTGTCTTGTCACGAGGACGGTCAAGCAGCCTGTCAAGTCCGAGTCCCACGTGGTGAGAGACCGAGCTTCCAGCAACCACACAGTGAGTTCTGAAGGGAACAGTGAGCCTTCAGAAGTGACCTCAGACGGGCACACAGCTGGGCTGCAGCCTCTGAAGAAACCCTGAACCAGACACACCCAGGTCCCAACTCACAGAAATACGGTGAAATAAACAACAAACATATACAATTTGTTTAAAGCTGTATTTACTAGCCCCAGCCCTGTCCCACAATACTCTTGGGCTAACTGCATACCCAAATAGTGTAACAGCCTTATTAAAAACATGACATTCAGAAAGGCCCGGCATGTGACTTTTCCTTGGATACTACAAAGCATCAGAAAAGAAGGCTGGCAAGTAAATGACAAATGAAGAATACATATAAGTAGAATGATTTCTCCCCCATGCCAGAGAATTAGACAATTCTTGGTTCCTAATGTAATTTCCCAGTAAAAGGAACAACTAGTCTCTTTGGAGAAACAATTGATGAAGGTTTGGGTGAGAGAAGGTACAAGGGGAGTTAACATACCAGAAAACAAGGTGCATACAGACTGATGGAGGCACTGAGGGGCTCCCGCTTTGGGGAAGTTAAATATCAAAGTTACAATGGATTACAATGGATTTGAACACATTGAAGAACAAAAAATTTCCAGGAATCCAAAAAATAAAAATGAGAGAGTGAGAGGAGGAAGGGAGAAGGTACTTTTCACTCTTAGAAGAATGTTGACTGAAAATATATGCTCTAATCCATGTGCTCCAGTCCAGTCCTGCCATTTCTTCTTTGCTTGGTCTAGAGGTTTTTTATCAGTCAGTTCAATGTGGAAGTTTGCAGGTCACTCCCTGAACTGAAGTTTGTATGAGAAGTCCCAGTGGAGAAGAACATGAGGCTCTGTTTTT
This sequence comes from Myotis brandtii, assembly GCF_000412655.1. NCBI lineage: Eukaryota > Metazoa > Chordata > Mammalia > Chiroptera > Vespertilionidae > Myotis > Myotis brandtii. The sequence continues at coordinate 14,049,183 of NW_005353838.1, read as the reverse complement.
TTAAAAATCTGAGCCCAATTATCCACCAGGAGCCCTTCATAGTAGGTATCTTTTTTCTTAGCAACCACATATCTGTTGTCTGCTATGTGAGCTGCACAGGGGCCCTGGAGTAAGCGATGAGGAGAGAGCTGGAGGCGGATTTTCTATCCTGATTCCAACCAGAGGAGAAGAGAGGTGTCTGGAGAACACAGGTCTGGGGCAAATTTCCATTCTGACTTGAGCCAGTATGTGAGGGGCAGAGCAGGTGCTGGGCTAAGGGGCAAGGAGGGAACTGGAGACAAATTATTTATCTCCTCTCCTCACAGATTTTTGTTGACATTGTTAATCCTCACCTGAGGATACCTTTCTCAATTTCTCTCTTGAAGGGGGGAGGGGGGAGGAGTGAGAGAGAGAGGGAAACATCCATGTGAGAGAAACACATAGATTGGTTGCCTCCCGCATGTGCCAAGACTGGGTTCAGGGATCAAACCTGCAACCCAGGCCCGTGCCCCTGATTAGGAATCGAACCTGTGACCCTTCAGGCCGATGGTCTAACCACTGAGCTATGTGGGCTCCACACAGCTTTTTAAAAAAATATATAATATATGTTTATTGATTTCAGAGAGGAAGGAAGAGGGAGAGAGAGATAGAAACATCAATGATGAGAGAGAATCATTGATCGGCTGCCTCCTGCATGCCCCCCACTGAGGATCGAGCCCACAACCTGGGCATGCGTCCTTGACCAGAATCGAACCCGGGACCCTTCAGTTCGCAGGCTGATGCTCTATCCACTTAGCAAAACTGGCCAGGGCTCCACACAGCTTTTGATGGGGTCATGAGTAAACAGGAAAGGAAAGACCTGTGAGCAAATTCTCCCTCCTGCTTCAGGCAGGGCATGAAGAGCACAGTGGTTCTTGGGGCAACTGGCCAGAAAAGACCTTGAACAGAATTCTGCATCCTAGCTTTAGCCACCTTGTGCAGTTAAAGCAGTTGCCTGACAAAAGGAGAAAGATCTGGAGCTGAATTTTCCATCCCTGCTTTACTCCAGATTTGATGAGCAACAGGATATGAGGAAAGAGGCCCAGGGACAGAAGGGCCAGTAGAGACCTTGAGACGAATTGTTTATTCTGATTCTAGCCCAGCAGCTAATGGGCAGCCGCCACCCGCAGAAACAGGGAAGCGAGACCTGGCTGCATTTCTCCATCCTGGTGTAGGCAGTGCGTGAGAGGTGGACGGGGTGCCTGCCTGGCCTAAGGGCACACTTCAGCCAGCTGGAGTTCTGTGAGCACTTTCTCCAGGCTATTTTCAAGTCCGCACTCCCTCAGGGCTGTTTTCCTGGGGAGAGTGCTCTGTGTTCCAGTGGGACCACTTTTTGTGATCACCTCTTCTGGACAGGATTTGGGAGTTCACTACTTTCAAAGAGACACATTAATGGAACAGAAGAGGCGCAGTTATAGACATAAATCTATAGGTAAATTTTCTGTCTCCTCAGATCATTAGAAGAAATGTGCATCTTACCTAATAATAGACAAATATGTAAATTGACCATCCCTCTGCTACACTCACCAGCCAACCAGGAGAGTATGCAAATTAACCCAACAAAGATGGCAGTTATTTGCATACACAGGCGCGAAGCGGCGGAGCGAAGACTGAAGGCTCTGCCCGGAGCAAAGGCCTGGGTCCCAGGTGCCGGAGGAAAACTGGTGCCGGCGGCCAGGGGAAGGGAAGGCCTATTGCACAAATCTCTTCGTGCAACAGGGCCTCTAGTTTATAATAATAAAAGCACAATATGCAAATCAACCGAACGGCCGAACAGCAGAACCGTTTGGACGGCCACACTATGACACACACTGGCGCCAGGCCAGCCAAGGCGGTGTGATGCGATTGGTTGGGGGGCCCCACCATCGTCCCATGATCGCCCCAGGGGAAGGCCCAGGCCACCCTCTTCAGGGCGATCGATTGGGGGGCTCCGCAGAACCAGGGATGTGTGGTAGTGGACGCGGGTAGCACCAGGCCAAGGCGAGTGTGGGCGGGGGGCAGGGCTGGGGCTGCGAAGCCAGGGCCGCAAAGCTGGCAGCCAGGGGGAGGAAGACCTACCCTTGCACAAATTTCATGCATCGAGCCTCTAGCCTATACTAATAGCCTAGGTCAGTGGTCGGCAAACTGCGGCTCGCGAGCCACATGCGGCTCTTTGACCCCTTGAGTGTGGCCACGAAGTTTCAATCACACTGTACGTGCACGCCCACACGTGGTATTTTGTGGAAGAGCCACACTCAAGGGGCTGCAGTTTGCTGACCACTGGCCTAGGGGGTCGTCACTCCCTCATGCCGTGATGCCCTCATGCCGTCACAAGGAGGCTGCATGCGCAGCGGGTACGCGAGGCCCAGCGGCCACTCTGCGTGGCGAGGCCTGGGAGTGGGGGGGGCAGTGGTCTTGAGAATGCAAGTGCCGCCCCTGCAGCTGGCAGCCAATGACGAGGCAGAATAGGCCTTTGAAGTCAGGGAGGGGCGGGACCTGCGCACTTGGTGTGGAGGGAATAGGACAGGCTCCGTGGGAGGGAACACAGAGCAGAGCTGTGAGTGGAGCTGGTCGCGTTCAGCACGGCGGCTCCTCTTCAGGTGTGACAGGCTGCAGCGGCCTGGCTTGGCTGAGAGGGAAGGGGCAAGCGCGGTGCTCTGAGCGCAGTCACCATGGACTGCCCGGATGAGGGGACTCCTGCCAAGGCCTGCCGCCTGAGCAGCTTGGAGCCCTCTCAAGAAGACATGCCGCTGCCGCCACCACCTCCGCCACCACCAGTGCTCATGTGACTGGCCCTGCCTCCACCGGAGCAGTGCCTGAGGCTCCGGGAGGAAATAGAGGTGGCACAAGTGCTAGCTGACATGAGGGGGGTGGGATTGGGCCTCCTCTGCCCCCGCCACCCCCCTATGTCATTCTGGAAGAGGGGGCAGTGCTTGTGAACTTCATCCTGGGTGCCAGGTGTTCCTACTGGGATCCTGATTTCGAGGCTGGGTATGGGGAGGCGCCCCTCCCACGGAGAGCCTGGAAACATTCTCTCCTGAGGAGGTGGCGGGGGAAGCCTAGAGATCGACATTCAGGTTATGGAGCCAAGTGGCTTTGGTGGAGGGGCCTTAGATACCTGTAGCCTAGGGGGATGGGAGTAACAGGTGTTAGCCGGTCTACAGGGGAAGGAAGAGGCCATTATCATAGTGGAAGATGACGAGAAGGTGGAGAATGTGAGGAAGAGGAGGAGGAAGCAGAGGAAGAGGCCTGGGGGGCTCGCGGCTCCACGCAGCATGGAGGAGCCCATGGCTCTGGCCTACCTCTTTGGGGCAATCCATTGAGGAGCCCCAGGGTTCGGGGTCCCGGGTTTTGCACTATTTCGTGCACCAGGTCACTACCTATATAGTAAGTGGCATTAGGTCATGAAGTAAGGAGCAGGTCACAGATAAAAGTCTACCAGCAGGGCCCTTTCCTGAATGGGGAGGCGGGGCTAGGTTGGAGTGAAAGGCAGTGTCCAGATTTGAGGCTAGTGCTGGGGCTGGAAGTTAGGCAAGTGACCTTGCAAACAGGAAGTGATGTGCCCCAGAAGCAGAAAGACCAGCCATGATGTGTGTGACACTGTGAGGATTTCGGGGAGAGGCGGGTTTAACCTGAGGGGAGCAAAGGTATGGACAGGAGGAGGCAGGTGGCCCAACCTGAGCCGGGGGGGTGTTGTGGATATGAGGCAGGCAGCTGGCAGATCTGAGGCGAGTAGGGGCCTGGGAGCAGCGCTGCTGGGTTCTGAGGTGTGAGGCGAGCAGTGGGAGGACCTGAGGTGATAGGTGGGGACCCAAGGTCTGAAGGCAGCCCTATCTCAGCTAAGTTTCATCACTGCGACTTCTATTTCTCAGTAAGCCAAAGCAGTTCCCTCCCAGGCTCTCCCGTTGCTTCTTCTACACCAAGCCCTTTTTGTTTCACTGCCCTGTTTTAATGAATGCACTCTTAAAAAAAGGATAATTTGTTTTAGCTATATAAAAACACTAGGGGCCCAGCACGTGAAATTGCGCGAGACCCAGGACCCAGAGTCCTGTGGCTCAGCGGGACCCAGAAAGAGTCCCGCGGTCGCTGCCTGCCGCTGCCGCTGTGGGAGGCGGGACCCAGAAAGAGTCCCGCAGACACTGCCGCCGACACGGGAGGTGGGACCCAGAAACTCGGCTGCCGCCCCGGAGGGATCCAGAAACCCACCCACGCCTCCAGTCAAGTCCTTCAGAGTCAAGTCTCCGCCAACCTGCATGCGCCTCACCACACACGCAGCCCCACCCACCCGGCGCATGCAGCCTCCTGCTGATCAGTCATTACAGTGTGATGGCATCATGACCACAGGCTTTTTATATAATAGACTAGGGGCCCAGTACACGAAATCCGTGCGGGGGGTGGGGTCCCTCAGCCCGACCTGCACCCTCTCCAATCCAGGAGCCCTCAGGGGATGTCCTACTGACAGCTTGGGCCCACTCCCCATGGTTCTCTGCTCTCTCCAGGGCCTGCCTGCTCCCCACCACGGCGACAGCCAAGCAGGCCCTACTGGGTGCTGCCTGCAGGCCATGCTTGTCTGCTCCTGGGCCGCGCTTGGCTGCTCCCAGGTCGCGCTTGGCTGCTCCTGGGTCACCGTGGCAACAGCCAAGCAGGTCCTGCTGGCCGCAGACACTCCAGAGACAGCAGAGTAGCGAGGCTTGATCCGCTACCGGAGTGGGCGGATCCCACCTCTCCACTTGGTCCCTGCGACCCCTGGCCGGGCCGACAGGCCCAAACACTCCAATGGGGGGGCTGAGGGGACTGGGCGCTGCCATCTTTGTGACAGAGTGATGGTTAATTTACATATTACTTATTAGATAGGACTAGAGGCCCGGTGCACAAAATTCA
>NW_005353838.1:14039753-14041658 GCF_000412655.1 Myotis brandtii | reverse complement strand
TGTGCCCCCTGGACGCAGCATTCAGCCTCATGGAGGGGCTGACAGGCCCGGACACTGCAGCGGCAGCAGTGGCGGCAGCAGAGTGGCGAGGCTGCATCGGCCCGCCGGAGTGGGTGGGTTGTGCCTCGCTGCTTAGCCCTGCGGCCCCCAGCCGGGTCATGCCTTCCTGCTAGCCCCCGAAGCCCCCAGCCGGGTCCACAGGCCCGAACACTGCCACTATCGGCCTACCGGAGTGGTAACAGGGCTTGACACTTCAGCGGCGGGGCTGAAGGGACTGGGTGCTGCCATCTTTGTGACGAAGTCATGGTTAATTCCCATACTACTCTTTTATTAGATAGGACTAGGGGCCCGATGCACGAAATTTGTGCACGGGGGTGGGGGGTGGAGTCCCCTCAGCCCGACATGCACCCTCTGTCATGTTCCAGGACCCTGGCCACTCTGGGCCTAGGTGCGGGCCTACAGGCTCGGGGTGGCCTGGTTCCTGAGGATGCCTGTCCCGGGGACACAGGCCTTTTGGTGCCGGTGTGCACGCAAGCGGCCACAAGTGAGAACCTCCGCCAGCGCCCGCACTACAGTGGGGTGGGGGCAGCTCCAGGCACTGCCCCCGTCTCCAGCACACACCACCCCAACCCTGGCTCTCTGGAGCCTGCGCAGTGAGCCGGGGGGGTGTTGTGGATATGAGGCAGGCAGCTGGCAGATCTGAGGCGAGTAGGGGCCTGGGAGCAGCGCTGCCGGGTTCTGAGGTGTGAGGCGAGCAGTGGGAGGACCTGAGGTGATAGGTGGGGACCCAAGGTCTGAAGGCAGCCCTATCTCAGCTAAGTTTCATCACTGCGACTTCTATTTCTCAGTAAGCCAAAGCAGTCCCCTCCCAGGCTCTCCCGTTGCTTCTTCTACAGCAAGCCCTTTTTGTTTCACTGCCCTCTGTTTTAATGAATGTACTCTTAAAAAAAGGATAATTTGTTTTAGCTACATAAAAACACCAGGGGCCCAGCACGTGAAATTGCGCGAGACCCAGGACCCAGAGTCCTGTGGCTCAGCGGGACCCAGAAAGAGTCCCGCGGTCGCTGCCTGCCGCTGCCGCTGTGGGAGGCGGGACCCAGAAAGAGTCCCGTGGACACTGCCGCCGCCACGGGAGGCGGGACCCAGAAAGAGTCCCGTGGACACTGCCGCCGACACGGGAGGTGGGACCCAGAAACTCGGCTGCCGCCCCGGAGGGATCCAGAAACCCACCCACGCCTCCAGTCAAGTCCTTCAGAGTCAAGTCTCCGCCAACCTGCATGCGCCTCACCACACACGCAGCCCCACCCACCCAGCGCATGCAGCCTCCTGCTGATCAGTCATTACAGTGTGATGGCGTCATGACCACAGGCTTTTTATATAATAGACTAGGGGCCCAGTACACGAAATCCGTGCGGGGGGTGGGGTCCCTCAGCCCGACCTGCACCCTCTCCAATCCAGGAGCCCTCAGGGGATGTCCTACTGACAGCTTGGGCCCACTCCCCATGGTTCTCTGCTCTCTCCAGGGCCTGCCTGCTCCCCACCACGGCGACAGCCAAGCAGGCCCTACTGGGTGCTGCCTGCAGGCCATGCTTGTCTGCTCCTGGGCCGCGCTTGGCTGCTCCCAGGTCGCGCTTGGCTGCTCCTGGGTCACCGTGGCAACAGCCAAGCAGGTCCTGCTGGCCGCAGACACTCCAGAGACAGCAGAGTAGCGAGGCTTGATCCGCTACCGGAGTGGGCGGATCCCACCTCTCCACTTGGTCCCTGCGACCCCTGGCCGGGCCGACAGGCCCAAACACTCCAATGGGGGGGCTGAGGGGACTGGGCGCTGCCATCTTTGTGACAGAGTGATGGTTAATTTACATATTACTTATTAGATAGGACTAGAGGCCCGGTGCACAAAATTCA
>NW_005353838.1:14037520-14039143 GCF_000412655.1 Myotis brandtii | reverse complement strand
ACTCTTAAAAAAAGGATAATTTGTTTTAGCTACATAAAAACACCAGGGGCCCAGCACGTGAAATTGCGCGAGACCCAGGACCCAGAGTCCTGTGGCTCAGCGGGACCCAGAAAGAGTCCCGCGGTCGCTGCCTGCCGCTGCCGCTGTGGGAGGCGGGACCCAGAAAGAGTCCCGTGGACACTGCCGCCGACACGGGAGGTGGGACCCAGAAACTCGGCTGCCGCCCCGGAGGGATCCAGAAACCCACCCACGCCTCCAGTCAAGTCCTTCAGAGTCAAGTCTCCGCCAACCTGCATGCGCCTCACCACACACGCAGCCCCACCCACCCAGCGCATGCAGCCTCCTGCTGATCAGTCATTACAGTGTGATGGCGTCATGACCACAGGCTTTTTATATAATAGACTAGGGGCCCAGTACACGAAATCCGTGCGGGGGGTGGGGTCCCTCAGCCCGACCTGCACCCTCTCCAATCCAGGAGCCCTCAGGGGATGTCCTACTGACAGCTTGGGCCCACTCCCCATGGTTCTCTGCTCTCTCCAGGGCCTGCCTGCTCCCCACCACGGCGACAGCCAAGCAGGCCCTACTGGGTGCTGCCTGCGGACCGTGCTTGCCTGCTCCTGGGCCGCGCTTGGCTGCTCCCGGGTCACGCTTGGCTGCTCCTGGGTCACCGTGGCGACGGCCAAGCAGGCCCTGCTGGCCGCAGACACTCCAGAGATGGCAGAGTAGCGAGGCTTGATCCGCTACCGGAGTGGGTGGATCCCACCTCTCCACTTGGTCCCCGAGACCCCTGGCTGGGCCGACAGGCCCAAACACTCCAATGGCGGGGCTGAGGGGACTGGGCGCCGCCATCTTTGTGAGAGTGATGGTTAATTTACATATTACTTATTAGATAGGACTAGAGGCCGGGTGCACAAAATTCAGGGGGGGGGTGTCCCTCAGCCCAGCCTGTCCCCTCTCACAGGGGAGCGGGCCTAAACTGCAGTCTGGCCTCCCTCTGTGGGCTGATCAGGGGAAAACGCCACCCCCATCACCCCACTGCTGCTGCCACTGCCAGCCGCCAAGGTGTTTTCATCAACACGGATTCCAGTCCCTTCACCACGAAAAATGACAACCTTCTTTAGGCATTTTCAAAATGTCTCTTTCATAGGATTTAACGTTTCTCTCTTTCTTCTTTCTTTTTTTAATCCTCACCTGAGGATATTTTTCCATTGATTTTTAGAGAATGTGGAAGAGAGAGGGAAAGACAGAGAGAATCATCAATGTGAGAGGGACACTTTGATTGGTTGCCTCCTGCATGAGCCCTGACCTGGGCCCCAGCCAGGGAGGGGCCTGCAAGTACATGCCCTTGATCAGAATCGAATCCGGAACCTACGGTCCGCAGGCCGAGGCTCTATCCACTGAGCCAAACCGGCTAGGGCAGGATATGACATTTCTTAGCCCCTCCAGCAGCAGACCTTTGTTTTTTCCTCCATGAGTGAGGTGGAAAAACCCTAGATCACTTTCTTGGATTCTTATTACCCAAGTTACCAAGAATACAGTGAGTGGCGTACGGGGAGCTTAGCCAATAAGCAGTCAGAAAAGGTGTTTCCTCTGCAGCTCACGCGCTGCTGGGGCGCTGTCTCC
>NW_005353838.1:14034191-14036992 GCF_000412655.1 Myotis brandtii | reverse complement strand
ACGCCCCCTTGCCGCTCTGCTCCTGCTCCAGGGCCTGCTGGGGTGCTGTCTCCCAGCGGCAGCTGCCTGGGCTGCCCCCCGCCTCTCCACTACCACTCCTGGGCCTCTTGAGGCACCGTCTCCTGGCAGCGTGGCCTGAACACACCACCCTGCCTCTCTGCTCCTGCTGCAGGGCCTGCTAGGGCTGGCCAGTGATGGCGGCAGCCTGGGCATGCCTCCCTGCATGTTGTTCTCTCAGGCTCTAGGCCTCACCCGGCCCCTCCTCCTGAGCTGGTCGTGACCATTACAGCATCCCAGTATCCCAGCCTAATTTGCATATTACTTCTTTTTATATACACTAGTGGCCCGGTGCACAAAAATTTGTGCACTTGAGGGGGGTCCCTCAGCCTGGCAACTCGGCAGAAGTTCCGGCCCCACACCCGGCTGACTGACACCCACCCCGGGAAGTTCCCACCCTATTCCCAGCGGCCAGGTGCCCCTCTCCTGGCTGCATAGTTCCACCTTGCTCTCGGCTGCCTGACACAAACCCCAGGAAGCTCCCGTCCTGCTCACAGCGTCCCCACGCCCCTATCCCAGCTGCATAGTTCTCGCACGGCAAAGGTGGCCCGGGTTTTCCGGCTGGCCTGCGCCCTGGCTCTCTCTCCCTCCTATCGCCATGGGGATCACGGGCCGCAGGCAGCCGGCCAGGGGGTGTCGCTTTACCTGTGGCCCGGCTTTCCGATGGCGACCACTGGCGTGAGCCGGTTGTGGGCATGAGTGCTGGCGGACCACTGCGGTCGCCCCACCAGCCCCGATCTCCCAGCGGGAGAGCCGGTTGGGGGCATGACTGCAGGTGGACCGCTGCGGTCGCCCCACTAGGCCCAATCTCCTGGCGGGAGAGCCGGTTGGAGTCCCCTCAGCCCGACGTGCACCCTCTGTCATGTTCTGGGACCCTGGCCACTCCGGGCCTAGGCGCGGACCTAAAGGCTCGGGGTGGCCTGGCTCCTGAGGATGCCTGTCCCGGGGACACAGCCCTTCTGGTGCCGGTGTGCACGCAAGCGGCCACAAGTGAGAACCTCCGCCAGCGCCCGCACTCCAGTGGGGCGGGGGCAGCTCCAGGCCCTGCCCCCGGCTCCAGCACACACCACCCCAATCCTGGCTCTCTGGAGCCTGCGCACACGTGCCAGCCGGGCAGGAGCTTCCCTGGCTCCCCGGTGGCAGCGCAAGCAGCTGCAGGGCGGGAACTTCCCCAGCGTCACCATGGCGACGTGGGGGAAGCTCCCACCCTGACCCCGTCTCCCCAGCGCCTGTGCGCTCCTGCCCCAACCCCGGCGCCTGTGTATGCAAGTTACCCCATCTTTGTCAGGTTAATTTGCATACTCACTCCTGACTGCCTGGTGGGCGTGGCTTGTGGGCATCGCAGAGGGATGGTTAATTTGCATGTCTCTCTTTTATTAGTGTAGACTAGTAGCCCAGTGCACAAAAATTTGTGCACTCGGAGGTGGGGGTTAGGGGTGGGGCCAGACCCCACAGCCCAACCTGCACCCTCTGTCATGTTCCGGGACCCCGGCCACTCCTGGCCTAGGCACAGGCTTACAGGCTTGGGATGGCCTGGCTCCAGAGGCCACATTTTATCAAGAGAACAAAGTCAGCCTTAGTCACAGCCCTCACCGAACCCAGTACAGTGCATCTGCGCGTACAACTGCCTCGTTCATGTACCTGCTTCGCCTACTGAATTAGTAACATCTTGAGGACATAGCTCTGTCTTATCCTGCTTCAACTTCAGTACCTGCCCTGGCGCCAGGGACCTCAGAGGGTTTGCTGAGTGAGTGAGTGAATAATGAGCGAGTGAATGAGTGAATGAATGAGCAAGCAGCTACCGGGCAGGAACTTCTGCTGCGTTGCCATGACAACACAGCAGACGTTCCGGCCCCACTCCCGGCTGCCTGAAGCCCACCCCGGGAAAGTTCCTGCCCTGCTCCCAGCGGCCCTGAGCCCCTCTTCTGGCTGCATACTGAATTTCTAACATCTTGAGGACATAGCTCTGTCTTATCCTGCTTCAACTTCAGTGCCTGCCCTGGTGCCAGGGACCTGAGAGGGTTTGCTGATTGATTGAGTGAGTGAGTTAGTGAATGAGTGAATGAATGTGCGAGTAAGTGAATGAGCAAGCAGCTACCAGGCGGGAATTACTGCCATGTTGCCATGACAACGCAGCAGAAGTTCTGGCCCACACCCGGCTGACTGACACCCACCCCGGGAAGTTTCCGCCCTATTCCCAGTGGCCAGGTGCCCCTCTCCTGGCTGCATAGTTCCACCTTGCTCTCGGCTGCCTGCTGCAAACCCCAGGAAGCTCCCGCCCTGCTCACAGCGTCCCCACGCCCCTCTCCCAGCTGCACAATTCGCGGCAAAGGAGGCCCAGGTTTTCCGGCTGGCCTGCGCCCTGGGTCTCTCTCCCTCCTATCGTCATGGGGATCACAGGCCACAGGCAGCCGGCCAGGGGGTGTCGCCTTACCTGCTGCCTGGCTTTCCAATGGCAATCACTGGCGTGAGCCAGTTGTGGGCGTGAGTGCTGGCGGACCACTGCGGTTGCCCCACCAGCCCCGATCTCCCAGCGGGAGAGCCGGTTGGGGGCGTGAGTGTTGGCGGACCACTGCGGTTGCCCACCAGCCCCGATCTCCCAGCGTGAGAGCCGGTTGGGGGCGTAACTGCTGGCGGATCGCTGCGGTCACCCCACCAGCCCCGATCTCCTGGTGGGAGAGCGGTTGGGGGCGTGTGTGCTGGCGGATCGCTGCGGTCAGGCCCTGCAGCCCTGGGTCGGGTCG
>NW_005353838.1:14030737-14032382 GCF_000412655.1 Myotis brandtii | reverse complement strand
CACTGGCCAAGCAGGCCCGGGGGGCGGGGCCGGCACGGTGGGCGAGGGGCTTAGCTCTTTGCGGGCTTCGCTCTTCACTTGCCACACCGGCCTTCACTCACTGCACCTGCCCAGGGCCAGTGGGCTTCGTTCCGTCGCGTGGCGCCTACATATGCAAATTAGCCATCTTTGTTGGTGGTTAATTTGCATATCGCCCTAATTAGCCAATGGGGAGCGTAGCGAAGATACGGTTAATTACCCTTTTTGTCTTTTATTAGATAGGATGTATAGAACCTGGCCATGTGGCCTGGTTGGTTAGAGCAGTGGTTGCCAACCTTGTTAATTTGCATATCGCCCTGATTAGCCAATGGGGAGCGTAGCGAAGGTACGGTTAATTACCCTTTTTGTTTTTTATTAGATAGGATGTATTGAACCTGGCCATGTGGCCTGGTTGATTAGAGCAGTGGTTGCCAACCTTTTGGGCCTCACGGACCACCGGTTGGCGACCCCTGGGTTAGAGCACTGTCCTATACCCAAAAAAGGTTGCAATTTCGATCCCCAGTCAGGGTGCTTATGGGGAGACAACCAACCAATGTTTCCCTGTCACATCAATGTTTCTCTCTCTCCTCCCTCCCTCTTTCTAAAATCAGTGAAGATTAAAGGGAAAAAATTATATAGTTTAAGCTTAGAAAAACCATGAAGAAATGTAATGTGAGGAGGTAGAAAAATTCTTTTTGTTAGTTTTAAATGTATTAATGATTGAATGAAATAGTAATGGTGTTCTTAGCATTTAAAATGAGCTCAGGGTCTGGATTCATGGTGTTCTAGAAATCATAAATATTATGTAAATGAAATTGTGTCCCTGTAGGTAATTTGAGAAACTCACACTATTACAAATGTTACACTTTCAAAGGAGGAACCTTCAGCTGGTGAATTCTGGAAACTAAAAGACCAAGATTATTGATTCTTAGATACAGTTTAGAATAGTTGCTGTTGTTGTTATTCCTCACCAGAGGATAGAGGGTCCCTCAGCCCAGCCTGCCCCTTCTCACAGTCCCGGAGCCCTCAGGGGATGTCACTGTGGGGAGCGGGCCTAAGCGACAGTCTTCACAGATTTTTAGAGAGAGTGGAAGGGAGGGAGAGAAAGAAACTTTGCATTGATGGGTTGCCTACTGCATATGCCCGGCCCTCTGTGGGAGGCAACTGGCCGATCAGGGGAAGGCGACACCATCATGCCTCTGTTGCTGCCACTGCCGGCCGCGAGGCTTCCAGAGCCTTGGCCATCGCAGCCACTGTGGCGACCAGAACTGAACCCAGAACCCTTCAGTCTGTGGGCTCTATCCACTGAGCCAAACCGGCTAGGGCTAGAACGCCACTGTGGCTTGCCTGAGCCTCGGGCCCTCAAAATGGCAGTGGCCATCGGCGACTCGCTGGAGCCCTGGACTGGCCCTGGGCAAGCGGCAGCAGCCATCAGAAGCGCTCACAGCCGCCGCCGCCATGTAGGGAGTACAGGCTGCCTCTGCCAGGCCCACCTCCCCCACCCCATCCCTGCTGCTGCTTGCCCAGGGCCGGCCCAGGGCAAGTGGCAGTGGCCATCGGCAGCTTGCTGGAGCCCTGGGCTGGCCTTGGGCAAGTGGCAGTGGCCATTGGTGGCTTTCTGGAGCCC
>NW_005353838.1:14021481-14027813 GCF_000412655.1 Myotis brandtii | reverse complement strand
CGGAGCTGGAGATCGAGCCTGCAACTGAGATATGTGCCCTTGACCAGAACTGAACCCAGAACCCTTCAGTCTGTGGGCTCTATCCACTGAGCCAAACCGGCTAGGGCTAGAACACAGCTTTTAAAGAGTAATTTATGAGCAATGAAAAGAAAAGTAATGATATTCAGATAGCTACATCGGTTCAGCACGTGATTCGGTCTCCTCAGGTGTCAGACACTCTGCAGGAGCGCCGGAGTTCCCTCTCTGACCCACGTGGTGCTTGTGTCTTGAGTCTGGTGTTGGCGTCCAGTGAGTGCCCCCAGTAGCTTAGCCTTGCCAGGAAGCGAGCCGGAGACACCTCTGCCTGCTTCAGGTGGCACCATGTTGCTGAGATGGTTCAATTTACTTCAGCAGACACTCAGGAGGTCACTCCACAGGGCCGGGAGGCGCCTACACAAACCTTGAGGAAAAGATGAGGCAGAAAGAGTGTTAGTCCACAGAGGACCTGCAGAGGAATGGCTTGGTGTGGAAAACTGTGGGTTTTTTAAAAGTTTATTGTGTGTTAATATAATGAGAGTTTGGGTGAGGATTAGGGTTACTGAACATAGGTTTACTTATGCTTTGACATTTGTGACTATTAGCAATTGTGTTCTGTGGAACATTAAAAAAAATTGTACTATGAGAAAGTATATTTCTAGAAATTGGTTAATAAATTTACCAATCTAAAAAATACTGGTATCACAGACAATTCGCAATTCCTTATGAAGAGATCAAAATTCTGCCACCCTGATGCCAATTTTTGGAATATTGATTTTAAGCTATTTATCAAGAAAAAAGATTCAGAAAGAACCTTTGACTCCTCTCCCTTTTCTTCCTGCCCAAATACTCTTCTCTTTCTCTATTGCCATCTAGTGTACATCTAAGGAATAGCACCTATCTACAAAGCTACTAGTATATCTGCTCATATCACTTTGCATGGATCCTTGAAGGCCCCAGGGCACCTAATATCATTCCTAGTTCAGAATGTTTGTATACCCATGTTTTCTGTCTGTCTTTGAACCTCTCCTGCATGTGGGTCTCTGATTCTCTCATGTATGTGAGATTCCCATACATATGTATGCCTTAAATTGGTTAATTTCTGTTGCTAATCTGTGTCATATTACTTGCTTATTAGACCAGAAAAGAACCTTGAGTTTAAAGGGAAGTTTGTTTCTCCCCCACATAAGCAAGTAATCATATATTTTATAGAATATAAATTCTGGAAGTACATCTACACCCTGTTCTGAAGTAAAATTTAATAATTTATCTAAAAAAGTAACATGTTTGGGGCTGAATGATTTTATCAATGAAATATGGAACAACCTACTAATTTAGGTTCTAGATGTAAAACTTTTATTTACCATTCCAAAAGTGAGAATAAAGATGACCAAAGATTTACATTTTGCATGTTGATTTTTAAAAACATATTATTTCTTACACAATGCAATTTGACTGACAGGTTCAAATTTCCTTTTGGCTAATACAAAGTGAGCTACTCAGCAAATCATCATGCACTATGTGGGTGATTTAATTTTAGTATAAAGATATTTATGTAGAAAGTAAAAAAAACAACAACAACCCTAAATACTAATTTTATGCAGTTTTTATGAAGTCTCCTTAGCATGAACCATTTCAGTAGATTAATGAAGTCAAAAGTCAATTTGCAGTAGGCTGAAGAAGTAAAGATGTGCAAACTGAAATTATATGCTTCTCTTTTACCAAGTACCACTGAGAGAGTGGAGGAAGCTGTGCTAGAATCTAAAGGAAGCCTGCAGAGACAGGAAGGGGTGGGGGAGGACTGAAGGGAGAAAGGAAGGGAGGGAGGGATGGAGGGAGGGAGGTACATAAGTTCAAAGGGAAGGGAGAAATTGGTGGGATTCAAAGCCAATTGCTGAGGCTTGCAAAGTAAGTGCAAGGAGAAGAAATGTCAACAGCAAGAGCCTCGCTTTTGCTTCAACCCAGAACTATTTGTATTTTTAAAATCTGATTGTTAACCATTTGAAAGGGACCATGTTCTTTTCACATTGTATAACCTACTAAATCCAAGGGTCTCTCCTTCCTGAAGTTACAGTGGAGAAGTCAGCTGGGGCTGTGGGCATCACCAGGCTCTACTGGAGCCAGGGGGTCCATTTCCAAGTTGCTGGCAAGAGGCCTCAGGTCTTTGCCATGGGGCCTTTCCATAGGGTTGCCAAGTGTCCCTAGCACGGCATCTGGTTTCCCCCAGAACAAGTGGGCCAAGAGAAAGAAGCCAAAGTTGTAATGTCTTCTATGACCCAGAGAGATGTCAATTAAGGAATTGAATATCTGAATATAAAGTTCAGGAGAACAGCTGGGGAGGAAATATAAATTTGTTTAAAAGTATGAGAATAGATGAAATCACCCAAGGAATGAGTACAGATATAAGAGGCGATGGTTTTGGACTGAGCCCTGGGGAGCTCCAACATTGAGAAGACAGAGAGAAAAGGGAAACTAGCAAAAGAGACTGAGAAGGAGTAACGATGAGATAAAATAAAAAGTATGCTGTCCTAGGAGAAATAAAAATGTATATTAAAGGGAAGGAGTGATTCATCAACTATATCTTGGACTGCAGCTAAGTCAGGTAAAACGAGGACTGAGAATGGACCATGGAATTAGGAAGGTGCATTAGTAACGTGGTCCATGTTGCTTCATGGGGCTCTGGAGACCAAAGCCTGAGAAGGGTGAGCTTACAGAGAACAGAAGAGGAAGAAAGGTCTATCCCTAACATTTGAGAAACCAGGGCACAAGTACAAAAGGAGGCTAATACACATTCTCATAATTTTAACTAGTAGTTAAGTCTTTAGTAAAGAAAATGAAGTTTCAGGAATTCCCATCACCTATTCAAGTTGTAGGTTTGATGAGAATAATTTTCTTGCTTATTTTGTTTTGATCAATAATTAATCATTAAATAAAAATTTATAATGTCCTATTTATGATTTTTATGTGGGTCCTGCTCAAAATAAACTTTTGCTTTGTTTCTAGCTTTTAAAAATGTAAATAGACTGCCTTTTGCAAATTTTCTATTCTTTTCCCCCCAATTTTCATCTTTCCTGAGGGAAGTACTTATAAAGCAACACTATTTTTTCTTATTTTTATCCTATCTATTTTTATCACTGTTTTGACATACTCATCCCAAATGATTTAAAGAATTAAGAAGTAAATGTCATTGTTTTCAAAGTGTTCAAATATGGATATATTTCTATAAAAAATGTGAGTTAAAAATGTTTAAAAATTGAAAAATTATTCCTCATATATTTTCAAATATTTTTTCTCTTAAAATATTCAAAACTATTTCTTAAAATTAAGACATAATTATCAGTGGAATCAATTTTGAATAAAAATTCTTTTAAATTTAATTTTTTTAAATTTAATATTAAATACGTCAGAAAAATAACACCATCCCCAATTTCAACCTTTAAGCCATCTAGTGATATCATACTTACTGAACATGAATATCATATCCAAACATAAATACATACAAATTTAAGAATAAAATGAATGTTCACTCCTGCAGAATATTCCTCAGCAACCAAGTGTAACCTTCGAGAGCACTTCACTAACAAGTGAGGACCTCCACAACCACACAGGAGAACACACAGTGGAACAAGAAAATGACGGGACACTGTGGGCATCTACTGCATTCATGCCGATTGACGGGAAGGATTTGATATGTTAATTTGTCACTCTCACCTAAGTGCTTCCTCTGCTCTTCCTTTTCCATGTGAAGAACAAAACACACAACTTTTGCAGCATTTTGTTTCAAGGACTTTGGGCAAGAGAAGTAGGGAAGTTTCTCCGGTGATCTGAAAAGAGACCTGGAGAGTGACTCTTTGTAACTGAATTTCATCACGCACTTTATCTCTCCCCTCCCCCACCAAAGGAGAGCAATAAAAAGGGCCAGAAACACCCCATTCTGTTTCAACAATAGTCTCTGTTATCTGCACACAATATCCAAGTAAGAGCTTTGGGAGGCAGGATTTTGGGGACAAAGACTCTGACCTTCAGGTAGAGGGATGAAAGCACTATGATTAGTATCTGAAAATTATTGGGAGCATTGCATTTGATAGAGAATAAAGGGTACATAAAAGTCTTCCTAAACTTCCATCTCATTGTTTTTGTGTGTGGGTGTTTTGTTTTTATATTTTTTTAAAAAAATATATTTTATTGATTCTTTACAGAGAGGAAGGGAGAGGGATAGAGAGTTAGAAACATCGATGAGAGAGAAACATCGACCAGCTGCCTCCGCAGGCCGAAGCTCTAGCACTGAGCCAAACCGGTTAGGACTGTTTTTTTACTTTTTAAGTTAAATTTATTGGGGTTGTTTAAAAAAAAATCAAATGAAGGTCTACCCTAAGATGGAAAATTTCCTTTAGTTTTGGCAGACAACTATTTTCTACTTAAAGACCTTTTTATTTTTTATTAAACCCTCTGTCTTATTTTCTTCAGTCTTAATTTCTTTTAGTTCCTATAGATGGATTAATTTATGTAATTGCAGCATATCTTCCATTAGTTTTTACAGAGGAAAGTTGTGTAGTTTTGCACATATTCTCTTCTGTAGATATAATGCAGAATTTTCTAAACAGTTAATATCTAAAATTGTTTTTTTGAAAAATAAACAAACCAAAAACACACAAGTCTCTTCCAAGCAGTTTTTTTAGTCAGTTTTCCATGCTTAATTCTATGAAAGGCTTAGTCCTCCACTGAGCGCATGAAAAAAGTGATCCCAGATTCAGCTTTTATTTCACTGCACGCAACCTGAAAATGAATATGCTCTTTCACTTGGGGACAAAATTCATTTATAAAGAAACAGAAAAATGCAATCCGAGGTCAAAAGCCTATTACAGTGCTAGCATGAAGGATAATTTCAGATCAGTTAATTCTACTGAAATACATGGCTATATACTGTTTATTTGCTTGTGCATTCCTACATGAGAAGTGACATACACTTAAAATTTTATTGGAATATGAAGGGTATATGTAGGAGTGAGTTATGCTCAAAAGAGTACCAGGAAATTCAAACTTAATAAGCTAACAAGCTGAGGCAAAAGAAAAAAAAATTATCTCAGTAAGATATATAGTGTCTCCTTAAAAATACAATTGGAATTTTAATATGCAATAGTCTCATTTTAAACATAATATTTTTTTAAAAAGTTAATTAGTAAGAAAACAGAAACACTATTATCTCTGAGCTGGAAATCAATTTTTAAAGATTTGTATTTTAATTTCATCAATTTGTTTAAGGTAGAGAATCCTTGTATAGATTACATAATCCACGTATGTGATTTCATGGATGGACAGACAGGTTGAAAGAGATTTAGTAACATGTTAAGGTCAATCAGTAATTAGCTGGGAAAAGAAGTGTGCTCTCCTAGCAGGTTAGATGGATAAGTAGCTTCCAGATTTGAAATGTCTCTGACAGGGCTCAGTTCATTCTATCCCCAAATACGCCACATCACATATTTCCCTATTTTACACTGAGGAACCTGAGAAACTGCAGGTTGGAATAAATTTCTAGGCCCAAGATGCAGCCTCTCCAGCCTAGGATGCGAATCAAAACTGAAGCAGGGGTCACCACAACATGAGGAACTGTATTAAAGGGTCGCGGCATCAGGAAGGTTGAGAACCATTATCTGCTTGGCCGGAAAGGCAGCCTGTGCCCACTTCCTTAGGTATCAATGGATTTGTTTAAATATTTTACTTACAAACGGTATCGTACGCTTATAAATAATTCAAACAAAAGAAATGCTTACGGTGCTGTTATTTCAAAATACTTTCCATTATGCAGCTTCATCTTCTCTTAAACGGCATAATATCCAGTTTTGCGGCCTTCTCAGGAAATTTTTCTCTCCATCTCAAATGTTGACTTTGATCAGGTGCTAGTTTTCAGTCAAACACATTGTTTTGGTGTTTGTAAAATAAATTCAGCCCCTTGCTAGGACTCCATCATTCTGACTTTATAAACAGAGATATGGGAAGTGAAATCTAGATTTCTGACATCACCAATGTCTCCAGCTATTCAATTTCCTCACCTTCTCTTACAAAAAAAAAATCATCAACAGGAAGAAGAAATAAGAACACAATTTGGACCCCTAAATCCATCAATGTTCTACCAAACATAAAGTTCTCTAGAAATTTCTTTCAGATTTCTTCTATGTGTTTAATTCTATAATAATCATCACTGGGATACAGAAATCAACCCAAGCCGTTATGCTCAATTAATATTTGACAAAGAAGGGAAGAGCATACAATGGAGTCAAGAGAGTCTCTTTAATAAATGGTGTTGGGAAAATTGGACA
>NW_005353838.1:13999993-14020163 GCF_000412655.1 Myotis brandtii | reverse complement strand
GGGGACGTATGTAATACTTTCAACAATAAAGTTTTATAAAAAGAAAATAAATCCTGCTAAATCACACACACATCACTGGGATAGTGTTTCACAAAGGAAGGTAGATGGGCCACCTGCGTCAGAATCACCACAGCAGGATGGTAAAACTGTAGATGACCAACCTGGCCCCCCAACCTTCCAGTTCAGAGTGCCTTATGGTAGGGCTAGGACATGCATTTTTAACAGGCTCCTCCAAGGGATTCTCACCCACATTGATTTTCAAGAACCACTGTGGTTTGGGAAGTCCTAGCTGCAGTCCTCACTAGCCCCTATGCCCTGCTCTAGATAGAGTGTGACAGCACTAATAAAATGGATCATATGATAACTATGGGATTCTTCCCTTACTCCTAGAAAAGGACAATAAACTTAAATTTGCAGTAAATGCAAATTTAATTTACCTTTCACAGGTTTCTGCATTAAGTTCTCTCACTTTTTATTTTACATCTATATAAATCAATAAACCTGGAAATTTCTTGTGCAATAAACAAATTCTGCTTCTTCACCTTTTCCCAGATAACAGAGTTCCCTTTAAATATACTTAGACCAGCCCTAACCGGTTTGGCTCAGTGGATAGAGCGTCGGCCTGCGGACTGAAAGGTCCCAGGTTCGATTCCGGTCAAGGGCATGTACCTTGGTTGCAGGCACATCCCCAGTAGGAGGTGTGCAGGAGGCAGCTGATCGATGTTTCTAACTCTCTATGCCTCTCCCTTCCCCTCTGTAAAAAATCAATAAAATTAAGAAAAAAATGTACTTAGACCAACCCTTGTCTAGTTGTGAACTGAATGCTATGTCTATAACAAATTACAGTCAACCTCTATTTCTTAGACATATTCACACAATACTAAATTAGAACTCTATTAAAAACAAAATAAATAAGTTGCACAGTGTATTAGAAAGCCAGAAAGCTATGGAGAAAAACAAAACCAGAAAAAGGATAGGGAATGCCAGATAGGGGGCAGATTGCAATTTTAAATATGGTAGCCAGGGAAGGCTCCACTGAGAATGTGACATCTGAGAAATAAAAATAAATGGAATGAGAGTTTGAGTCATACAGATATTAAGGTCAGTGCTTTCCAGACAGAAGAAACAACAAATGCAAAAGCCCTGAGATCTGAATGTGTCTAGGTTTGAAAAGCAGGACACGTGTGGCTGAGCAGAGTGAGCAGGGCAGGAAGTAGTGGATGAGGCAAAGAGGTGGGGGAGAGGAGGCAGGAAGCTTATGGACCAGGGCAAGAATTTTAGCTTTTACTCTGAGGGAAACGGAGCCACTGGAGGGTTTTGAGCAGAGGAGTAACATGACCTCACACTCAAAAGCATCGCTCTGGTTACGTAAGAATCTTTTTTAGAGAAACAAAGGTGGAAATAGTAAAAACTGGTGGTGGCGGTGATAGCAGTGAGAAAGAGCTGGATTCTAGGGTTTGCTGGTGGGTCTTATATAAATTAGGAGAGAAAAGGAAGAGCTGAGGAGAACTCTAAGGTTCTGTGGCCTGAACAACCACAGGATGCTGTTATCAATGAAGAAGGTTCCACCTGGACATTTGAGATGTGTGTTATATATCCCAGTGGAGTTGAGTGCAGAGATTGGAAATGGAAAAAAAAAATGTTTGAAACACATTTAGATTTATCCAACTCACTAGTAAAATTATTTCCTAAAGACTGACCTCTTTATGAAGTAATTTTTAAGTAAATAAGCTCTGTAATATTCCACTAACAGAAAGTCTACCTTTAACAATACTAAGAATAGCTTACTTAACATTTACTTATTATATAATATTTACTACATGCCCTGTACTATTCTAATAGCCCTTTAAATAATTTGTGATTCCTTGAAATTAACTACCTGAAAGTCTTTGTAACTCGTTTTTTAGTGTCTCTCTATGTTTCCCTGTAAACATAGAGGGTAACTATATTTAGGCATGGGCCATGTGTCAATGACAATTGTCACAGTAATGCTGCAAAATAAACATCCCACAAGGGAGAGTCTTAAAATAACCATTTATTGTTGCTCCTAAGCCTGTCAGCCAGCCAGGCAGTTCTAGTCTCAGGCAGTCACCTCTAGGCAACTCTGGGGATCCCGCCAGGTGGGGCTGATTCAAAATACCTGGGATGACGCAGCCTTGTTCCAGCTGCTCCCAGCCTCCAGGAGGCCAACCCAGGCTCGCTTACACTGATGGCAGGGTTTCAAGAGAGAAAAGAACGCAAGGCTTCTTGAGGTTTAGACTTGGGGCTTTTACACTGTAATTTCCATCACGTCCATCGGCCAAAGCGACTTACTAGGTCATCCCAGATTCAAGGGGTGGGGAAATAGACCCCAATTTGTGATGCAAGAAGCTGCAAAGTCACATTGCAAGGGGAAATGGGCACAAGGTGAATGGGCTTTTTTTGTGACTTATCTACCCTTTCACGCGTTTTCATTTGCACTACTCTGAAACATTCTAATACAGGGTCAGTTCCCAAGTATTTCCAAGTATATATGAAACCTGCAACAAGAGAGACTACATTCTAGGCTAGGCCATAAAACAGATCTTATCCAATGTACATTCTTAGACCCTGACAGACTAGAAATCAGTAAAGAGAAAGGTTATCTGGAAAATCCTCAAATACATGGAAAGCGAACAACACATAGGCCCAAGAGGAAGGCTAAAGGGAAATTTTAAATATTTTGAACGAAATAAAAATTAAAATAGCCTCTCTCTTATCCATGAGGGATATCCAAGACTCCCATTGGAGGCCTGGAGCTGGGGACAGTACTGAACCCTATACAAACACCGTGCTTTCCCCTAGGCATACATACCTATGATACAGTTTAATTTAAAATTAGGCAAAGAGATGAACAACAATAATAATACCATAGAACAATTTAAAAAAATTTTTTTTTAGAGATGGAGGGAGAGAGTAACATCCCTGTGAGAGAAATACATCCATCAAGTGCCACCCATACACACCCCAACCGGGATTAAACCCACCACCTTCCAGTTGCAGCGATGACGCCCTGAACAACCGAGCCACAGGGGGCAGGGCTAACATGGAACAATTTTAACAACGTGTTATACTCAGGGTTACGTCAGTGTGGCCTCTCGCTCTCAAAATATCTTATTTCAGTAACTCACCTTCCCACGGAAGGGACCCACTCGGCCGCTTCTCGTGGTGTATCTGAGTCGCCGGAACCACTGCTCTTCCGCTTCGGGGCCATCACTGCACGTGGCCGAAAGCGGGAGGGTAGGCAGCGGGGAGAAGCCCACGCCCACGCCACGCCCACGCCCACGCTGACGCCGGGAGGATCGGCGTTCAGGCAGCGTGGATGCGCGGAGAGTGCGAGACATCTCGCGAGATTTCACCACGCCACTCAAAGCAGCGTGCAATTTCACTGAGTTAAAAAAAGAACAAAGATCTCAAACCAACAGCTTAAGTGCTACCTTAAGAATAAAATTTTAAAAATTAAACCTGAAGCAAACAGAAGGAATAAAATAAATATTAGAGCAGAAATCAGTGAAATTAAAAATATAAAAACATTTAAGGAAAATCTATGAACTTCTAAGTAGCTCACACTAAATTAAGCTGAAATGACAGAATTTCCTTGAGATATTATAAAGCATTTCTCACACTTTTTAGTGTCAGGACTCCTTTACAACTTAGAAATTGAAAGCCCCCCTTAAAATACAAACATACACAAGCACCTATTCCATTAGCTATCAGAGATATCATATCGTGTAGCCTCTGAAAAACGCCAGTGTACACTCATGTAAGAATGGAAAAGCAAATAATGGCTTATTTTTAGAAAAATGGTTTGATCACATAGACACACCCACAAAGGGTCTCAGCAACCCCTGGCGTTCCCAGACAATACTGTTGGGAAAAGATGGGGGTTGGATAACCTAGAAGGGTAGTGAGACGAAAGGGCAAATACGGTGAAATCAGCAGGTAAACAAGGGCAAAAAGGGGGGGGGGGCGGGGAGAGGATGAAGGGGAGGCACTAAATCATTTTGAGTCCCAGAAAAAAAAATCAAAATGTTTTATTTTTGCTCAATCTCTAGTACCTAACATAATAAGATATAATAAACACCTAACAAACATTTGAAAAATGATCAAGAACTTTCCGTCAAGATCAGGTAACAAGAGGAAGGATGGCAGGGAAAGGGCTCGTTAGATTTACATTTTATAAGGACTTGATAATACTTTTTTGAGAAAAGGCAAAACAACATTTCAGAAAAGGAGGAATTTAAAACTTTCAAGCTACAAATTACATTTGTATTTGTTTATTTATTTTTAATCCTCACCTGAGGACATTTTTCCATTGATTATTAAGAGAGTGGAAGGGAGGGGGAGAGACAGAAACATCGATGTTAGAGAGACACATTGATTGGTTGCCTGATTGAGCCTGCAATCGAGGTACATGCTCTTGACCAGAATTGAACCCAGGACCCTTCAGTCTGCAAGTTGATGCTCTATCCACTGAGCCAAACCAGCTAGAGCAAACTACTACATTTTAATTCAAAAATGAAGTTCTTTGTAGAACTTCAGCTCCTAAATACATTCCTACATTTCTTTAATTGGTAAAAAACATAGCTGGGAACAAAACACCATAGTTCTCCATCTGCGAAAACATCCAACAACTCTACATACACACACACACACACTAAACCTGCAAGAAATAAGTGGCAAATACTCTGGGCATCCTGATAAGGCACACATGCACCAGAGGGTAGAGACACACCACAAAAATTCAAAGTCTTATCACACTGGTGAAGTCATGAGGAGTCAAGTGGTCTGGGGCACGCTGAGACATCCCTTCCTAAAGGACAAATTACTCACCTTGCTCCTCTGATGACTATGAGATACCAGCCCTTGGTAGCTTTCTGGATTTTGGAGACAACACAAAATACACATGGAAAAATGCTTCAAACCATTTCTCAGATGACTTGGAAAATTTCAGTGGGACCCAAAGTAAGAGAGGGTACCAGAAGAAAGTGAGAAAGGACACTGAACAAGTGACTTAGCACCTAACCATCAATTATATTATAGCATTTACTGTGTGACCAGAACTGCTCATCATAAGCTTGGTATTGTCAGATCCACCAAGCCATGAGCTAAAAGAGTAAGAACCCATGGTACATTTAGGACTGGGACCCAAGCAGGTTTAAGCCTTCAAGTTTCATGAAAAGGTAGCCCAGAACTCCATGTCACTTACCACCAGGAAACCAACATCTCTCTCTACTCACAATCTATGACTTCATTGGAGTTCAAAGGAGAAAAAAAATCCAGGCTTGGTTCACAAATGGATCGGATTGACATGTTGCTGTAAGTCAAAACTTGACTGCTACAAGTCCGTGGTGAGGGAAAACCCACCCCATGAGCTGAGCTTCCAGCAATAAACCTGGTTGGCACTTTGGTCCAGTGATGTGATGTCAAAGTTAACGCTCACCACAGACTTTATTTATGTCAACATATTTCTAGTTATTTACCTTGTCTGAGCATGTTCTCTAGTCCACTCCTCAGGAAGCACTCAAGGGAAATGTTTTCTACATTCTTGCATGTTGAGAATGTCTGAGCAGTGATCTTCATATTTTTAAAAATGTTTTGTTAGATATAAAATCTTTTGCTCATTCCCCCCGCCCTCAATATCTTAAATGTGTAATTTTTCCTGGCATAGTGCTATTTAGTCTTGCTTTCTAAGTCACTTGCTGTCTTTGTCTACACCAGGGGTCCTCAAACTATGGCCTGAGGGCCACATGCAAATACAAACATTGTATTTGTTCCTGTTTTGTTTTTTTACTTCAAAGTAAGATATGTGCAGTGTGCATAGGAATTTGTTCATAGTTTTTTTTTAAACTATAGTCCAGCCCTCCAATGGTCTGAGGGACAGTGAACTGGCCCCCTGTTTAAAAAGTTTGAGGACCCCTGGTCTACACAGCCAAACCCACAGTTCACTATATCTGGGATAATATTCTCAGGTAGGCAGGGTGTTCTTTCAACATGTAGTTCCAAATAACTTTTTCTTCAGCAAGTATTTTTCATGTAATTTTGTTCTGATATTTTTAAATCTCTAAAATTAACATTATCCCACTAATCCTTTATGATTTCTAAAGCCATCCTCTTTTTAAAAAAAATTCTATTTTCGCTCAGCCTTTGTGACTCAGTGTTTGAGGGTCAACACAGGAACCAAAAGGTCACCGATCAATGGTTTCTCTTTCCCTTCCTCTCTCTAAAAATCAATAAAAACATTTTTGAAAATTCTATTTTCCTTAAGGAATTATCTGTTGTTTATCTGCCTTTGTGTTTATTCTAGTTTAGTCTTCATTTCTGAATTATTTTTTCCCTTATTTATAGTATTTTCCAGATTCTGGTTTTTGGTATTCTTTCACATTTTGAATCATTTTTGAAACATCATATGACCCACTTTTAAATAATAGGTTATAGTCTTTACTTACTTTATGGGCATGCTTTTCTGACATGCTTTCAATGGATATAGGATGTAAAAATCTTGCAGGACTATATAGTTTTATGTTACTTATTTTGGTGTGAAATGAGCTTTTCTGAACTTTTAGAAAGAGGCTTGTTTCAGGATAACTTCCCTAGCTCCAGAGTTGCCCCTTCTGTTGTTTTTGTAAAGTACTGGGAAGTATGGCAGCTTACTTTCTGAGATTTTCATAGCTTTTTTCATTTTTGTTGTTGGTTTTTAATAATTTTACTTATTATTGGGACATAATATAACATTGTGTAAGTTTGAGGTGTTCAACATGCTGCTTTGACACGTTATTTCCTCACTCTTTAAATAAATGCTGTGATGGATACAAAGACACATCTACACTAATAAAAGACAAACATGTAAACTGACCGTACCTTCGCTATGCCCCAAGCCACGCCCACCAGCCAATCAGAGCGACTATATGTAAATTAACCCAATCAAGATGGCAGCCGGCAGCCACAGAGCTGGAGCAAGCAGGAGGCTTGGTTGCCCCAGTGATGGAGGAAGCCAAGCTTCCCGCCTGCCGCGGCCGGCTCTGAGCTCCACTCAAGGCAACAAAGTTTCAATTATAGAAGATAAATAAACCCCAGATACCTGCTTTCAGCTGGCCATGGCCATGGAGCTGGAGCGAGCAGGAGGCTTGGGTTGCCCCTGGTGATGGAGGAAGCCAAGCTTCTTGCCCGCCCTGGCCTGCTCTGAGCTCCACTCAAGGCTACAAAGTTTCCATTATAGAAGGTAAATAAATCCCAGAATAAAAAAAGAAAAGAAAAAAAGGAGAGGCTGTAAGCTTCCGTCGCCGGGGGGCTTAGCCAGCCTGAAAACGGCCCTCAGCCCCTCACCCAGACTGGCCAGGCACCCCAGTGGGGACCCCCACCCTGATCTGGGACACCCTTCAGGGAAAACCAGCCGGCCCCCACCCATACACCAGGCCTCTACCCTATATAATAAAAGGATAATATGCAAATTGACCCTAACAGCAGAACGACTGGGAATGACTGGTCACTATGACACACACTGACCACCAGGGGGCAGATGCTCAATGCAGGAGCTGTCCCCTGGTGGTCAGTGCGCTCCCACAGGGGGAGCTCTGCTCAGCCACAAGCCAGGCTGATGGCTGCCAGCACAGCGGTGGTGGTGGGAGCCTCTCCCGCCTCCTCAGCAGCACTAAGGATGTCCGACTGCAGCTTAGGTCTACTCCCTGCTGGTAAGTGGACATCCCCCGAGGGCTGCCGGGCTTGCAGTGGGATGTCTGACTGCTAGCTTAGGCCCAATCCCCCCAGGGAGCGGGCCTAAGCCAGCAGGTGGACATCCTCCGAGGGGTCCCAGACTGCAAGAGGGCATAGGCCAGGCTGAGGGACCTTCCCGAGGGCACAAATTTTTGTGCACCGGGCCTCTAGTATAATATAATATTAAGTACAAAACAAACATAGCAAATAAATATTTTTAGCAGGTAACAAACTTCATGCTCCACAGAGGTCTATATAAATAAAATGCCCACGCAAAATAAACTCGTTTTTTTTACAAAAGTGTGTGTAACTCAAATGCGAGTTTAATGAGATTTAGTAGCCAGTTCTACCTTAAATAATTGAGTCCTGCATGTAATGAAATACTAGTATAATTCTATTTACATTGAAAGAGAAAGCCTTCAATATAAAAGTTTTAGATGAAAAATACTCTATAAGTGAAATGACAAATTGATTTTCATACATGCCAGTACATTCCTTAGAATCACTTTATCTCAGAGAACTAAACAAGTCTTCAATGGTAGTTTGCCTGGGACTTAAAAAGCATATCAAAACCTTCCATACAATGTGTTTAGTTATACTTTATAAAGCTGTATTAAAGATGCAGATTACCTAGACACATGTAATACGGTGAAATATATTTCAATTAAAAATCCCCTCTACACAGAAGAACCACCGTGATGAGGTTCTCACCAGCCAAAGGGGATAATTTGAAAAGAATAATGACAGCAAATGACTGAAAGGGTAAATTAAGCAAAAAGAAGTCTCAAGCTCACAGTGGTAATGAAGGGGAGAAATTTTTTAATTACCAATGGACACTAATGGAGGTTGCTAGGGCACCAAAAATTACTCTGGAAACTAATAAAGAGAAAGGACTAAATATTTATCCTGCCATTCTGTCATATATGTGTTCCATGATAACCAAATAGTGCTATTCGTGGATGGATCAAGATTCCTCTATATAAAAGAATTCCAGCTAATAAATACATCAGGAATGATATATTTGGGAAAATCATCATTCCAAACCTTAATGGAATAACCGATTCACACACGTCATTAAATGCATGCTTTAAATATATTTTATTGATTTTTTACAGAGAGGAAGGGAAAGGGATAGAGAGTTAGAAACATCAATGAGAAAGAAACATTGATCAGCTGCCTCCTGCACACCCCCTACCGGGGATGTGCCCACAACCAAGGTACATGCCCTTGACTGGAATTGAAGCCGGGACCCTTGAGTCCACAGGCCGATGCTCTATCCACTGAGCCAAACCGGTTAGGGCTAAATGCATGTTTTAAAAAAATTATGTAAAAATGTTACAGGGGACTTTCCAACGAAGGTGTAAAGGCTTCTTCTGCCATGTGGCCAGTGACCAACCTGAGCATCATTAAAAGAGGGAATATCAGAATTAGGTGTCTCTTGATTTCATCTGACAGAGTACATCATACTAATGTGAAATATTCTTGCTAAAAAACAAACAAAAAACAAAACCCCAGAATCTAATTAATCCTCTCCAGATCTAACTTCCAGCAAGCATGTCAAACTCGACAAGTTTGACATGTTTGTAGGGCAGTGATGGCGAACTTCTGACACGCGTGTCAGAGGTGACACGCGAACTCATTTTTTTGGTTGATTTTTCTTTGTTAAATGGCATTTAAATATATAAAATAAATATCAAAAATATAAGTCTTTGTTTTACTATGGTTGCAAATATCAAAAAATTTCTATATGTGACACGGCACCAGAGTTAAGTTAGGGTTTTTCAAAATGCTGGCACGCCGAGCTCAAAAGGTTCGCCATCACTGTTGTAGGATATAGGATAGATGATGAACAAGTTAAACAAGAAACAACCAAATTCAGTCCATGAGGCGCTATAGGAAACTCACACATGGTTCCTTCAACAAGTTACTGTGTGTTTGGGGGTAGGGGAACTAATTTAGATTTCAAGACACCCCAAAGACTAAACAACCAAATACATGTTACACCAACCATAAATACATTTAAGTCACTTGGGAAATTTTTAAACAAATTGGATATTAGATATTAAGAAATCATTATTAATTCAGTAGGTATAAAACTGACATTGTAATCACATATGGAAATGTTGTGTTTTTTTTTTTTAACATATTTTATTGATTTTTTACAGAGAGGAAGAGAGAGGAATAGAGAGTCAGAAACATCGATGAGAGAGACACCGATCAGCCGCCTCCTGCACACCTCCTACTGGGAATGTGCCCGCAACCAAGGTACATGCCCCTGACCGGAATGGAACCCGGGACCCTTCAGTCCGCAGGCCGACGCTCTATCCACTGAGCCAAACTGGTCAGGGCGAAATGTTCTTTTTTGATATAGCCTTAAGTATCTAGATTAACTGACATCACATTTGAGATATGCTTTCAACAAAATAAAAGAGGGAGAGAAAAAAAAGTATGACAACATACTGATGGTTACTAAAGCTGGATTACGGGTATATGGAGGTTTATGACAGATTTGCTCTATTTCAGCAGGCACTTAGAACTTTTTGTAATAATAAAATAAATCATTCTTTCAAAAACATTCAATACATATAATTGGCAAAGTTTATTATCAAGAACATTAGGTCTTTTAAAAGACTGTTTTGGTTTAAGAATACTGAAAGATGACAATCCACGATAAGACATATACAAACAAGGATAATTAAAATATTAAATACTATCTAAATTAAAAGGCCATAATTCAAATTGTTAACAATCTCTGTGTCTTGTTAGAAGCAGCTGTACAGTTCCCCTTCAAGAAATTCACCCACCAACTCATGACTACAAAGCCTCAATGCACTCAATTATATAATTTAGTTACCAATGCTGAATGTTTTGTGTTTACACATGCATTACTACAGAAAACACAAAATCCTATTTACAGAGTTTTTTTGTTTCTTTAAAACAGGTCTCAAGCATCTTTTAAAGTGCGAGATACAAATATGCTGTATCCTTAAAGAAAAAGGCTTCTAAAAGAAGTATGAGATAGCTGTCCAACACTGCCAAGAGTGGTTATATAACTAACCGAAGAAAAACCGGCAGTGCCCTGCTGTTTTAGTGTAGCAGCCTCTTCCTTTGTAGTTGGTTGAGTTCTTAGCTCTCACTATACTACCAGCCAAACATGTACTCCATTGCTTTGGATACAAGACTTTCATCTTTTTTTGGCGTCTGTCTGTCGGAAATGACCTATTTTGAAAAAACACAATTGTTAAGGTTGTTTTCTTCAGTATCATAGTTAATTCTAGAGTTAATGGCTAATTTAATAGAGCCAAACATTAAAATGCATTTGTAGAAATTAACTGTATATTTAAAGGTTAAAACATGGCTTTGGTTAAAACGTCTGTATGTTTTTAAGAATGTTAAAATCTTATTCCTTTGGCAAAGCAAATTACATCTACTCCTTAAATTAGAAAACTGGAGAAACACAAAAGTTACTAGAGATGAGGGCTTTAAAATATTGGTTAAAAAAAAAAAAAGAAACTAAAGGGGAAAAATGTCACCAGTTCAAGAATTTTCTCCACATTTCAAGAGGAAGTGAAAAGACTAAATCGACAACTTTTTTATTTGCTCTTTTAGAGCCCAGGTCTGTTGCTAGGCAAGTTCAGAACTCCTGCCTTATTAGTTAGGGGATAATAACATACTGAGTGAGAGTCATAATACTCCTACCATTCTTTAATGAATATAAATAAATTTGTCCTTTAAACATTTTTGAAATGAGAAAATTTGAAATGGAAGCTGGTCAATGTTTTCTTTGGATAACCAAAGGCTATTCCAACAGAACTGAAGGCTCTTCATTTGTGATACCATCAGATTTAGTATCAATTTAATAGGTTTTTAAATATTCCCTCATGCCACAAGAAAAACTTTTTACATATGCCAAGATAACTTAGAAAAAAACAAATTAGACTATCAAAATGTTTTTTAAAATAGCAAAGAATTTTTTTTTTAATTCAAGATGTTTCTAATTGACCAAAATTCTCATTTTTAAAACAGGAAATTAAAGAATGTAAAGTTTATAGGTTTCATCAAGTCAATCACTTCAGTGGGAAATATTTAATGGCATACAAATCAATCCAATGAAAAAGTCAAATATGCTAAGTAAGCACTTCAACCTTTAAAGTACATTCTTTTTATCCAATCTTTAAAATACCTGATAGTCACTAGTAGAAGCTTTGTATGCTGTAGCAAGAGGTCTCATGGTAGAAATCCTAGGAGTACTCCCAGGCTGGGATGGTGTTCCTAAGGTTTTGATTGGTGGTGTAAAGGCTAGAGATGAAGATGATACAGCGTACCTGTCACTGTTTTCCATAACACTCTAGAGGAACAAAGATAAAGAACTTCTCTGGTTATAAAAACAATACATTATTACAATCTACTTACAAAGAAAACTTCATTAAAAGATATACTCTATTTGATCTAAGTAATATTTTAAATAATTTTGGGCTTGATTAAACAATGTATGCTTCTTGGCTAGCATTTGAGATCTAATGTTCAGCCAGAAATTTAACTTCAATGACTTCAAACATCCTCAAGACAACTACAGACTCACAAGAGTAAGAATCTCCTAACAAACACTATGGAAAATCAGCAAGAAAAAAAAAAAGTCTTTGGGGAAATCTGGGGGGAGGGAAAATTAAAGTCCAGTGCTATTTAGTACCTGTAACCCCAAATTCTCATCTAGCCTCTGCAAACATCTGGTACAGTGATCCTAGACTATAAGCACCAAGAACCATGTCAACTTTGTACATAAGTATGTATATAATCTCCAAGCAGTCCCTAGTAGGTAGTATATTTCACATTTATTTATTTAAAGACTGATCAGGATGACTTTAAGTCACAAAGAAAACTTTAAGTTGTGCTCAGTATTGTTTTATAAGTATATAAATATATAATAAATTTTAAATATTTTAAAATAGAAATAAAAAGCTTCCACCTTTAAGTTAACCCTCATGTGAAATATTTAATTCTGAAATAGCACTATTCCTTTAAAGTAATTAAAGAATTCGAAGCTGCTTTGCATAAGACAGAGAATGGGTTAGAAGAGACCTAGAATAGAATCGAGGCCTCATCTTTAACAACTCTGGATTAATTACTTAAGTCCTTTTCAACTCATCTTTATCTTTAAAAGGAAATAGTTGGGATGGATTACCTCTAAATTTTAAAGTCTTGTGACTAAATATATTTGGCTTACCAAGAAAAGAGCACAATAATATCGTCACAGTTTACAAACTAAGAAAAAGAGGCCTACTGAAGCAAAGTGATGGAACCACCAATGTCAATATTTAGATTTGTGCTCTTCATATGGATTAAGGCAGCAGTTCTCAACCTGTGGCTTGCGACCCCTTTGGGGGTCGAATGACCCTTTCACAGGGGTCGCCTAAGACCATCGGAAAACACAAATATAATTACATATTGTTTTTGTGATTAATCACTATGCTTTAATTATGTTCAATTTGAAACAATGAAATTGGGGGTCACCACAACATGAGGAACTGTATGAAAGGGTCGTGGCATTAGGAATGTTGAGAACCACTGGATTAAGCCATTTCCCTTACATCAGCAATAACTTACTTTATCTATACATGGTTTTACACCAATCATGATGGACTCGCCAAAAATCTTCCCATCTTTGCTTAAGGCTTTCCGAGCCTGCAGTTTAGATTGATAACGAATATGCATCCAATTTCCGGTATTAGACATCTGCAAAGAATAAAGTTGTCTCTTAAAATGTAGAATATATAAAATCTAAACTCAATGAATTACATTAGAAACTAGAAATATACGAAGATAAATCTGCTTCCACATTTTATTTGATGCACTATAAAAAGCTATATAGTTGGACTCAACATAAATCCCATTAAACAATTTCAATAATCTCTATCTAGCTCTCAATTCTCTAATATAAAGAATATGTGACAAAGATTATCTGAAAGTAAAGTAATTCTCAAAAGATAAGTTTCTAGTAAAAAGTTCTTATCAATACTTGCTATGAAATTTTTAAAACTGTATTCATCACCTGATTTTGTATAGAAGTTAAATAAGTCAATCTCTAGTAATAGAAAAAACTTTGTTATTTATAACTTGTGTAAGGCTAAGATAATAACGACAACAGCAGCAGCAACAACAACAACAACAACAACGCCCTGGCCAAGTGGCTGGAGCAAAAGGTTTTGAGTTCCATTCCTGGTCAGGACCCATACGGAGGCAACCAACTGATGCTTCTCTTTCTCTATTTAAAAAAAATTTAATTAATCAAAAAAACACACATATTATTGGGTAAGGATTTTTTTTTTAAAGCTCTCTATAAGCTAAAAAGCCTTGAGAACTCTAAGTCAGGAACACCTGTCTTTTCCTTTATCCCCAATAAAACAAGCTCAAATTGGAAAACAGTAATATAATATATGGCATAATTTATGTTTTTAAAAGACTGTAAACTAATTAAGAAAAGGGTTGGAGAGAAGCCTGAAATTCTAGTTCTCTGGCTTATTTTCGCTTTTTGTCCCTTTTTGACAAATACTATACAATTTCCAGCCTTCCTGACTCTAACAGAAATAGTCCATGAAACTTAAAAAAAAGTAGGAGCAGACAAAATTCAGCAGCAAAGTTTCCTTCTATTCATAGCTTATCTGTCCTCAGCCTAAATCTTGAAGTGAAAAGAATTAAGCCTTACCACATGTTTTAAGATATTCCCATATTGTGCAAATTGTAATAATATATAGGAAGCAGATGCCTGAGGAAACCTGAAAAAGAGAGTTGTCCAACAATAAATATGAATGGAAATCACCACACTTACAAGTGTTTCAAAATAAATTCCTTCCAACTGTTTAGAACAGCAATTTTCAACCTTTTTCACCTCATGGCACACATAAACTACTAAAATTCTGCGGCACACCAAGATATGTCTTTTGCTGATCTGACAAAAAAAACCCAACAGGCATAAATTTGATTCACAATGGAAGGCTATTGTTGTACTGGCTGTTGTCATTTTTTTATCTGACAAAATAAGGGAAAAGAGGTCAGTGCCCCTGACTAGTCAGGCATTGCATGCTTTAACAATTCTTGTGGCACACTAGTGTGCTGTGGCACACCTGCTGAAAATAGCTGGTCTAGAACCACAGGAAATCCTTGATCATCCCATTTCCCCCATCAGCTGAATCTATCACTGCCCATCGCCCAAAAGTAAATGTTAAAATTAGTTTTGACTCAGCCATTCTACTATATCTCCAGATTCCTTCCCTGAAACCTCTGAAATTCTCTCAATGCCACTATCACAGCCCTCAGAATAAAATTATAAAGTTGCAGTTTTGTATATAATTTATTTTACAAGGGTGGTGTGTGTGTCAGAGAAAAAGCGAGAGAGGAGAGAGAAATATTTAGGTACACTACTGTTGTTATTATTATTTTTTTTTAAAAATATATTTCTCTATTGATTTCAGAGAGAAAGGAAGGAGAAAGAGATAGAAACATCAATGATGAGAATCATTTATCAGCTGCCTCTTGCACACCCCCTACTGGGGATCAAGCCTGCAACCCAGGCATGCCCTTGGCCGGAATTGAACCTGGGACCCTTTAGTCCACAGGCTGACGCTCTATCCACTGAGCCAAGCCAGCTAGGGCTAGGTATACTACAGTTATTAAAACGGAAAGAATTTAAAATTATATAGTCATATCATTATATACCGAGCACCTGAAAATTCATAAATTTAGTCCTGAAACAAAAATAACAGTCAGTGCCAGTATCAACCGTATACAAACATTTAAAGGGATGGTTACTAAAATTTCAATAGCCATATACTCTGTATGGGAAAATTCTAAGTGACTTTTACTTTCTTCTTTATCAAGTTCTCTATGATTTGAATATTTTACAAGACATTAATACTTATATAGTCCAAAAAGCTATTTCAATTGAAAACCTGGAGTTTCCTTAGCCAGGAATTCAGTTATCTGGAGCCAGGATTAGGAAAAAATAAAAAAAATCTGAGTCCTCCAAAATAAATGAAACACCACACATTAAAATCTATGTGAGTAAAATACTCACTGCACTCAGGACTGGAATTTTATGTTATACTAGAGGCCCGGTGCACAAAAATTTGTGCACTCGGGGGGGTCCCTCAGCCCGGCCTGTGCCCTCTTGCAGTCTGGGACCCCTCGGAGGATGTCCACCTTCTGGCTTAGGTCTGCTCCCCAGGAGATCGGGCCTAAGCTGGCAGTCAGACATCCCTCTGGCAGCCTAGGAGCCCTCGGGGGATGTCCACTTGCCAGCGGGGAGCAGGCCTAAGCTGCAGTTGAACATCCTTAGCGCTGCTGAGAAGACGGGAGAGGCTCCCGCCATCACTGCTGTGCTGGCAGCCGTCAGCCTGGCTTGTGGCTGAGCAGAGCTCCCCCTGTGGGAGCGCACTGACCACCAAGGGGCAGGTCCTGCATTGAGCATCTGCCCCCTGGTGGTCAGTGTGTGTCATAGTGACCAGTCATTCCCAGTCGTTCTGCTGTTAGGGTCAATTTGCATATTACCCTTTTATTATATGCCTGGTGCATGGGTGGGGGCTGGCTGGTTTGCCCTGAAGGGTGTCCCGGATCAGGGTAGGGTCCCGCTGGGGGGCCTGGCCAGCCTGGGTGAGGGGCTGAGGGCCGTTTTCAGGTTGGCCACACCACCTTCAGGGAGGGGGGTCCTGCTGGGGTCCCTGGCCAGCCTTGGTGAGGGGCTGAGGGCTGCTTGCAGGCTGGCCACAGCCCCTTCAGGGTAGAGGTCCCCTGGGTGAGGGGTTGATGGCTGTTTGCAGGCTGGCCATGGTCCCCAGCCACCCAAGCTCCCAGTGGACGCTGGCTGGAAGCAGGTATCTGGGATTTATTTATCTTCTATAATTGAAACTTTGTTGCCTTTAGCAGAGGCCACAGCCGATCAGGGCAGGCGGGAAGCTTGGCTTCCTCCATCGCCGGGGCAACCAAGCCTCTTGCTTACTCCAGCTCCGTGGCTGCCAGCCACCATCTTGGTTGGGTTAATTTGCATATAGTCGCTCTCATTGGCGGTGGGCGTGGCTTGGGGCATAGCGAAGGTATGGTCAATTTGCATGTTTCTCTTTTATTAGATTAGATAAGCTTGAATATGATTTCTAACCCTAAAGAAAAACAACAAATGAGACAGGGTGCCTAATAAATGAAGGAGGAAAATAATGGTTGCATGTGAGGAAGGTACTTCAGAAATAAAACATAATTCTAAGAGTCTAGGACCATTTTGACTAGGAACATTCCAATATCCTGTAAAAGAATCACCCTAAAGCAACGAATGGTATACCATACTGACCCTGATGTATTTCTCTATAAATGATCAAAATATTTTGTCCGTTAGAAGAAATGTTTTAATTCCTGCAACTAAACTCATATAGAGGGTTACTAAAAAATAAAACCAACAGAAAATAAATAGCTGAGAAAGTGTATGTCTTTAAAAAAAAAAAGGACTAGAAGAAGTACTTAAAGTAATTTACACAATTACTGAGGAATCTTATAACTGACACCATTACTACTGAGCATAAAAAACAGACTTTGGAGTGGACGTCCAAATTAAAAAAACAGAATTCATGAGAGAACATAAAAATTTAAACAAACACACACAAAAATCAAGTAGCCAGCCCAAGTGTTATGAATAAAGAGCTGAGTGCAGGTTTTCTGCAGAACAAGAAAAAGCAACGGTCCTGCTTTTAACTTTTTATATACATAGAATCAGTAACACATAGAATCTCTCTGAAAGATTATACAAAATATAGGTGGCAATTATTGCTTTAAAGGGAAAAAACTGTAGCTTGGGACCAAACCGGGAAGGAAAACTTTTCACTGTATATTCTTATTCTTTTGAATTTTAAATAAACTGAATAAAGTCCACTAACATTTACTGTGCATTGTTCTTCTTTCAAGGAGCTCATGTGTTATTTTTATATATTTTTTTACCCCCCAAATGAAATATAATTAGGTCTGATATCAGTATGACATATAACACTTTCAGAAACAAATCTTATATAGTACAGTATAAACAATAACAGTTTAAAAATCAGAAGACCTGGGATTTTTGCTGAAGCTTTAGTAATAACTGGATATAAACCTCTGAATAAATCAATCCATTTATATATCAGTTTCCTCATCAGTAAATGATGCAATATCTCAAGATGCTTTAAAGTACTTTTTTGATCTACAAATCTATTCAATCTGGAGAATATTATGTTAAGCGAAATAAATCAGTCACAGAAAGACCAGTATCACATGACCTCATTTATATGTGGAATCTAAAAAACAAATCCAGACATAGAAGCATGGACCAGACTGTCAAATCACAGAGTGAAGGCAGAGGTGGGTGGGTAGGTAGGTAGAGTTTAACCAAAGAACTTATATGCATACTAGAGGCCCGGTGCACGAAATTCATGCATGGGTGGGGTCCCTAAGCCTGGCCAGCGTTCAGGGCGTTCAGGTTCCCCACCTCCCCGCCTCCTCCTTCCCTCACCGCCCATGTCTGCTGCCACCGACCCCTGGTTCCCCGTCCCAGCCCGGGGCCAGACCCGATCGGGTGATCGGGACCTGCTGGCTGGGGGGAGGGGCCAACCGCCACCGCAGTAGGCTGGCAGTGGGCTGATAGGGGCCTGCTGGCTGAGGGGAGGGATGGACCTTCATCCCCCCTGGGAAAGGGGCCACATCCGCTGCCACCCACCCCCGGTTCCCCGGCTCAGCCCTGGGGCCTGCTAGCCGGGGGAAGGGACCTGGAGGTTGGCCGGCAGGCTCCTACATTGAGCATCTGCCTCCTGGTGGTCAGTGTGCACCACAGCAACCGGCTGTTCTGTTGTTAATGGTCGCTTAGGCTTTTATATATATATAGATATGCATAACCCACAGATATAATGTGTGGTGAAGGCCTGGGGCGGGGAGGATGCAGGAAAGGAGGGGTCAATGGGAAAAAACAGGATATCTGTAATACTTTCAACAATAAAGATAAATTTTTTAAAATCTATTCAAAATGCATCTAGATGTGTCAGGCACAATTTCTATTAATATTCAATATTCCGTGACTTGAAAGTATATGTATACTTGTGACATAGCATTTATATGAAATTCAATTTGTCAGTTCCAAACTGATAAAGTCCATTATTAAGCAGAGAAACTCACCAACCAGAAAGATAGAAAGGAGCTTCCTAAGTCTAATGGGGCAACCCTGTTCCAATGTCCAGCAAATACACAGAAGAGAAAATAATCTAAACTCTAGATAACAATGTGCATGGTGAAGTGTCAGGGTGACCTGTACTGATGTCTGCACCTTACTCTGAAATGCACCAACAAAAATAAATGTAGCAAAGTGTTAAGTGCAGAATCTAGGTGGTAGGTATCTGGGTGTCTGCTGTGCAATTCTTTTAATTTTTTTGTATATTTGAGAAAACTCATTATAAAATGTTGACGAGGGGGTATTATTTTTTTAATGGTAAATGATCCAGAAACCTTACCCGAACACAGTTACCCATGTGTCATCGAGGTGATCTTCAGAAGTCAGAGAATCTCCTTGAGTATAAAAAGGATCCAACTGCGCAGGAGATAATGTTGTCTTTCGTGGTTGACCAATGTTTGTTGGACTAAACATACTTTGCCCTATATTAGTATATTTAGTAAGTTAGTTACCAATATAAACATTTTGGTTATTTTTTAAATCAAAGCTTTTAGTTTTAAAGGAAAAAATATATTAAAAATTGGCAATTGCATACATAATTTAAAATACACAACTGTTCTGAAATGATAATTTTATACCACCATACAATTTGAGAAGTCATTAATAAGTGAGAATAATTTAAGATTTTGCAAATGTTTTATTAATCTTCAGTTAAGCCTACACCAGAAGGATCTTTAGTCAACCTCAAAGACTTCTGTTGGGTTCATCTTCCAAACCTTTTCTCATGGCTCCTCTGCCTTAAGAATATTCAGTAACAACTCATTACCCACAGAACAAAATCCAAATGCCCAGGCCTCCACTCTAATGTTCTACCCTTATTTCTCCAATATACTACTAAATGGTCCCTACCCTAACTCCTAAGATGTGAATGCAGTTTTCTTTTGTTCAGGTCATTTCCATCTGAAATGTCTGATTCTTTTCTTATCCTTCAAACAAATACCAATTAATGAGTATGTCTATATGTCCAACATGCCAAGCTAAATGCTGTCCATGTTCATTTTATCTCAGAGTTACTGTCTTATTGAGACCACATGTTTCTGAGCAGTAGAGAGAGACCATTTGTCTTTAGTCTCTGGAGTAGTAATAATGATTCACTCATAAAGAAATATTTTTTCAGAAAAGAAAAAATATTTTTTCAGTATTAAATATGTACCAAGCATAATTCCAGGTATCTAAGATACAGTAGTAAACAGTTAGACTTAAAAATAA
>NW_005353838.1:13996132-13999883 GCF_000412655.1 Myotis brandtii | reverse complement strand
GTGCAGCAGGTAGCCAATCAATGATTCCCTCTCATCACTGATGTTTCTATCTCTCTTGCCCTCTCTGAAATCAATAAAAAAAATTTTTTTTAAAAAAAGGAAGAAGTAAATAAATAAATTAAAAATCAAAACAAAACAAAAAAACAACAGCCCTGGCTGGGTGGCTCAGTTGGTTGGAACATCATCCCAGGCACCAAAAAGGATGTGGGTTAGATTCCCAATCAGGGCACATACCTAGGTTGCTGGTTTGATCCCCATATGGAAGGCAACCAATTGACATTTCTCTTTCTATGTCTCTCTCTCTAAAATAAATAAAAAAGGTATAAATGGATGAGGACCAAACAATAACAAAAAACCCTATTTCTAATGGGGCTTATATGCTAGTGAAAGAGGCAAATAAGTAAATTCCTAATATGCCAGAAAACAGAAAATCCTACAGAAAAAGAAAAAACAGAAAAGGGAGACAAGGAGTATGTAGGTACATCTGTGAAAAGGTTTAATGAAAAAAAATTTCACTGAAATGCCATTAAAACAAAACCTGAAGGAGATGGGATGC
This sequence comes from Myotis brandtii, assembly GCF_000412655.1. Classification (NCBI taxonomy): domain Eukaryota; kingdom Metazoa; phylum Chordata; class Mammalia; order Chiroptera; family Vespertilionidae; genus Myotis; species Myotis brandtii. The sequence continues at coordinate 13,999,327 of NW_005353838.1, read as the reverse complement.
AGAACATGCCAATTTGTGAAGATGTGAATATTAGTTGGGGAAAAAAGTGAGCACAAAGGTCCTGATAAAGGACATGGACTGGTGTTTGATAAAGAGCAAGAAGGCCAGTCTTGCCCTGGCTGGTTTGGCTCAGTGGATAGAATGTCCGCCTGCGGACTGAAGGGTCCCAGGTTCGATTCTGGCCAAGGGCTCATGCCTGAGTTGCAGGCTCAATCCCCAGTAGAGAGCATGCAGGAAACAGCAGATCAATGATTCTCATCACTGATGTTTCTATCTCTCACTCCTTTTCCCTTCCTCTCTGAAATCAATAAAAATATATTTAAAAAAGAAAAGAATAAAAAAAAAAAAAAAAGGCCAGTCTTTGCACAGTAATGAGGGAGATTACACAATGAAGTCAGAACAACTATATGAGCACAGAGAGATAACAAGGTACCAGGTCACGAAAAAAAACTTTGTAAGCCACTGTAAAGACTTAGGCTTTTACCTGAGATGAGTTGGGATGCCACTGGTAAACTGTGAGAAAGGATGACATAACAGGACTAAAATTTTGAAGTGATGATGAATGGTAGATTCCTTTTCCTCAAAACTAAGTTTCATTATTTTTTTGTAATGCAGTAGCAGTTGGAACAAGAGGCTCTAGAATAAAATAATAATCTCCCAACAAAAATCTAATTAACTGTCTAATCTAATCCCCTTACAGTGAAGCCCAATAGAGATAAAGAGCCTCTCAGCCCCTCCTGCTGATGTTAATGCACAGAAATATACTAATTCCAAGTAGCTTTTTAGTGACTCATTCAATAAATATACCTTCACCAAGAAAGATAGGAGGTGGGAAAAAGAACCAGAAGAAAATAGACGATATGAGCAGGAATAAAAAAGACCAACATTAATCTCACTGGTAAGTTATTACTACATCTATGAAACAAGAATAGAAAGCTACATTTTTAAGTACATTTAAAAAATCAACAACAGAAAAGGTTTGTGGGAATTAAAATGACAAAAAAATAAGAGTTGGAAACTGAGATTGAAGACAGCTCTCAGAAAGTAGAATATACATAAAAAGACAATGTAAGGGAGAAAAAGTAGAAAATTAGAAAAATCTACAGTGCTCATAATTAGGAGGAACTCCAAGAAGAAAGAACAGAGAAAACAGAGGGAGGACAATTATCAAATACTGTACAAGGAAGTTTCCCAGAACTATGGGTGTCATTAAAGGATCCGTCAATTAATTCCCTAGTGAAACAAATGGAAAAGTCCTAAACCAAGGCACATTTGTGAAATTGGGAACACAAACCACAGAGAGATCTTAAATTTTTCAAAACCAGGCCACATACAAAGGCTCAGGAATCTACGCTGCAAATAACTTCTATAGAACATTAGAAGCTAGAAGACAATGGAATGATGCCTCCAAAATTCTGATGTAAAATACAATACCTAGCCAAGTTAGCAATTCAGTGTAAAGACAGAAAAAAAGGATTTCAGAAGAGGTCTTAAATTTCACTTCCCATGCAAGCTTTCCTAGAAAGCTACTCAAATATGTTCTTCACCAAAACATATTATTTTTAGAAATAAACTAAGAATGCATGTCATCTAGGGAAAAGCTAAACTCTAGAAACTTGCTAAAGCAAGTCCTAGGATGATAGCTATACACCATGCTGAAACAGAAAACAGCCAAGAGAGGCTACGAGAGAGATGGTCTTAGTTGAAAACAAATTTAAAAATGTGTTTGACAATATGAACATTTAAAAAAAGACAGATGTATAACAGCAAAAGAACATTTGCTTAAAAAAGGGAGCAAATGGCACATAGAAAATTAGACAAATGGGGAAAAAGACAATTATTAACTAAAGAAAAATTTTACAGAAAGGATAAATTATAATACTTGAATCAACACTGACAATGCTTTAGATAGTCATAATAATATAAAAATAACAAAGGAATAAAGTTTGATATAATTATATTGAGATAATGTGGGAGAGATAAGATGTAACATCTCCAATCACCTTAAATATAGCAATATTGAAAACAGAAAAGCAAGAATTAGCAGCAGCTGGCAAAAAAGTCAAGTCAAAGATCCACCAAGAAAGGTCAGAAGATTCCAAGCACACAAAAAGATTTAGCTACCACTCGCTATATTTAAAGATGGAAGGAGAGCCACGAGCCAAGGAATGAGCGCAGCCCCTAGAACAGCCGTGGGCAAACTACGGCCCGCCGGATCTGGCCCATTTGAAATGAATAAAAACTTTGAATTTATATTAGTTCACACAAACACTCCATCCATGCTTTTGTTCCAGCCCTCCGGTCCAGTTTAAGAACCCATTGTGGCCCTCGAGTCAAAAAGTTTGCCCACCCCTGCCCTAGAAGCTGAGCACTACCTCCGGGTGTCAGCCAGCAAAACACCAGGGACCTCAGTCCTAACCACATGAAACTGAATTCAGCCAATATCCTGAATGAGTCTGGATGCAGCTCATCCCCAGGGCTTCCAGAAAGGAACATATCCCTATTGGCACCTGAGCTCTAAAGAAAGAACCAACCTGTGTCCAGACATCTGACCTATAGAAACACAATAATAAATGTGTACTGTTTTAAGTCAATAAGGCTTGTGGTAATTTGTCATGGCAGTAATTTAAAAGTAATACATATATTGGTACAAGTGGGGTACTGCTGTATGTGGAAGTGGCTTTGGAATCGGGCGGAGAGTAGAGGTTGCAAGAAATTAGAGGAGCATAATAGAAAAAGCCTAAATAGCTTTGAACAAACTGCAAGTAGAAATCTGGACTTTAAGGACACTGCCAGTGAGGATTCACAGACTGGTTAACCGAAATCTGGATTTGGATACTGCTTTTGTTATGCATTCTGACACAATGTTTTACCTGGGTGTTTATTACAATTTGTGTTATATAATTGTTGATTTGGTTCATTTTAAATTTTGCTATTGTTTCTTTTTTTAAATTATTTTTATTGTTCAGATTATTACATTGGTTCCTCCTTTTTCCCACCATAACTCCCCTCTACCCAGTTCCCACCCCACCCTCCGCCCTCACTCCCCACCCAGTGTCCTCATCCATAGGTGCGCGATTATTGTCCAATCTCTTCCCGCACCCCCCACACCCCTTCCCCCCCAAGAATAGTCAGTCCATTCCCTTTCTATGTCCCTGATTCTATTATAATCACCAGTTCATACTGTTCATCAGA
>NW_005353838.1:13948900-13994573 GCF_000412655.1 Myotis brandtii | reverse complement strand
TACCCAGCAGAAGCCAGCTGTAAAGCAGTGCAAGTTGCCCTGGGTCCTTGGGGCAGCTGCAGTTTGTTAAGTTATTTTCAGATTACAGAGGGCCTGGCCTTTCATATGCAAAAGCCTCCTTGCAAGGCTTGGGCGGGCTGAGCGAGCCAGCAGTATGGCTGCTCTCAGTCCTGCCTTCAGAGGTCCTGGCAATCGCCGAGAGTGCCTCCAAGAAAAAGTTGCCCTCGAGTTCTGACTGATGCCAGACAGTCCCGTTTCTCCCGTGTGAGTCTGGGTCCCCAAAGACTCGCCCGGAACTGGAGCTCAGAGCCTGAGACTCCCTCCCGATTGAAGATGACAATCGTGTTCTCAGCCTCCAGCCCTCTCTGCATGTACCTCCGCACCTTTGTATTTACTTCAGCACCGCACCTCCTCTGAGTCTCAGTGTGCTTTTCTCTTTCCTTCTAGTTGTAGAAATTCCACTCAGCCAGCCTTCCTGTGGTTCTGGATGATGTCTGTTATGTCTTTTAGTTGTATTTTTGAAGTGGTTGTGCGAGGCAGCAATCTCTGGTGTTTACCTATGCCGCCATCTTGGTTTCTCTCTGTTTCTTTTTTTACAAGGTGTTTTTATTGCTTTTAGAGAGATAGGGAGAGCTGCCACCTGCACATCCCCTACTGGGGATCAAGCCCACAACCTAGGCATGTGCCCAGATCAGGAATCAAACCACGACCTCTCGACCTGTTGGTTGGAATGTGCATGGGGCAACACTCCAACCAACTGAGCCACATTGGCCAGGGCCCGCCTCCTTTATATCTAAGCCACCACCATCCCTCACCTGAATTAATGCAGTAGCCTTCTATCTGGTCTCCTTGCTTCCACCCTTACCCTTACCCCAAAGTCTATTCTCACCACAGCAGCAGTCTCATTATATTTGTTTTCCACCTTTTCTGAGCAAAAACCAGTTATTATAATGACCTTCAAGGCTCTGAAACATCAGCCCTCACTACCTCTTTAACCTCATTTCCTACTATTCTCTCCCCGACTCAGTTCATTTAACACTAGCCTCCTTACTCTTTTTTTTAACACCCTAGGCACACTGCCACTTCAGGGCCTTTGTGCTTGTTATTTCCTGTCTCTAACACTTTCCCCTACCTCCTTTACTTAAGTTCAGGGTTTTGGCCAAATGTTGCTTTAACCCTACCTATAGAAAGCAGAATAATGCCCTACCCCCAAGTGTCCCTGTCCTTATCCCTGGAACCTGGGAATACATTACATTATACGCAAAGGAGAATGAGGTTGCAGATAGAATTAGGCTGCTAATCGCTGTCCTTAAAATAGGGAGATTACCCTGGATTATCCAGAATGGCCCTAAGTATTCACAAGGGTCCTTAAAAGTGAGAGGGAGACATGACTAAGAGGAATGATCAGCGAGATGCAAAGTTGCTGATTTTGAAATGGAGGCAGGAGACCATAAGCAAAGAAATGTGGGCAGCCTCTAGAAGATGGAAAAGTTAAGAAAACAGATTCTCCCCTAGAGCCTCCATAAATTAACAGCCTATGATTGCCTTAACTTCAGCCCATTGAGCCCCATTTCAGACTTCCCACCTCCAGAACTGTAAAATAATTAATGTGTGTTATTTAAGCCACCTTTAAGTTTGTGGCAAGTTTTTATGGCAACAATAAAAAATTAATACACCACCCTATTAAAAACTGTAAGCCCTCACTCCCTACTCCCCTATACTGACTGTCCTCCATAAAATGTATTAGCTTCTAGCAAACTGTATAATTTACTTACTTTATTTATAAATGTAAATTCTGTAAATAAATGTAAGCTCTATAAAGGCCAGGGTTATCTATTTTGTTCAGTTTCTCAGGACCTGGTACATGATCATGTGTTCAATTATTTGCTGAATGAACATGAGATAGACTATAAATATGTAAGAAGAGTTGTGCTAATGATGATGTTGATGTGATAAAAAAATATCATTAATCTTAAACAAAAAACAAAAAACTAGGTATAACCAGTGGCTGTTAGTAGTTAATGACAGATTTATAAATATGCATTAATATCTCTCAAAACACCTTTTATTATTCACTCTTTTATGTATTCTTCTTCTTCGGAATTCCAATGGCCTTTTTTTATTACAGTTTTTGTTTACTTAGTAGACACTATCAAGTATATTTTTAAATTATTAATATTTTGAATATAATTCACATTTTACCTTTAAATTCAGAGAAGAATCAATATACAAAGTATTTTCTTTCTGAAAGAAATTACTTACATTTGGAAAAGTCTCCAAGTTTGAAATATAAAAGAAATAAAGTTGGCAATTATCAATAAAGGTCTTATATTATCTTCATTCAAAAAAGTAGAGAACGGTCTTTGGTGTTAAAAGGCACTCTTACCTGTGCCAGGAGTAGTTGTCATAACTCCAACAAGAGGACTCTGCATTACTGATATGTTTGGCTACATAAAAACAGAAGAAAAGTGTATGGTAAAAATGCAAAGTTATAACCATAACATATACACAATAAGTGCTAAAGGGCTTCATTCAATAGACCACTGAATATCTACCTTACTGGAGATGCCTATAACTAGCTCAACAATCAAACAGTACTCCCTTTATTTTTTTTAGTTGAGCAGTATTAATCGAAAATATGCTAGACCATTATCATACCATTTGTTTAAATTAAGTAAAGTCACATGTGGTAAAAAGATACTATTTTTAGTAGGAAGTAACACTGGTATTTGGTTTTAGTTCCTAAGGTACAATATTTGAACTAACCCAGGTAATGGTGATTCTTCAAATCACCGAGCTCACATAGAAAAACAGGAAGATGGCAAAATTTTATTTTTAAACAAACACAAACCATGAAGTATTATAGATTCAAATCAGTCTACACAATTAAAGACAGTATACCTCCGCTGCTACTGGTAGACAGTTAAAAATAATCAATAGTAGTTCTTTTAAATGTGAGAAAATTAAAGTAGCTAAAAGTCCTTCTATAAACAAAGACAACAATACCAAATCAAGAATGACAAGACTCTCTAGAAGTAAATATATACAGATTTTTTTTTTTTAAATCTTCACCTGAGGTTATAGACTCTCTAGAAGTAAATATATACAGATTTTTTTTTTTAAATCTTCACCTGAGGTTATTTTTCCATTGGTTTTTAGAGAGAGTGGAAAGGTGGGGGAGAGACAGAGAAACATCGATGTGAGAGACACATCAATTGGTTGCCTTCTATATATGCACCCCAACCAGGGCTGGGGATCGAGCCTGCAACCGAGGTACATGCTCTTGACCCTTCAGTCTGTGGGCCAACGCTCTATCACTGAGCCAAACTGGGGCTATAAAGATTTTTTTTAAAACAGATTCTGATCGAACTAAGGAAATCTAAAATCTAGCAACCAGATTTTATCATCTAGCATTGAGAACCAAATGTTGAAAGAATTTTAGGAGAGATACAAAATGTACTGTTCAATTCGTAATAACAACATCTTTTATCATTAGAGAGAGGTTGAGCAAAGTCTCAGGAGGCAAATCTAATTTGGGTTTTAACCTAATTATAATATTCTAACCAACTTTCAAGTCAAAAACATTCTCTACAAATTATGATTCATAGCCTTTTAAACATTTTGAACATAGCAATTACCATAAACTACCTTTCTTTTCATGTATTGTCAGAGGAGCAATGAAAACATAAACTTTAAGCCAGTGGTTCTCACACCAAACTGAACATCATATTTACTTACTAACCTTTAGAAAAATATCCCAAAACAGAATATTCCGGATTTGTTAAGTCTGGAACACTACTGTCCAAATATAACATAAGCCATATAAGCAATTTAAAATTTTATAGTAGATAAGTATATCTCAATTAAATAAAGGACTAGTCACATTTCAAGTGTCAAGAGCCAAACTTGGCTGGTGGTTACTGTACTGGAAAGTTGGGCAGGTCTAGAAGTGCTGGATAGAAAATGTAGTTGTCTAAACATAATGCATTATCTTTGCTTTGCTTGACAAGTAGGCCTAATATGCCAGGGATATCAAGCCTATAGTCAAAATTTACTGAAAGATGCTTTCTAATAAACTTTCCAACAACTATGCTATATTTTATGTAGGGAAAGGCATAAAACATTTCTCCAAAGGAAACAGCAGAAATGTCTTTATACAAAGAATGTGTCATTTTAATTGACACACTTTACTTTGTTTGCATGTCCTACTAAGCACAATAATGTGATAGGAGAGAACACATAACTGTAAAAGCTACTGAACTTCCTACTTAAAAGAAAAATCTATACTACCTTTCCAGTGACAGTCAAGAATTATCATGGTAGAATTACAAACACTGGCTCTAGATTTAAGACTGCCTAGGTTGAAAGCCTGGTTCTGCTAGACTAGCTAGCTGCCTTACAGTTGACAAATCATTTAAGCTGTAAGATCAGAGCCTGTGTACCATAGGTACTTCATCAGTATTAGACACTTTCTTGTAGTAATCAGTCCCATCAAACCAGAGACCTCTATCTTGCAAAATCTATGACTGAATACAACACCACAGAACACATATACCTACACCAAACAAAGCTTAACATACATCACCATCAGAATACCTACATCAGGAATATATTAAACTTTTCTCTTTTTAAAAAAATGTTTTCATTGATTTTGGAACGGGAGAGGGGGGAGGGGAGAAAGAGAAGAGAGAGAGAAGAGAAACATCGATCAGCTACCTCCTGCACACTCCCCACTAGGGATGGAGCCCAAACCAGCGACCTCTAGGTGCGTGGGATGACATTCAACCAACTGAGCTGCACTGGCCAGAGAGAGCAATTTCAACCTTTTTCATCATATGGCACACATAAACGAATTACTCAAATTCTGTGGCACACCAAAAAATATATTTTTGCCAATCTGACAAAAAATAGGTTTAATTTGTAAAAATAATAATAGTAATTAGCTACCCTTTTTGCTTCAAAGTGACTTTTTAAAAAATCAGATGCCTATACTTGTGTATAAGGATTTCTGGTACCAAGAATTAACCAATCGGATGTAACCTTATTATGAGACATGACCAATAAGATGAAACTCTATTATATGACTTACGTATTTATGGTTCAAAACAGGGCATTCACACTAGATGGCTACTGTTGTGTTGGCTGTTGTCATTTTTTTTATTTGACAATCTAAGGCAGGGGTCCTCAAACTTTTTAAACAGGGGGCCTAGTTCACTGTCCCTCAGACCGTTGGAGGGCCGGACTATAGTTTAAAAAAAAACTATGAACAAATTCCTATGCACACTGCACATATCTTATTTTGAAGTAAAAAAAACAAAATGGGAACAAATACAATATTTGTATTTGCATGTGGCCCGCGGGCCGTAGTTTGAGGACCCCTGAAGGGAAAAGAGGTCAGTGCCCCTGACTAAATAGTCAGGTATTGCATGTTTTAAAAATTTGGCAGCACACTGATTGAAAAATCACTGTACTATACTATCAGCTCATAAATATGCAGGAGGCAGTGTTTTTAGTAAAATTCTTAAACAGTAAATATAGCTCTAAAAGGATAGTGGTCTTATGTTAATAAAATAATTCCTAAAACAAAGATCTCAAATCATTACAAAGTACCCTACATGTGGATAAAACCCTGAATCTTCATTTGTTCTTTCACAGAATTATGTATAAATATTAAACTTTTAAAAGAATTGGAATGACTTAAACCATAAACATTTCTACATGTATATTAAGTACGTTGGGGGCATGGACAGGCAAATAAAGGCATACCTATAAAAACCACAGAATTACCTATATGAAAAAATAATCTGGAGTTCTATTACATATTTAAGTGCATTTCATGATAAACACAATTTAAGTAGATTCTATGATAAATGTCCTTAATGCTTATTCTGTGCAAAAAAGTTACACTACAACAGACTCAGAGAAAATTTCAAATTACTGACCTTCACTGTATAGCCACCTAAAAACATGAAATTATCAATTGTGGATATGAGAGAGGGTATGTGTATTACCTGTCTTCTTGAGGTTAAAGGTGTTGATCCAAGTCCTGGGCTAGAAATGTCATCATATATACTTCTAACTGGTGGAGCTCCACTTTTATCTTTATGAGCTGGTACAACTGGTTGTGGTGGTGACCCGCCTACAATGTACAAAAATAATAGGTGAGAAAACAAAGAAGCCTTCCATCTTTCTGATATGATTTTTTTAAATAATCATATTGCTATTACTATTTAATGTAATTCTCCTGACCACAATCCTGTGACTTAGTAATGATTGCTATTTAACAACTGAGGAAACTGAGAGACAGGGAGTTGCTTTGCAGAAATTGCTCAGGAGCACCTTGCTAGGAAATAAGATTTTTTAAAAATGTTTTAAAAATACTGACTTAAACTCTTGTCTCCTAGTGCTTCTCAAACTTTAATACACATGAAAGTCACCAGGAGATCTTGTTAAAATTCAAATTCTGATTCAGGAGTTGTGGGGTGGAGCCTGAGATTATGAATTTCTAATAAGTTCCTACTGATGCCAATGTGGTGATTCACAGACTGCACTTTGAATAAAAGGTTCCAGAATAAGTAAATAGAAATTTTAGTTTTTAGTAAATACATGTAACTTTTTCTTCTCTAGAAAATGCTTATTTAGCATTTCAGCACAAAACTTGATCCTATTTTTCACTTGAAAGTAGGCATTAAACAACTCCAGTCTGTATAGATTAAATATTATCCCATAATGTGGAATTTGTCAAAATTAAACAGATCCCATTGATGTTTCTCATAGTAAAAAGAGATTTAAGTACATAATAAAGATATTTAAAAAAGAACCAATTTTTAGAGACATAAAAATCTCTATAAGTCTTTATAGAGATGTCTTTATAAGTCAGAGAATCAGCAATGCCAAGCAGTGAAGCAGCCCGTGTCCTCTGTAAGACTAATGATGGAGCCTAGACAGTACAGCATAAGCTATTTAGAGGACAGACTACAGAACAGGACTGACCTGGGCTTTACCCTCCTGCTCTGTCACTTAGTAACATGTGAGTTTCAGCAATTTCTTCATTGCATTTAGCCTCAGTTTCCTCTTGAAAAATTGAGATACTACCTACCCCTCAAGATTGATGAAAAAATAACAAAATACTTAGCATACTTCCTAGCTCTTAAGTACCCAATATATGGTAGCTACAATATTAACACATTTGAAAAATATATACCAAAAAATATATATACCCAAAATCTGTCCAGAATGTTTTTAAGTTAATTACTTCAAATATAATTTATAATTCCCTCTGATCTTTTACATATATATAAATAATATAACCACTTTAAACAAAATAATACCTTAAAGGCAATTAAAGTAAGAAGAGTTTATCTTTAAATATCTATGATAAGAATATTAGCTCACATTTGGAATTCAATGATTTTTGTAGCTAATTCTCACTACTCATAGTCAAAACTTCAGTTATCTTTTAAAATATTTCTTTGTTAAAGGCATCCTATGGAATCAAGAAACTTGAGAGAGACCAAGATGGCGGCATAGGTAAACACCGCAGAATAATTCCCTCTGATCTTTTACATATATATAAATAATATAACCACTTTAAACAAAATAATACCTTAAAGGCAATTAAAGTAAGAAGAGTTTATCTTTAAATATCTATGATAAGAATATTAGCTCACATTTGGAATTCAATGATTTTTGTAGCTAATTCTCACTACTCATAGTCAAAACTTCAGTTATCTTTTAAAATATTTCTTTGTTAAAGGCATCCTATGAAAGATATACGTGGTATTTAGGCAATAACGTTTTGCGCTGACGATTTACATAGCCTGTGTAAAAAGTTTCCCCAGTTTGTGAAGTCCTTTCACTAAACATACTATAAAAGAGAACCTTAAATAACTCTGACTAGAAGTAGAATTCTTATTTACCAATTTTCAAATTACACTTGGTTTGACTGAATATTTGCTATTATTATATTTAAGATTAATTTAGTTGAATTCAGCTGAAGTTAAACAACCATATTCCTTCCTACCCGCACACACATACTTTACCGTATCTGAAAAAGGGATGATTGATAAAAAAATTGATCTTGGCATTTTATCATATTTGTTCTTTTTTCTTAGTGGTACTTAAAATAATGGTAAGTTTTAAAATCAATGGCATCTTAGATCGGATAAAATGTAATATGCATATTTTTTAATGGGTGGTTCTTAGAATTATAATACAGTGGTCCCCCCCTTACTGAGATTTTGGTACCTGTACTTTTAGTTACCTGCAGTCTGGAAATATTAAATGGAAAATTCTAAAAATAAGCAATTCATAAGTTTTAAATTGCGCCAGTGACATGATAAAATCTCACATTATCCAGACTGAAACGTGGACCATCCCTTTGTCCAATGTATCCCAGCTGTACGAAGTTAATAAGATATTTTGAGAGAGAGAACCACATGCAGCATTTATTATAATTGTTCTATTTTATTGTGTTATTGTTAATTTCTTACTTTACCTAATTTACAAACTTTAGCATAGATATGTATTTATAGGAAAAAAACATAGTATATCCAAGGTTTGATACTATCTGTGTTTTCAGGCACCCACTGGGGACTTGGAACTTAACCCCTGAGGATAAGGGTAGGGGCTACTGTAGTTTATACTGCTTACACCTCTATTCTTAGAATCCTATATTAAAAAATAGAGCTATTTACTTAATGCTTTAAATTAATAAATGGGTTGACAAAAGTGAATGCTGCACCATTACTCTCTTGAAAATTCTACTACATATACTGACATTACTATGAAACTATTTTAGGTAATTTACTTACCTGCTATTAAAGGTGATCTCATTTCCATTACTCCTACTGAAGGGCCACTAATTGATCGAGGTTGTGGAGTCACTGGCGCTGGCAAATCCCCCATTAAAAATCCAGGTAAGAACTGGGCATTAACCCCTGGTTTTGGAGACGTGGGTGAACCCAGCATCATTGGTTCAGATCCTAAACGAATCAGAAATAAAATAAGGACTTTAATGTTATAATAGCTAACAAAAAGATGCAAGTATCTAGCATAAGTTTGAAAATCTAATCAATATTGTTAATTACTAAAAAACCATAGTTGAATTTATTATTTTAAAAACCAATAAAATTATTTCTAGAAAACTGTAAGAGTATTTTGTATTAACAATATTAATCTTTGACAACTGTTTTCATTAACATTTCACAGGTTTAAGAATCAACACTTATTTTTAAATTTAAGAATTTAAGTTTTTTAAAGCAAAATGTTTATTGAAGGTACATTCCAAATAAGGAGTGGGCCAGTCAAGAGAGAGGAGAGAGAGAGAGAGAAAGAGAGAGAGAGAGAGAGAGAGAGAGAGAATGGACCCGAATTTCTGGGTTTAAAAAAAAAGAATTTTAGTTTAAAATATATATTTTTAAAAATCCCTAATACATACAGGAAAACTTTCCATTTCTGGGTCAGCTACTATGCAACAACCAAAACAAGGACAAGGTACACAAGTTACTTACACAAATCAAACACAATGTTTAGCTTACTCTATGTCCCATTTTTTCTTCCTTACACACAAAAACTGTAAATATTTTTTGTAATAAAAGTATAATCATGTATACATTAGAGCACATATGAGATAATAGTAATGATTAGCATCCCAACTAAGAAACATATTTAAGATATTTGAAAAGGTATTTTTTGGATTTTAAAAAATAATTTATTTTAAAAATATGAATAATCCATAAGTATCCCTGATATAAATCCAATTTAAAAAGAGAACAGATACTTCACAATCATCATTTCAAAATTAGTTTTCACAATTTACAGGGTAGGTATTATTATTCCCATTATGGAGATAAGGAAGCTATAACTTAATTCTAATTTCGAAGCAAAATAGTACAATAAGAAAAACATGGGCTCTGGAGTCAGAGATCTGCGTTCAAGTGTCTCAGCAAAATGGGCATAATCGTATCACCCATTCACAGAGTTTTGATTAGAATTATAGCAAGTGAAGCGCTTGGCCCAGTACTGAATATATAGCAAATGTTCAGCAAATATTAGTTATTATTATAACAGTATTTCATAATAGCCAAAACTGAGTGACAAATGTATAAATGAAGAATATGCAATTTCTACTTATGAAAATTTAATTTTCAACTATGTGACAAGCCTAAATGTGATTCATGGCACTTAGAAATAGCAAACGTTTTGTATGTTATTTATATGATCTTTATTAACTATTACTTAACTTCTAAACAGCCTCAAAAATGTGTTTCTTGCTATCCAAATGCTGCCACGTTTATGCTTCCTCTTATATCTTGTTATAACAGACCTAGATATTAGCAATGCAAGTGCATAAAAGAGGAAAAAGGCAAAGTAATTCAGGAAAAAGATAAAGCAAATACTGAAATAAGGCAGAAAGAACTATAATTACATTGTAATTATTTTCAAATGCTAGTTACTATGTTACTATGATACTATTACATATTTCCAAAGAACAAACACTAAAGTCAAACCAAAAGCATTTTCTGAACAGATATTCAGTAATAAAAGTTTTAAGTAGCACCATCTACCTTCACTCTCCCATTTAACAAAAGAAAAAAAATATATAGCAATTGTAACAAGTCAAAAAAAAGTTCTGATATTATGTGGATCTATATGGTGATACGGTAGAAAGCACTAGAGTAAGGGCACAAAGAACTCTATCAGACTGTCACTAACCACCCTTCAGGCTAAATTTCACTTAAAGAGGGAGCTAGCTTCCATTTCAGTCTGTATTGCTAAAATAAGTACCGTCGTCTTATTCAGTAGCACTGTTGATTGAAGTAACGCTTATTTTTTTAAATACATTTTTATTCATTTGAGAGAGGAAGGGGAGGAAGAGAGAGATAGAAACATCAATGATGAGAGAGAATCATTGATCGGCTGCCTTCTGCACGCCCCACACTGGGGGTCGAGCCCACAACCGGGCATGACCGGAATTGAACCCGGGACCCTTCAGTCCGCAGTTCTATCCACAGAGGCAAACCAGCTAGGGCATAACGCTTACTTTTAATATGCCACTAGGTTCTGGGAAAATGTTTATTCCTCACCTAGAATATCTGCAATATGAGGACTTGAACATGTAATATCAGCAAATGTCAGATCTCTGATTAGACAATAAACAGGGAAGGGTTTGGTTTATTCACATTTGTAACCCCAAGAAATATGCACTCGAAAAATTTTTTGAGTAGAAAACTGTAGAACTAGAGCAGTTTTCTGACCTCTAACATAATGCAAAACACAAATACGTAGGCCAACACCTGTACATAAATTTAAATGTAGCAGAGTACGTATTTGCACTATTATACACTTCGTTTTTTATGAATAATACTGAAACAGTTCACGTTACTCTATTCTAAAAAGAAACTTATTTTGCAGTAACATGCAAAGCATTATACCATTCCAATCTAAAACAACAACAAAAAAACAAAACACCCCCACAAAAACTCATTCTGCAGATGCATAACACGCTTGCTCTCTTTCCAAACTCAGAAAGTTTGTAACCTAATTTTCGAATATGTCTCTATAGTAAACGGTTTGTTTAAAAAATTTCCACAGGTCTCACAAGTTCCCAAACTCGGCAGACAAAAAGGAAATCGACATCCTGTGGGGGTTTTTTAGATTTTTTTAAACATATTTCCGCAATGGGAATGAACTTTTAAAAATTCATTACTTGATTGACCTGAGGAAAAGACCTACAACACTGGGCCCCTTTCCCAAGACGAAGGCCGGGAATAAGGTGCGAACTCCGGGCTTCCTTTATTCAGGCCACATCTCGATGGGTGCCATCGTCTGGTTTATTACCGTCGCACGACTCAAGCTCCTTCAATCAAACAGATTCCCCGGCAAAGGCCAGGAGAGGGGTGAAATCCAGCAGGAACAACAAGCGCAGGCGACCCAGGAGCGGTGCTAGGCAACCACACCGCGGGGCACCGCCCACCCCCACCCACGTGTAGGCGGGTAGGTCCCTTCCTACCGACAATGCCCGGATCCTGTCTAGGACGCGGGGGGTGAGTGGCTCAGGTACTTGCACGTCCGGCGGGCTGCCGTTAAGGGGGCACAAAACGGGCGGCCCGAGGGCTCCCCCTTCGAGACGGAAACTAGCAGGCGAGAGCCTGATGGCTCCGGCCTTTCAGTTCTGCCCGCTTCCAGGCCTGCGGCGGGGATCGCAGTGCCAGCGAGGAAGGGCAGCTTTTCACTTACCCAACGTGGTTGCCTGGGGTTCCACGGCAAAGGCTGCCATCGCGGCGGCGGCGGCTACACTTCGCTCCGAACCCTCCCGATTTTCAAAAAATGGCGGAAAGTCTCCCGCGGGTAGGGGCGCGCTGCCTTACGGAGTGACGTCATTTCCGGATATGCGCCGTCCTGACGCTCCGGGAGCCGGAGCCGTCCTTTTGGAATAGGGCAAAGGTCTCTGCGCAGACTCAGCAGCTCCCAGGAGCTCCCTGGGAAGGTGGGAACCTGCGTGGGAACTACGGTTCTCGGGATGCTTCTGCTCACGCCCTGAGTCTCCTGATGTTTGGTGTTTGAGTTTCAGAGACGCACGAGTCCTGTTATTCGTGGTTTCTTAACTAGCGTGAGCTTCCCCAAGACTCTGTCATCGGTCAGCTTTTCCGAGTAACACCTGGAAAAGTTGGCTTGGAGAAGCAGTTGGTGCCCTTCCCAATGTCGTTTTCTGGGTTTAGTGCGTGAAGCTCATTCTCCGCGCATATTTGCTACCGTCGCTATGCCATTTTTTAAAATGTTGTGTTATATAGACACAATTTTACAATAGAGCATAATTGGTGCTTGCTGTTTTCTTACATACAAAATATGGTAAATAATGCAAGAGAGGAAATAATGGGAGCTAACAGTCAACAAACACCCGTGCACCCACCGTACCGCGGAATCCTCCCCATAGGATCCCGACTGTCCTCCTGACCTCCCCGCCCCAACTTTCTGCTTTTCTTTAGAGCGTATTCGAATATCACACACACACACATATTCTATGTATGTGCGCGCAAAAATAAATTGTTTAGTTTTACTCACTTGCTAGCTTTATAAAAGTGATGTGCTACGTGTATATATTGTGGGATGTTCTCTGGTTCATACCAAACTGATTATCCTCAAAATAACCCACCCATCCTCCCTCACTGTTTCCTCTGGGATTTCCTGAAATCCAAATCCAGCAAGAATTTTGTAATTTGAGTGAGGCAATAACAGTTACAGCGATAAACGGAAAGTTCCCAAAGATCAAAATTTAAAACCACTTAGATGAGTTGTCTCTCTTTTTTTACAGGTGTATGGGTTGATGTGTCCCCAAAAGATATGTTCAAGTCCTAACCTTCAGTACCTGTGAATGTGACCTTATTTGGAAATAGAGTGTTGGCAGATGTAATCAAGTTCAGACGAGGTCATACTGAATTACCTCAAAGTTGGCAGCTTAAACCAACACAAATCTATCTTTTTCAATTCTGGGTGCCAGAAATCTGAAATGAGTTTTATGGGGCTAATTTCAAGGTGTCAGCAAGACTGGTTTCTTCTGGTGGCTCTAGGAGAGAATGTTTTCTTGCCTTTTCTAATTTCTGGAGGCTAACCATATTTCCTGGCTCTTAGAGGCTCTGTCCTCCCCCTTCAAAGCCAGCTGAGTAGCATCTATGTCTCTGACACTGCTTCTCTCTATTTCTGTCATCACATGGCCTCCTTGTGAGTAAAATCTTCCTCTGCCTCCCTCTTAGAAGGACATTATTAGTAATTACATTTAGAGCCTACTCATACAATCCAGGATAATCTTACCATTCCAATGTCTAGTGGTGGTGATTAAGTTAATAATTACATCATAAATGAGCCTTTACTGTGTAAGAAAACACTCATAAAGGATCCAGAGGTTAGCGTGGGAACATCTTTTGAGGGCTATCATTCAGCCCACCACACCCAGCAATTCCCTTTTTAGAATTAAGGTCGCAAGAAAGGTTCACCAATGAAGGAATTTCTATATAAATGTTTATCTAGCCAAGCAAAACAACATTATGTACCTGTTAAAAAAGTTCAGTTGCTTGGAGTGTTGTCTCATGCACCAAGAAGGTTGTGGGTTCGATCCCTGGGCGGGGCACCCCCTCAGCTATGTGAGGACACAGCAACAAGACTACCATATGTGAACCAGGAAGCCAGCTCTCGCCAGACACCAAATCTGCTGGTGCCTTGATGTTGGACTTCCCAACCTCCAGACTCTGAGAAATAAATTTCTGTTGTTTATAAGTCACCCAGTCTGTGGTATTCCATTATAACAGCCCAAACAGACTGAGGCAGGAGGGTAGGAATGTCCAAAATATACAAATCCACTAATTGTAATTTGCATTATCTGATCTCTATAAATAATGACCAAAGCTATGTCTTTATAAATTAAAATAAATATTACATTTGGAAACATGTTTTTTCCTAATCATTTCATTACAGTAAACAACTGGCAGAAAAGGGGCAGCCAAATACCAAAAGAAGCATCAGTTTAGCTGCTGATTCGCCTGTTATCTTTTACTCAATTAAATGGTTCTTATTACCCATTGAAAGTGAAAAAGTAACATCAAAACTTATATAACCTGGGGAGGAATGCATCAATATTTTTTCTTTCATCCTCCCTCCCTTCTAATAAGCAATTTTTTGAATGCCTACTATGGGATACACCTGGTATAGATAAACATCACAGTAAATGATGTTTATCTATACCAAAATCCTCATGGGAGCCCAAGTTTTGATGAGGAAAACAATAAAATAAGTATATAGAATTTTGGTGATAATTAGGGCTATGCCATATATAAAACAAGAAAGCTGGATAAAAATGTTAGAGATGGGAACAATTTTAAACAAGGTGATTAGAGAAGGCTTTACCAAGAAGGTAACACTTGATGTTTCTGGGGGAAAGTGTCCCAGGTGGAGGTAACAGCAGATAATGAAGTGGAACCTTGATTATGCATTTTCAAGGAATGCACAGCCAAGAGGCCAGTTTGGTTAAAACAGGGAGAGCGAGGGAGAAAGCAGTGGGCAATGAGTATGTCAGAGAAGTAATGATGTGTGAAGTGGTAGGTGGGTGCTGGATGATGTCTGACTTATCTCAATGATGTCATGGTTAGAATTTTCAAGTAGTTTAACTTGAGAATAATTCAGGATCTTCTCCTGACTTAAAATACTAGGATGTTCTATTGTATTTTCAATGCCAATTTATCCACTGTAATGCCAATTATAATATCTTACTTTAGCTTTTCATTTCTTAAAGTGGCTGGAGCAAATAAATCTTTATAGAACTTAAACATTTATATTGCAAAGTGTATAATTTTGTATCCTGTCAACAGATATTTGAACCCAGAATTTGACAACAGTTGTTAAATCTTTTAAAACAAATAACCTCAAAGAAATAAAGGTATTAAGGGGAAATAATACAATTTATTATTTTATTAAAGTATTTCAATACTTGGAAACAATAAAGAGTACATTATAAATACAGCTACAAAATAAGTCAAGCTTCACTTGAAATAGAAAAGTTTACGTTACTTTAAAAGTATACCAATGGAAACAACCACAAATTTGTTAACTGCAAATGCCATTGTATGTATTGCAAGAATATAAAACTTTAAAATCTTCTGGTTTAAATTCTTAAATAACTACTGAGTAACTAAATATGTTCAGGATCCTTTGGGCAGAAAAATCAACTTTTTAAAATATGTTGCTTTCAGAGAGAGGAAGGGAGAGAGAGAGAGAGAAACATCAATGAGAGAGAATCATTGATTGGCTGCCTCCTGCACTGGGGACCAAGCCCGCAACCCAGGCATGAGTCCTGACCGGAATCCAACCATGACCTCCTGGTTCATGGGTCCATGCTCAACCACTGAGCCACACAGGCCAGGCTGCAATAACAATTTTCAAATACTATACTCCATATCCTTTGAAATCTTTAAGTTAATATAATGGTCTAAATTTTGTCCAAAGGAACTTAAGAAAAAGATTTCTTCAGTTTTCCAAAAATTTAAATATTTAGTGGTTTTCAGTTCAAACTATATGACATCACAAACTTATATTAAAGCACAAAGTCAGCAAAACATTCAAAAAAATATTAACTTCAAATAAATAGAATTTTATCATATATCCCAGTACCATTTTTCTGCTCATCTTTCTCAAGTTGCTAGGAAGGCTCTATTATTTCTTTCCAATGTTTAAAAACAAATGATACTTTCATTTCCTCTTTCCTTTAAAAAAATGGTAGAAAATTCTATTTTAAAATAGAGGTTAAAACTCCTTAAAATATTATTCCCTTTCCTTCAAAACAGATGTATATTTGGTATATATTTTTAAATGTATAATACAAGAGATAAAGAATTATAATGGTAACATTCCTTTTTATAAATAATCAGGTGTGACAGAGTGACATATCCATGGAAAACACAATAAAAATACTATATACATATTTCCCAGCATTGCCTTCCATAGTACCCCTAATTTAAAAGAGTGAGTTACATTTGTTGATCTATTTTAGATATAGCAAACTGCTATCATTTAAGATAAAATAAAACAGATGCTCAAAGCACTTCTGTAGATGATACAGAAGATATGCGCTTGCACCATAACCAGATCACTACAGGCAACAGCTAAGCACACAAAATACAGACATAAGTAATACACTACCCATTATGAACCAGTTCTATTCAGGCTTCAGGTTACAACATTTAATGGCTGAAAACTAAATAGCACCTAGCAAAAGAAAATGTGTTTAAATAAATGTTTTCATGTGAATGGAAAAGGTTCACCCTGCAAACCCTCAGCAATACTGACTACAGAGACAACATCAGTCTCATATTTAAGAGGATTCTGTCTGCCTTGGTTGGCTTCAGACAACTCACTGTAGGTTGATTACATTTATACTGCTTCTCAACAGAAGCAGAGTTCATAGTTTTGCACGTGATAGCATCTTATCAAGCTATAAGCAGTCTCGAGACATAATTTGCATTTATCACGCCTGTTTGCTCCTGGCAGCACAGGAAGGCCTACTTTCTCAAATGCACAGCTGGGCTCAATGAGCACTTTCCAACTTACATATGGCAGTATACTAGCTCTCTAGAATATGTATTTAAGAAGAGTTGACTTTCTTAATAAAATCTTAATGGCTATGATATTTTCTAAGTCATGAAAGGTTGCTTGAAAGCTATTGAATAAATCATTTTATAATTATATTAATTTTAAGTACATTTTATTTTGAATAAGTCAAAGAATATCTTTAAGCAAATTTATAATGTGGAGGACAGCCTTGCCAATATGGAGACTTTATTTTTAAAAAACAAACCATTCAAAGCCTCTGGCCAGAGGTAACATTATAAATAATTTTAGGCTTTCTAACAATATATTTAAAATTTCTTATAAAGCCATAATCCTTGTTTCCTTAAAATATGTTATCTAGTAGAATATTGAACTAGAAAACAGATCATTGAACAAATGACAACTAAAAAACAAATTTTCAGTACAAAATGTTTTTCCACAGATCTAAGAAGATAAAAAAATTATGCCTGGGACCCAAAAAACAGAATGCTAGGGACCCAAGATGAAAAACACACAATGCAAGAGACTAGATCACCTAATTAAAGAACCATAAGCTCACAATAATGTATGAGAAAAAAATCTACACAAAAACTTATAAATAAATGCAGGGTATATAATTAAATTTTAAAAATCAAAATAAAAAGTGGGTACAAAAGGACATAAAAATTTTGTGAATACTGTAACCACTATGTAAATATTGTGTAAACCTTCACATTTTGGTTACTTCCTTTGGAAGGTTTACAGTATTGATTGTTGTTTTTTTTAGTATATATATTTTTATTGATTTCAGAGAAGAAGGAAGAGATAGAAACATCAGTGGTGAGAGAGAATCATTGATTGGCTGCCTCCTGCACGCCCCCTACTGGGGATTGAGCCGGCAACCCGGGCATGTGCCCTTAACTGGAATCGAACCTGGAACCCTTCAGTCTGCAGGCCGACGCTCTATCTACTGAGCCAAACCAGCTAGGGCAGGATATTGGTTTTTAATCTTAAATTATTTATGAAGAAATTTATCTCCTTCTGAAATGGTAAGTCAAGTAGCATTTCAAGTTTTTTCCTTCCTGGATACAGTTGCTGGAATAGAAAAGTCTTAATCACTGATTTAACCTTTCCATGCTCTAACACAGATTTTTAAATTTAAGCATTTTTTCTTCTACAGAAATCAATTATTGGTAATACATTGTTATTCTCCCTTAGCAAATCAAAGAAGCATTTAATCACACATTATAATACCAAAGAAACATGATATAATTTTAAAAATTATTTATATGCTATCTCAGGACAATCAATTGACCTTCATTTTCACTAAAAAAAAAAAGGCAAGAGAAAAGGAAGTTTTTATTAAACTACAAAAAGGGGAAAGGTGGTTATAGAAGCCAATTCAGAAACTAGTTGTCCATCATCTGCTAGAATGTAACTCATGAACTGTTGTCTCCTTCTAATTCCTGTATTTTGTCAGACTTATTGCTTTCTTTGCCCTCTTGATATGTACGGAGCTGTTCCATGAAACCAGCATTTGGACATATGGAAGGCCTTGCATTTTTCACCAAAGAAAAAGCAGTGGCAAATGAGATTTCTTCAGAATTCATCAGGAAGCCTATTACAATTGCAGCTGCCCTGGAAACCCCTGCATTGCAATGGACTAGAACCACTCCATCCTGCAATAAAAATCAAACAAAACTCTTCATTATTAATTTAAGAAAGGTTATTAAATCAATAGTACATTCTTATACTATTAAAAATTATAAAAAACCAGAGGCCCAGTGCACCTATTTGTGCACATTGAAAGGAAATTAATTAGAAGGCGGCCGGCGGGGCAGGACTGGGTGAGACAGGCCAGACACACCCTGGAGCCAATCTCTCTCAGTCCCTCCCCTGCTGGCTGCACCTGTGGTGGCACTGGGGCTTGAAGGGCATCTGCGGAGTGAGCGGGGTCCCTCTGGCAGGTGGGGTCCCTTGGCCTGGCCTGCAGGGATCGGGCCGAAACCCGCAGTCAAACATCCCCCAATGGGTCCCGGAGTGCAAGAGGGCACTCTGCAAAGTTGCTGTCACTCGGCAGCTCCTGTGTTGAGCGTCTGCCCCCTGGTGGTCAATGCGCATCATACCTACTGGCCAGTTGGCCGGTCGGCTAGTCGCTTAGCCTTTTATATATATAGATATTCATCCTATCAATTTATTCAATTATAAAAATACAATTCATTGTAAGGAAAGAATGGAAAAACTAATCACTTGATCAACCAACACCTCCTCTTTCCAACTGCTAGGATTGAAGTGCTTTGATGAGGTCTTTGGAATTCTGAAACAGTATCCTTTGTTAAACTGAAATAATCCAGTAAAGTACACATACAAGCTTAATGAAGAAAACATAACCATAAACTAAACAGAAAGCCTGAGATATTCCATGTACACAGAGTGTTCCCATAAAGATAGTGGCATTAGTTTGGAAATCTCTGTGTAAAATGATCAGCAAGGAAAACAATTTTCTACCTTTAGATATATTCTGGAGGGAAGTTGGACAGCAGTCTGGTGATTGGGGGAGTTGAGGTGTAGGAGGATATAGGGGGGATAAATGGTAATGGAAAATATTAAAAATTAAAAAAAATAAGGTAAACTTATGATGTAGTAAAATGACACAAATAGCTCATGACAATGTGAAGTAGGAAAGGTAACTAGACACCAGCATGAGGTCAATAAATGAATAACGTTTCAAGTAGCTTGAAAATGATACTTTGTAAGTGAAAAGAGACACAGTGTAAGACCAATGCTGATGGGGGTAATATTGCATTAATAATGAATGTGATAGATCTGATGGAACACCACTGATACAGGTTGGCTTGTTTCAGGCTTTTAAAAAGTTAATGTTCTGAATGAAATGTAGTGAACTGTGGGACACACTACAGAACTAGACATTTTAGTTACTTAATTTCCTGATTCTTCTTGTGGTAAAAGATTGAAACAGAGGAAGGGGTAAAAAAAAACAAAACTTAGAACTAAAAACTCTCTACCCAAAGCATATATTAGCAATACTATGTTTATAGTTCATTGACTTATTTTACTTTTGCAAGGCAGTTTTCTCAGATTCATAAATCCGTTGCAAAATTCCTTGCCTAGATCTGTTGTAACAAATTTGCAAGTGCATCTCATTTCAAGAAATCCAAGTGACCCACAACAAAATTAGTTAATATTTTGAAAATCCTCATATCAAAAAGACAATTTCAATTATTTTCTTATCCTATATAATAAAAGGCTAATATGCAAATCGACCGAACAGTGGAACGACTGGTCGCTATGATGCACACTGACACCAGGGGACAGACGCTCAATGCAGGAGCTGCCCCGTGGTGGTCAGTGCGCTCCCACAGGGGAAGCACTGCTCGGCCAGAAGCTGGGCTCACAGGCTGGTGAGTGCAGCGGCAGTGGTGGGAGCTTCTCCCACCTGTGTGGCAGCACTAAGGATGTCCAACTGACCACTTAGGCCTGCTCCCCAAGGGCTCCTAGACTGTGAGAGGGCACAGGCCGGCCTGAGGGACGCCTCCCTCCAGTGCATGAATTTCGTGCACCAGGCCTCTAGTATGTATATATATTTGAGTCATTTCCGGATATTAACTTTTTGTACAAGAAAAGCAAAGCACAAATATTCACTATACACATATGAAACTTTTCTCACTTTGTACAATAGTTCATTTTGATGAGACTGAAGATAATAGTGTAATCACTTAGGCCCGCTCCCCAAGGGCTCCTGGACTGCGAGAGGGCACAGGCCGGGCTGAGGGACCCCCCTCCCCCAACCCCCCAGAGCACAAATTTCATGAACCAGGCCTCTAGTGTGTATATATATTTGAGTCATTTCCGGATATTAACTTTTTGTACAAGAAAAGTGAAACACAAATATTCACTATACACATATGAAACTTTTGTCACTTTGTACAATAGTTCATTTTGATGAGGCTGAAGATATTTTAAAATCATAGTGTAATATCTGATAAAAACTTTCAAATGAACTTTTTAAAAAATATGTTTTTATTGATTTGAGAGAGAGACAGAAAGGGAGAGGAGAGAGAAAGGGATGGAAAAGGCAGAAAGGAGATCATTAGACAAAATTCAATTAAACTGGAGTCTAATGTTAACTGTCATTAATAATCAGGTGTTCCTTACCCATTCAGTTCTTAGAGCACCCTAAAATTCTATTGTTAAAACGCACAGATTCACAATCCCTACTGTGGCCACAAAAATAAATGCACATTAATTTTCATAAATACATTAATAGGACTAGAGCTACCTCTATCCTACAGTCCACTTGAGTAGCTTACAAATTGATCAGTGGCAGGTGGGTTATTAAACTGTCAGAGGAAATCTAAGTACATATATACACGGGCATAGGAAGAGGAGAAATTAATTTTGAAAATGAATATATCATTGAGAAAAGAGCAATTAGAGAACTAAATAGTTGTAGGAATTCATGAAATATTGTTTCATAATGGTTCTTTACATATTCACTACAAAAAGAATAAAAACTAAGTAATGGACCCATATTTTAAAATTTCTGCTTCTGAAGAACTTTGGATCAAAACCAAACTTACCTTCATTTTTGCTTGTTCAATAAATTCAAAACATTCTGGAAAATAAGACAGGATATTGGTTTCGGGCAGATCCAGTATAGAAATGCTCTTATATATAAAGTCACTGAGGAAAGCATTTTCAACTCCATATGCAACATTGAGAATATGAGTCACCTTAAAGAGGAAAAAAAAAAAGGATGATTTTAAAAAATTCTCATGAAGTAGGTTAATTAAAAAGAGGCTGGGATGTTGAGATTGTAACAAGAATACACAATTTAAGCATGAAGCGCACTTAAATAATATTTCCTCAAGAAAGCCTGATCTGATGCTTCATCCCTCACTGAGGTGCTATTTCTATATATTTTCATAGCACTCTCTACTTTTCCCATTATAACCCTTACCTCTTAGAGATTGTCTCCTTCACTGTATTAGAAACTCCACCAGGGTAGGGAGCATGTGTAGCTTAGTCACTATTATTATTATTTCTTTAAATTTAAATTCTTTATTGTTTAAAGTATTACATGGGTCTTCTATTTCCCCCACTGACCTCATTGAGCCCGCAACCCAGGCATGTGCCCTTGACTGGAATCAAACTCAGCACCCTTCAGTCCACAGGCCAACGCTCTATCCACTGAGCCAAACTGGCAAGAGCGCTTACTCACTATTATAAGTGAGCATTGTGAATGAGCAGTGACCTTGGCACAGAAAGTACTTAAAATGTTTGTTTAATAAGTCAATGGATGTCCACATAAAAAACTTAAGAGAAGTGTGTCAGCAGAACAAACTTCCCTTTTGATAATTATTTCCTCTTCGTAAGTACATGGTTCTCCAGTGTGGATGCACATTAGAATCACCTGGTGAGCTTTTAAAAAATATCAAACCCAAAGGCTCTGATGAATTAGTGTGGGTGAAACATGCGATGGCTATGACAGATTTTCTTTCAGATGGTTCACATAAGCAACCTCCTACTCCATATATGCATTCAAGCCCCTTTCCTAGAGCCCGCCAAGCATATGGAAGGAGCCATGGAAAGTCCTTTAAGAGAATCCAAAGGCTACACAGACAAGACAAATGAGTCACTGTTTCTTGTCCTAACATGCTTGTCATTGTATTTATTATTTCTTAGCATATGTCTTAGTTTCTAAAAAAAAAAATTAAAAAATTAAAAATAAAAAAAATAAGAAAATCTTTTTATTGATTTCAGAAAGGAAGGGAGAGGAAGAGAGAGGTAGAAATATCAATGATGAGAATCTTTGATTAGCTGCCTCCTCCATACCCCCTACTGGGGATCAAGCCCAAAACCCAGGCATGTGCCCTGAATGGGAATCAAAACCATGACTTCCTTGTTCATAGGTTGACACTCAACCACTGAGCCACACCAGCCAGGCTGCATCTTAGTTTCACAGAGGAAAGGAGAGGGAGAGGTAGAAACATCAATGATGAGAATCATTGATCAGCTGCCTCCTGCAATCCCCCTACTGGGAAATCGAATCTGAAACCCAGGCACGTGCTCTGACCAAGAATCCAACCATGACCTCCTGGTTCATAGGTGGATGCTCAACCACTGAGCAACACCGGCCAGGCAAGAGCAACAATTTTTACTGGAGGGTGGAACAAAGTGATTTGGGAGAGGCAGGGAGTATAGAAAAGAATGCAACCCTGCCTCTCACCCATGAAGCAAGTGAGTGCTAGGCCCCTTTCTAGGTTCAGGAGATACAGAAATGAGCAAGGAGTAAGACCCTTGCTCTTAAAAGAAGATTTTGAGATGAGAATACATTCTCTGAAAGAATTCAAATGAGGCAATGCGGCGAGTTGGGAGGCGGCAACATGAGTCAGGATAGGCCTTTCTGAAGGTATTACTTTTCAACTGAGACCTTATGACAGAGTAGGCCATACTTAGTTCAGGGCAAGGGGACTGCAAGTTCAGTAATCTATTCCTTCTGGTCCCATAACACTTTGTTCTCCTATAGCTCTTCACACCTCTGCTTTGTATTATTATCCTCAGTAAACATAGATATATATATTTTTTACCTTGTGCTTTTTCAGTGTATCCAGGTCATGAGCAGCATCTTGTGATCCTATAAGAAATAAAGTCATATCACCTTGAACATGAACATAATCATCCTGACTTTTTATCCAATTTTGGCAACAATTCTGTTATTTATTTATTTATTTTAAAAACAACAACTTGGGAGGACCTCATTACAACTTTCTGAAAGACAAGTTGGTGATAGCTATAAAAATATTCATCTGTGTATATGATTTCCCACTTCTAGGAATCTGTTCTAAAAGTTCTGGATGTTATAAAGATCAGCTATCAGGATGTTCATCATAGTATTGTTTGTGATACCACAAAAATAAAGCAAAAACCCAATAATAGGCTGTTTTTAATCTAGGTTTTTTTAAAAAAAATCCAATAATAGGGATTGGGTTAAATAAAAGATGGTTCAATTGTGTAGTGAAATATAAACAGATATTAGATAGGGCATGGAAATATATTCCCAGGATATTAGGTAATAAAAGCAGGTTATAATATACCATCATCCATTTTTGTAATAACAAAAAATGTGTATGCTTAAAATGGGACAGGACGTATATAGAACAAAATGTTAAAAGTGGGGTTACAGGTGATTTTTTTCTTCTTTCTGCTCATTTGTATTTTTTACAAAAAAATATTTGTTTAGAAATTTAAAAAAAGAATATCTTTAAAAAGACTTAGTACCAGCTGGTTTGGGAACACCCAGTAGATTAAAGCAAGCACTGCTGGTCTATAGAATTCCACCCACATTCTGTGCACCGCTAGCACTGTACCCTTTTACAGTTTCTTCCTGTCAAAGTTGCTTTCCAGATTTCCCACACTTGGAAAAGGACTCTTGTTAATAAGCAAATTCTTACAAGTGAATAACTCGTTAAAATTAAGTGAAAAAGTATATACAATGAAAAAATAGGATATTTATTATTCAAGTATTTACTTTCCTGAATTAGGTTTTATTTCCATAAACAATGTTTTTCTTACCTTACCTAATGGGGAAATCTGCCAGCTTCTATGACATGGTTTTAGGTAGCTGAAAGGCCAGTAAGTGGGCTGATTGGTCAATATTCTCTTGGTAATACAAAGCTCACAGGCTCCTCACTGAGCTTTATTTTGCTTAAAAGTTAGCCTATCAAAATATTAACATTTGTTAAAGCTGAATGGTGGATACACAATTGCCTGTTATAGTATTGTCTGAAATTTTCTGTGCATTTGAAATAGTCCATAATTTAAAAAATTCTCAGCTCTCTATCAGAAGTCCTTACCATCTCCAGAGTGGGGGGGAAATTGGATCAAAAAAATTAATTGAAATGTGATGGTTTAACATGTATTCATTTTTTAAATAATAATTCTACTTTGACAAGTCCTTACAAAAAAGAAAGAAAGAAACATGCACTAGAAATTCTTTCCTATTTTCACCCTAAACTATCATATTATATTTATCAAAGCTGGATACTTTGATCATTTCCATTACACACAAACACACACACACACACACACACACACACACACACACCAAAAGGAACAGGTCTATTATATTTCAGAGTTGTCTGCCATATTTTGAAAGTGACTTCCAGAATATGAGTATGTTGATACAAATTTAGTATCCTTTTTAAAAATATATATTTTTTATTGATTTCAGAGAGAAAGTGAATGTGGGTGAGAGAGAAACATCAATGATGAGAGAGAATCATTGATTGGCTGCCTCCTGCATGCCCCACACTGGGGATCGAGCCTGAAACCTGGGCATATGCCCTGATTGGGAACTGAACCAGTGACTCTTCAGTGCCCGACTAACTGAGCCACACCAGCTAGGACAAAATTTTCGACTTTTACAAATGAAGTTCAATTGAAGAAAAGTCCTTAAAAAACTTGTAAAAATATAATCTGCAAAGCCTAGGACAAAAATTCTCACTAACATCTTTTAGCAACCTGTCAGATAGTTCAAGGGCCTATGTGAGATTTTTGAAAGGTAGAAGCTTGTTTGAATTTCTGAACTAACTGAAAAAGACAGGTTATATTTTTAAAAGGCAGAATATATTTTAAACTTATATTTTAGAAAGACAGATTATATTTTATACAAATATATGCATTATATTTAGCTCTCCATTGTCTTTATTCTCCACCAAAAACAAAAGTTAATTGGCAGGTAGTGCTGGGTTGGAGTTGTGTAGTTTTGAAGAGGTGAAAGAAGCTGTTGGAGGCAACCTAGAAACAACCCCCATCTCCAGAAAGAAACCTAGTCTGGTCAGAAACAACCCCTGCATCATTCATGGGGAAGAACTTTAGATGTAACCGTCCAAGGTCCCTCAGGCATGAGGCCCTTGTAACTAAGCAGGAAAAGGTCCCGCTTCCTCTCAGAAGACAGGAGGTTGTGCCTGATGAAAAGATCCCATTTCCAGTTTCACAAGCCCCTCCAGAACTCTCCCAGGATCCTGGGAAGGATCCCAATGCCATTATGAGAAGACTACCTTGATTGTACCCTTGGATACGTCTAGATAAAAAAGTAATAATAAGCAAAATTTAAAATTCTCCAATAATGTTAAACCATTATTACTACAATGGAAGCCAAATAACTGAAAAATGTGCCTGGATATATATCCTTTCGTAGGTGTGCAAGTCCTGGGTTAAGTTTCCAGACTATAAACCCACTTAATTTTTCACTGCTGCACAAACTAGTTGGAGATATTTATTTGGTGAATTTAAAGATAGCTCATGTAACAATTCATACAATACACAACACAATCACAACTCATATGTATACTGCAATTGGTTTGTTTCAAAAATCTTCCACACACAGATACACGTACAACACAAAAGCCCTTTTACAACAACCTCAGAACAACCCTATGAGATAAGCAGATACTGTTACTTCAGCTTTACAGATGGCTTTTAGGGGGACCAGAGAGGATAAATGACTTGCACTAGTTCATCTAGTTAAGTTAGAGGCACAGCAGGGCTGAAAACCTGGACTCCCTGAGGCAGTCTATATGTTCACAGAGAGCAGGAGTCAATCAGACTTGAGCTTGATGTCCAGCTATTAAATACTAGTGTTTTAACCTTGTGCAAGTTACTTAACTGATCTTAAATCCAGATCCCATCTGTAAAATGGAGCTGACGATCACTACTTCAGAGTTTTTAAAAGGAGTGAGATGCTGTGTGTATCTGGCTATTTCTGACTCCCAGTCCAGTGCTTTCACTCAACAATGGCTTGGCTGCATAAATATTGACAAATTATTAATCTTTCCAATTCTTAATTTCTCTAGTCATAAATGAAAAAGAATTCAAACCTGAAAAAATTGTTGACTATTTTATTAAGACTACTGTACCATATTCTTGCCAAGCTAACAAGTTTATACATTTATAACTGTGCTTTGTTTGCTATTTGTGGACTAATCTTTGTATAGAAAAATCGGTATTTTCCATAATGCAAAAAGTCATAAAACCATCAGACTCATAGCTATAAAATAAAGTCCACCTTTTCCTTCACATTCTATAAACAGCCACCATGGACAGATGTGGTCACAGGAAGCATGCCTTCCTCATGGTTTGTAACAGCAGAACAGGCAAGCAAGCACTTGACTATTTCAAGTACTATTCGATAACTTTAAATTCAAACTTGAAGTTTTTCCTAATAAAAGCATGTTTTTCATTTGATTTTTAAAAACTATATCCTTTTATAATAATACTCCCCCCCTCCTCTACATTAATGTGTTATTCTCCAGAGTTAGAAAAACAGGAAGAAAGTTTTTCCTAAAATTCAAATACCAGGTGCTATGTGCTACTAGAATCTATACTTTCTATGGGGGCAGAAACTCCTCTAGCTAGCTGAGGGAAGTCCCGTGTCCAAAAAAGGAAACCTTTTAACTTTTTCGGCAGGACAGCTGATAATACAAACTATCAATATATTAAGGTAAATAATGATAAAATAATATGATCAAAGGACTCAATGACAAATCGATATACTCACCCAGGAGCAACCATGGCTTAATAACGCCAACTTGCAGGTCCAAGCTAAGATCCTGCACATAACCACAACCACCCCCACTGCTCGGCTCTACTTCTTCCACAACATGAATTCTGGCATCTTTCCACGTTTCTATAATTTTCTTTCCAGTTAGCGTTGTCACCCTGGTGCATTGCTTCCTGAGATTATTCCGGGAGAATGCTTTAATTTCCTGGTTCAGGGAGTGCATTACATGAGCGGTGACTAGGAACAAATACAAGCAAACCCAGCCAGCACAGAAAAGGGCTGAACTGCTTGTCCCTTAGAGCTCAGGTATGAATGCAGCCCGGGGAGTGCACAGCCCTCCAGGTGACCGCGGCAGCATCACCCGGGAGACTGACACTTCCGGCTCCTTGCTCCCCGGCGCCTCGATGTAAGACAAACTGTGATTGGCCTTTGAGAAGCGGGCGCCGATTGGATGCCCGTGTCAACTGACAGCCTGCGTTTTTCCTCGTCGGTTCAAGGAATCCGCTGGTGTTCTCTTACTGCCGCTGTTTAAAGCTAGCGTTATTAGTCACGCAGAATGGCAAAATATAAGACTTCATTGGAGAGAGGGCTGGTATTTCGAGCTCTTTAAAAGCAGTGATTTTCGATCTAGGTGGGCGGGTGTCACTTGTAGTGAATGATAGGGGTGACCTGGGTCTTGAGCCCGCTTTACAGTGCAAATCTCCCTGCTTTTAGGCTAATCCAGGGGGGGTGGGGGGTGGGCTACAGCAGACATTCAAAGTTATTTCTCACTCTCTACCCTTCATACTTCCTCTTGTTGCTGTTACTGCCCAGAAGAACGTTTACTACATTAAAAACTATTCGTGAAATAACAATTTAAATCTGCGAAGATATTTTTATTTAAAGTTTTTAAATTGTTTCTGTATGCAGATTGACAAGAGCTTAAACATGTATTTTCTGACTTCCCTCCTACATTTTCACCATCAGTAAAACTGCCGAAGAGCCTTTTATGCAGTAAATATATACACACACTGTAAGAAGCATTGCAGCAAGTCCTTCCACAGAGTTGCAGAAATTCAAGCTTGCATACATCCACACTTACAAAAACAATTATAGAATGATGATTCTGGTTGCAAAAGGATGATTTTTTTTCTGCAAAAGAAATCACAAGATTCCTTTGGAATTTTCCTTTCCCCACATTGGATTTAATGAAAACATTCTCCCAACACCACACATGAAAATTTTTGTTGGGTTGAAACTCTCTAATGTAAAAATAAAATAAAACAAATTTCTCCCGATTGAAAAGAATGATATATCAATCAGCCCAGGCTATCTAGAGGGCACACGCTAAAATGATGAATTGAACAATTTATTTACATAATTTAAACAATCACAGGTTCATAAAAAACAACTCTAACCACAAATCATTCCATATGTTTATCATAAATGAAAAAAATGATGACCAACTATTGAGCTAGGCATTGTGCTTATAAGTAATTTTTAGATCGTCAGTGTTATTCATCTGGTGTTTAATGATGCTTTATATACATTATTCCATTACATCTCACACAAGCCTATTATGTATTTACTATTATAATCATCTACATTTTACAACTGAGAAAATTCAGATGCAGAGAGAGCAAATAACATATCCTACATTACCCTGCTCATAAGTTTATAACCACAAATAATGCCTAGGTTTGTTTCAGTCCAATGCCTTAGCTCTTATTTACTGTGGAATACTGTTCTGCTCCCAAAATAATTGTAGTTAACAAATACTTATTGAGCACATACTATATGCCAGGCACTGTTATAGTCACTGGGGATATGGCAGTGAATAAAACCAAAATCTTGTCTTTTGTGGAGTTTATATCCAAGTGGAGGTGGTAGATGGACAGACGGTGTGTGTGTGTGTGTGTGTGTGTGTGTGTGTGTGTGTGCACATTAAGTCATGATTTAAGTGCTAAAAAAGAAAAACTGTGAAATAAGGGAACAGACTGAAAGGGCAGTGTGCTATTTGTTACAGGTTAGTGAGAGAAGACCCCTCTGATGAAACAAATTTTGAGCAGATACCTGAATAAAGTGAAGGAGCCAGCCCTGTAGATATCTGTGGGGAAGAACTTTGCAGACGGAAGAAATAGCAAGTGTTGGAGATAGGAGTATACTGGTGAGAGGTAGGAGAAGGGGAAGTTCAAGAAACTTCCAGGTCCCTAATGTGGCTTGTGGGGGTGAGTGAAGGGAAGGGTGGTAGGAGATGAGGTCAGAGAGAAATGATAAAGACTTTGGGTTTATTCTGAGTGAGATGGGAAACAACTGGAAGGAAATGGGTAGAGGAGTCATGGATCCTGTGTTGTACCACCCAGATACTCCCTGTTGTCTGGGAGTGCTTTTGGCTCGCAGAGGGATGCCTTGCGTGAGGTTGTGCCCTTCGCAGGAGAGGCCACATGCATGAATGATTGATGAGGGAGCATAAAGGCCTGGCCATCTTAGCCCACCTTGAAGCAGCTCTGAAGGGCCATTCTGAACCTCGTCCAGCACAGCTAGGAATGAACCTGAGGAGGGGAGGTGAAGGATTAAAGAAAACAGACGAGAGAATACAGTTGGGACCAGGTGGATCACTGTGCCTGGATGAGGAAACAGTGACACAGCCTCTAAGACGAAGCTTTATTTTATACTCAGATCACACAAAGTAAAACAAGGGCAAGATGTTTACAATGTTCTTGCCAGTTTCAAATCTGCTTCTTTCCTGTTGTTGCCATTCTCTGAACTCTAGCAAGCCTTGTTTTGGCAGCACTTGCTGCACACCCCCCCCCCTCCCCGGGGCAGCCCACATCCCTTAGCTACCTAGGCCTCAGGGTCCGACTATAAGGTAAAGCTTACAACCATAGCAGTTTGGCTAGAATTGTGCTGGGAGGGCTTTGCCCTCCAAGCTGGGACTTGTATGTGGCTTTGCCACAAGTTAGTCCAAGGCTTGATCCTGTCCGAACACTGTAGCCACTCTCCACACCATTCTAGTTCTAAAGTCCAACATGTGGTTGGCCAAGCCTGTCATTGGGCCCGTATAACCTCCTGAATTCTCCGTTTGACCAATCCAGACCCTCTCCTCCTTTCCACATATATTGATCCCAAGGACACTCCTTAAAATAGTTCTACATGCTAAATTCTACTTCAGTCTGCTTCTAGGGAAACCCAATCGATGACAAATGACATGATACTATGCTTATGCTGCAGAAAGATCTTTTTGGCTGCTGTGAGGAGATGGGGTAAAATGGAAGCAGAGAGATTTGTTAAAAGGTACTACAATGGCCAAGATGGAAAATGACAGTGACTTGAGCTAGAAAGGCAGCAGAGGGGAGGTAACCGGTAATCATATTCCAGATACATGAGAACCAAGACAATAGGATTTATTAGTAGACTGATGAGGGAGATTAGGATAATTCCAAAGTTTTTTGGCCTAAGCAACTAAAGAGTAGATTTGTCATTTACCAAGAAAGGGATGATGTGGAGATGAAAAGTTCAGTTTGGGACATGTTGAGTTTATATGCCTATTATTCAACCAAAAGGAGATGCCAAGTGGGCAGCTGCACATATGAAACTGGACTTCATAGTAGAGATCTCTGCTGGAGATAAAAATTTTGTCGTAATCAGCTTAAAGCTTCCATTTAAAACCATGAGTTTGAATGAGATGATCTAGTTCTGAAGGTTGATAGAGAAGCCCAATGTGTGCCCTCATTCAGGGGTGAGGAAGATGAGGAAGATTAAGCAAAGAAGACTAAGAAGAAGTCCAGGAGATAGGAAAGAGAGGTCTAAGAGTACAAATAAAGAAAGTGTTTCAAGGAGGACAGTGTGATCAGCTGTGTCATATGCTGCTGATAGTGTTGAGTAAGATGGAAACTGAACCTCCCCAGTAAGAACTGATTCGAGGTCCCAGCATTATACAAACACTATCGGATTCAATCCTCATGACAACCCCATGAAGGAGGTAATATCTTCTACATTTTTGAAGAGAAGGACATTTTATTTGAAACTTAAGGACCTAGCATTTGGTCACAGAGTTTGCATTTGTTTGTTAGATTCTACTAATAAGGATAGTTGAACAGAGTTCCTCTTACTCAAAAGCCCATGCTTTTAGTACCACATCACTCTATAGAAGATGTTGCATATTGGTCACTGCAGTCCTTGCTGGTAATACTAACATGCCTGCAGTAGCATCAGGCACTAATACACTGATTCTATTCATTGATTCTATCCAACTCAACTCTTTATTTTACAGAAGAGGAACCAAGGTCCAGAGAAGTAAACTGATTTGCCTAAGTCACATCGCTCATTACACATAGTGAAGTAGAACAAGTGCTAAATATTGAATCAAGTTGACTTGTATGCTTTTCCAAAAAGCCCTTTAAGGGCAAAACTTCTTTACACATAGCTTGCCTGGATGCAGAGGGGTTGGGAGAAGCATCACTCTCAGGCCTGGAGTCCTGATAGAGAAGAAAGAAGAGGCTAAAGTTATGAGACCCAGGCCAGAGGGAGCAGGCAGCATTCCATCCATGGAGGAAGCATTGCTTATGCTGGGACATTATTGATAAAGGGTTGTCCTGAAAGAGGGGGCACATCCTTACAAGGGCTAAGGGACCCTAGATCTGGGGAAAATGGGAAGTGAAGTGAATACAGCCAGGAATATGTTCCCATGCCACCACCCCCACACATTTTTCTAACAGATTTAGAGTGTCTATGCCAAGTGCTATGCTAGTCATTTTCCAAGTGCCACTTCTAATCCTCGCAAAAATCCCACTTTGAGATTAACTGATTGAAATGCAAAAGCTAGTAAACAGTGGGTCCTGGATTGAACCTCAGGTTAGTTGGATCCCAATGCTTACTTTTATCCCATTATGATACACATTCTGACATCTTACATAATAAAATCATCATAGGAGAAAGTAATCTTCATTAATTCAGATATGGCTTATATGGGTAAAAACATAAATAACCAAACATATACTTTACATCAGTGGTCCCCAAACTTATTTGGCCTACCGCCCCCTTTCCAGAAAAAATATTACTCAGCCCCTGGAAATTAATTTTTTTTAAATTTTAATAGCAGTTACTCATTGCCCCCAAATGCACCTGTGGCCATCACCGCCCCCCGTGGATTGCTGCAGCGCCTATCAGGGGGCGGTAGCGCCCACTTTGGGAATCACTGCTTTACATTAAAAATTTTGGCTTGAGTTAACAGTCTCAATTCTGTACCTCACTGAAAATATGCAGACACAGCCTGAAATGAATACAGAAAAAACCCAAACTTCTCTCATGATTATAGTACTGCTACTGTGTGAACTTTTAAAAGACATTTTCAAAAAATTAGTTCAATTAAAGCAAATATGAATGCAAATTTATGAATACAATGCCTCATATGAATTTGTTACTGAAAAGTTTTGATTATACAACATTTTTGTTTATATATGCATGGTTATGGGAATAATAAAAAACTAAAAAAAAAAACAGAAGCAGAAACTTTCTATATTTCCTTCCAAATATTAATTATTTGCATGTCTGTAAGTGATATTTAAGGCTCTCACATGGCCCAAAACAAGTGAGATCTTTTCAAAACCTGGAGAAAAACAGCTTAGGACATAATTCAGAAATTTTGAGTTCTATCCTTTATAATATACATTTTTTAAAATAAGTAGGTTCCATATATTTGTCTAATTCTTTTTTCATCTTTTCTACCTTCTCTCAAAAAGCAAATCATCTTTGTTTTATTTTCTTAAATTAGTAACGTGCTAGATAGGTGGGTTAACTTTATTGCAGTCACTTCTGTGGTTCAAAACCATATAACTAGGAAATAAATCAACCAACAAGCCCTTATGGAGTATCTACAGTGAGCTTCATACTTGGTTAAAGACTGCAACGATGCCCCTCAGAATGGTATTTTATGGAATTTAAGAATATAAGGCATACCATTATTTTATGTACCACCAAGAAAGAAGAAATACTGCCAATTAAACTATTACAGTGTTTAAGACATCATTGATTATAAGATGCATCTTGACTTCAAGGAAGTTAATCATATTGAAAAATGCATTTCAGAATTAATAAAATTTAATAATAACTAAAAATAGATTCTGATTTCCAAGAGCTTACAATTCCATTTGGGAGTGGGGAAAATCAACCAAGAAAAAATAAATCAGAGAATAAGAAAAACAGTATGAGCAAAAGCATAGAAATAAAAAAAAATCATATTTGGGGAAACTTCTTAGCTGTAAAGAAAGTACATGTAGGGAATAAAATTTACACAGTATACTCTCTCCTCTTGTTTGAAAAATTGAAAAAGTCCACTATTGAAAAGTGAACAAAAAAAGTAAAATAAGTAAAACCAAATTAACTTTATCAGAATATATACCTTCGTGATCATCTGAAAGTGGCCAGTCTTTTGGGAATTTAAGCAACTTAAAATGTTTATTTATTGAAGGAAAGGAAAAGGCAAAGAAAAGAAAGGAAACAAAATAAAGAAAAAGAAATTACCTAGCTAGCTAGACTGAAAGAAGAAGGGAGAGAAAGACTGGACAAATAACTATGCCCAATATTATTGAACTAGAGGCCCAGTGCACACAATCTGTGCATGGGTAGGGTCCCTAGGTCTGGCCGGCAATCAGGGCCAATTGGGGCCTTCCTGCTGCTGGTCAGGGCCTTCCTTTGTTCTGCGCCACCCCCTGCTAGTCAGTGCACGTCATAGCGAGCGATCGAACTCCTGGTCTCTTGGTTGAACTCCTGAGGAGACACTTTGCATATTAGCCTTATATATATATAGATACTTTGGGAAAAATATCTCAAGAACTTTTTTTGTGATATACTCTAGATTTGTTTTCTTTTTTACTTTCTTATTTTTATATTTCTACTTTAAAGAGCAGTGATGTCTAAGATGTTCTTGTCATTTATTTTTCAAGGTCAAGTATATTATTGGTCTTTAAGCTTGATTCAGACTACTTTACAATGTTTTTTTTTATATCACTGTACAGTATTACTTTATTTTATTTTTTTATTTTTTAAAATATATCTTATTGATTTTTTACAGAGAGGAAGGGAGAGGGATAGGGAGTTAGAAACATTGATCAGCTGCCTCCTGCACACTCCCCACTGGGGATGTGCCCACAACCAAGGTACATGCCCTTGACTGGAATCGAACCCGGGACCCTTGAGTCCGCAGGCCGACGCTCTATCCACTGAGCCAAACCGGACAGGGTGATACAGTATTACTTTAAAAATGTCTAGAGGTTTCAGGTTCTACCACCATCAAAGATCAGCACTGCATGGGATTTTATTATTATTTTACAAAAAGAGAAGAACAATATAACTTCAGTGTGCATGTGTGCATAGACTCATGTTCATCTATGTGTGTATATGGCTATTTATGTCTTGGTAGCATAAATGACTCTAATTCGAAAGCTGTAGAGTCACACAACATGTGCTCATCTCCATGGTAACCATTTCTAAGATAAATGCATTTCTGAACAATGATCCCAAAATAGTCTGTTACCCGTTTTTGTAGATTTCCATTGTAGCAGCAAAAAATAAATTTGAAAACCTTAATCCACTTCTTAACCAACAAAATTAGAGAGAACAAACATATATCCAAACCTGCAGAGAAACTATGGTTAAGTACAATGAAAATTTCTTTAATACACTAAAGATTTTATTCCATCTGATTTTTATCTTATTGGATTATCTATATTTATTGCTTCTCCTGCAACTTTTTGGCTTCCTACATTTTAGCCATTTATCCCTTATGAGATTTCTTTCCTATAAAATGAAGAGGAAGAAATGATCTCCCAGGTCTTTCCTAGCTCTAAAATTTTATGATTTTATGATCTCTCTACTCAACTTGAACCATTATGAGAACATGAGCTTGGGGAATTAAAAACAATTGAAACCTCAGTCAGGCAATCTTTCCCCTTACTAAGTTAGATAAAAGAGAATTTTAAAACTATTTACCACTCCTATAAATTGAAAATATTTTAGTCTTTTTGTTTTCTTTATTAATGTTGGCTATGAGCCTTTAGAATATCTTAATTTTCTAAAATGAGGACAAATTGAAAGGGGTTCTTGTATTGGGGAAATCCTTTCTGTAGTTTTGAAGATGCTCATTTTGCACATCTCCCCTGCTGCAGTTTTAGTGTCAGAATCCTCCAAGGGATGGGGAAAGTGTGTCCCTCAAATGGACTGGGCTAGAACATGTTTCAGTGGAGAGAATGGTAAAAAGCAGGGCTGATTCTACCCAACCCTTCTCAGTTCTTGGGAAGTGGAAGGCTGATGGCTTGGATTTTAGTATCTTTGCTACTTTCTGTACCACAACAACCACTGGGGCCATTAAATTCTCTATGCTCCAAGATTTATAAGGATAAAGAGGAGGTAGTTTCCCTAAATTTATTCAGAGCCGGCTTAGGCTGATTTGTGACACCATTCTTTTCCTTTGAGAGCAATCCTTACTTTAGACCCAAATCCTTTAAAATTCATTTCCTGCCTTGGGAATATCACATCTTCTCTCACAGCATATCTGAATGCTGACAAGTCCTGCTCTGGGAAATTTCTTCTTTCTCTTATCTATGCAGAGGTGCTCCTAACAGCGCACCCTGCCCAGACCTCCAAGACCATCACTGTTATTCTTGTCCAAACCTAGACTCACTCCCAAATATACTAACTCCTCTTATGCCTATCAATCTAATCCATGCTAACAAAAGAAAAGGAGAGGCTGGAGAATTTGCATCTACCTTTAGGATACAAGTACATTTTGAAAGCAGCCCTTTGCAAGACAGTGCCATTACATTTTTTTGGCTAAATTAAAAATTTTAAAGCATAGAGCAGCACCACAGAATGCCTGAAAAAGGGAGGGTTTTGGCAATGGCCTCTTCAATCCACGAAAGAGATGGTTTAGGTATTGGGCTCTGAGGGTGCTGCAGATAATAAAAACATTTTAAAAAAAGGTTTTTTTCATTTTGGTCCCCACAGGCTGGTGAATTTTGTACCTCAAAGGCCCAGCTCTATCAGTCATTGTCCACAGGCCAAGTGTGGCTTGAAACTGCTGTGCCTGCCTTGTCCTGACTTCTTGTCAGGCCAGCAAGATTCCAGGTACTCCTCTCTGGAGGCCATTTGTCTGAATCACTTATTCTTGGGGTATGACTCTAGTACGTTTAAGGGGCCCAAAAAATAGTTTAGTATTTCATCTACTTCCTCCCTTCTACTATAGAGTCTGAGCTGAGGATAAGTAATACTGTAATACTTTTAATACCAACAGCTTATAGTGTTACTCATATCACATCAAGCTGGTGATCTACTTGGTTTCATTATAGGGCCCAGGCTACCAATAAAGACGTACTTTTTTGTTCTCAAAAGCTAATAGAGGGCCAAAAACTTCTATCAAAAGCCCTAACAAGCCCTAGCTGGTTTGGCTCAGTGGACAGAGCAACGGCCTGTGGACTGAAGGGTCCTGGATTCGATTCCAGTCAAGGGCGCATGCCCGGGTTGTGGGCTCGATCCCCAGTGGGGGGCATGCAAGAAGCAGCCAATCAATGATTCTCTCTCATCATTGATGTTTCTCTCTCTTCCTCCCTCTTCTTTTCTGAAATCAATCTATAATAATAAAAATGTAATATGCTAATTAGACTGGACAGCCAAACGACCTTCTGGACATCCTTCTGGATGACTTTCCAGACGAAGCCGGGGCTGTGAGGGCCGAGGCAGAGGCAGTCCCAGCGGCTGCAAGGGCCGAACCCCTTGCACAAATTTCGTGCATCGGGCCTCTAGTAAAAATATATTTATTTTTTTAAAAAAGCCCCAACAAGCAGCAGGTATACAACAGGTGTCAGTAAGACCTAGATATTTGTGTGTTTTTTTTTCATTGACATGAAATTGCTTAGACCAGGGGTGGGCAACCCCTGGCACGCCAGTAACTTTTGCTGGCACGTGAAACCCTCTCTTATAATCTTCCATTTACAATTTTTTTCTTAAAATCGACTTTTTTATTTTTCAGATATATTCAGTGTAGGTGCATCTTAGATAAACAAATAATTTTACATAACAAGTTATCTTAAAGACCATAGACATGGATTGACGAGAGAGGGGAAGAGTAATTTCTATGCCTCTGCCTTAACTCTCCCTGCCTTCCTAGATCCGACCAGTGTTTTGGTTTCATCCACATACACTTGTGAATCTTTGTTCTCAGTGATGAATTTTGTTAAGTCTCATAATAGGAGTAGCCTGATGGAGGAAAGTAGTAGCTCATGCATATCTCTGAAGGTCACGAAATATAAACCTGATGTAAAATCTCTGTCATCAGTGATGCAGCAGCAAAAGTCCCACTGGTAATATCAAACGGAGTCATAAAGTTTTCTGTTGGACTATCAGTGTACATGTATACATTAAAAAAATAAATGTATTTTTCATCATCATATACTGTGTTTTTGTTGCTCGAATGAATTTTATTATTTCTTCAAGGTTCTTCACATACGTACACCTTCAGAGATATCAAGTAGGCGTAACATGTTCTCAAAAAATTAGGGTTGGCACACAGAAGAATTTTGAGTCAGAGATTTTGCTGGTTTTGGCACGCACTCACAAAAAGGTTGCCCACCCCTGGCTTAGACATTTCTTGGTGTGGGTGTGCTATAACTCCTATAACTATCCTCTATAACAAGGTTGTACTAGTATCTAATCCATGTTATTATAAATAGTACCATTGTATGCAATTATTTTCTTTTGCTTAGGATTTTTTTCTTAGCGAATATTTCCAGGATTTGAATATTCAAATCAATGTATGTTCATATTTAGAAGGTATGGATATTTTGAATGTTATTTTTACATATGTCCAAATTGATCTCCAAAAGGGTTACAACACTGTATTAAAGTGCCCTTTTTACCACAAAAACAGTTTATTTTTAAACTTTAGTTTTCTTTCTCTTATTTTCCACAGTATAGAGTGTTGCTGCTCTAAATTTGGGGAGACAAGTTTTTCCCCCCACATTGTAAGTTCATGAAGAAAATACAGTTTAGATTTTTTTGTGTGGTATAGAAAGAAAAGGCATTTGATATCACAAACAATACAAAATTAGAAAAATTAATATTTCTTTATTTTATTATAGCTCTTTTCTTACAATGAATCTTAGGCTTAACTTAAAATTTATTAAACAGAAATCACATGAAGAGTATATATTTTAAAAAAATTTTTTTTTTATTGATTTCAGAGAGGGAGAGGGAGATAGAAACCTCAATGATGAGAATCACTGATTGTTGCCTCTTGCATGCCGCCCTCCCTCCTGAGGATTGAGCCCAAAACCCAGGCATGTGCCCTTGACCGGAATCAAACCCTGGACCCTTCAGTCTACAGGCCAGTGCTCTATCCATGAGCCATGCCGGCCAGGCATGAAGAGTATATTAATCAAGCTAGTCTATATAAAAAGTTAAATTTTCCAATGCTATGGCCAATATTGCCAAAATCACTCTTCTATAATTCTTTAGAAATAAAAAAAGAGGAAACTATACTTAGACTGAGTCAATGAAAATGATTTTGAAACTTTTCTTGCCAATTAGGGTAAATATCTCGCAAATGTTTAATACTAACTGAAAAAGTTCTAGTCAATAAAATACTCCACTATGATTCTGAATATTATCTGACCTAAAAAATTGTTTTACTCACACATACCAGCCAGAGAGCTTTTTACATAATCAAATTCCCACAATCAAATTGCCTGAGGTCCTAATAGTATATGTAGCAAGCACTGGGTGAGATTATTATAGACAGGACAGGTAGCACAGGCCTGGTGGTGCCTTCATGCCTGCCAGTCCTCAAAGAAAAAAAAATTGTGAATCACCTGGAAGGAAAGAATGTGGACTGTTCAGTAGGTGATTTATTTTTCTCTCTTTCAACCCAGTGACTCAGCACAGAGAAAGCACTGGGTGCACTCTTCATCTGCTTCTTGAAGAAACCAGCTTTAGGAAGCACTACTCACACAGTCGTGATATTATCACATGCTGTTAGCTTAGCTTCAGAGACATATGTATGCAACTGACCTTAATAAGTTTTTGATTTAGCTATTGCTAGGCATGTCGCTTTGATATTTATTCTAAGTCTCCTCTTTTAAAAATGTTGCTAAAAATTACCATTGAGAAATGTGAAAATAAAATGAACCCCTTGTTAAAAACATTGTTTATAACTCCAGGTCCTTTCGGAGGGAAGAATAAATACTTGTATTTAAAAAAATAATTCAGCCCAGCTAGTGTGTCTCAGTGGTTGAGTGTGGACATGTGAACCAGGAGATTGAGGTTTGATTACCGGTCAGGGCATATACCCGAGTTGCTGTACCCTGACTGCATGTTTCGGATTTGGGGCTCGGTCCCCAGTAAGGGGCCTGCAGGGGGGCAGCTGATCCATGCTTCTCTGTCATCACTGATGTTTCTCTCTCTCTCTCCCTTCCTCTCTGAAATCAATAAAAATATATTTTAAAAAATAATTCAAAGTGATCTCTTCCAAGAGTTTCTGGTTATTTATATTATATTATTTATATTTGAATTATTTATTACTTATAGCACAAGTCAATAAATTCTGGGTTAGATTATAGACAGATTAAAATCCTTTACATTCAAGTTTGGAAAAATGTTAAGTGTCAAAGCTGCGTAATGGGTACATGGGAGGCAATTATACTCTTCTCTCTACTCTTTGTTTGAAACAGTTTTTAATAAAAAGTTAATATTAAAAATAGCCTTCCCACTAAAGATAGGAATACCTCTTGAAATATAAGAGACATAAGAAAAATAATTTTTTTCACATAAATTAAACTAATCTGTCTCCCATGGAGGGAAGAAAATCCCTTAATCCTAATATTTGATTATATTTTTATATGACCTCATTCCACAAAGAATTTGAAGCAGCTTACCTAACTGATAATTGTAGTTAAATCTATTGCTTTGTGTCAAAATGTTAAATGACGGTGGTGGTATTTAATTAATATTTACTTTTTCCCTACCTGGAAAAGCAATAGCAGTGTGAGACATAGGGTCAATTGTATGCTGGTAGAGTGGGAATTGGCCACCTGCCCTGAAGTCAGTATACTCTTGTTTCATTAACAAGAGTATATTGTCATCATTCAAAGACAGACTAATGTCTAGGTATTTGAAAACCTAACCAATACTGGATTTTCTGTAATTCATTGCTTCTTCCATTTTTGTGATCTTTTCATATATTCTATGTCTCTTTCTTCCTCGTGTTGAGTTTTACTTCTTATGAATAGGATGTACCAGCAACAGATTTCCAAATGTGCTGTTTTATACATAGCAGCTTTGAAAGCTGAAAAACTGGCTGGCTCTACTCTGGCAGCAGGTTTCTGAGACTAAATTTACCATTTTTCTGCGATTATTCTGAGGCAGATTAACTGCTTTATGTAATATGCAAAAGTCATAGGATCTCTTTAACGCACTGTGCATTTCATTAAGGAGGCAGCCAACCCTGTATTATAGCAGCGATTTTCAACTGGTGTGCCACAAGAATTTTTAAAACATGTTATACCTGACTAGTCAGGGCTATTGATCTCTTTTCCCTTAGATTGCCAAATAAAAAAATGACAACAGCCAATACAATAGCCGTCCAGTGTGAATCAATCAAAATTAAACCATTTTTTTGTTAGATTGGCAAAAAATATAATTCATATTTTTTTGGTGTGCCACAGAATCTTACTTTATTATTTTTTAAAAATTTCTTTATTGATTAAGGTATTACATATGTGTTCTTATCTCCCCATTGCCCCCCACCCCCACTCATGCCCTCAC
The DNA here is from genome assembly GCF_000412655.1 of Myotis brandtii. NCBI lineage: Eukaryota > Metazoa > Chordata > Mammalia > Chiroptera > Vespertilionidae > Myotis > Myotis brandtii. Next base: position 13,953,121 of record NW_005353838.1, on the reverse strand, counting down.
CCCCCTGTTGTCGTGCCACAGAATTTTAGAAATTAGTTTATGTGTGCTATGAGATGAAAAAAGTTGAAAATTGCTGACATAGCAACAAGAGAAAGGGATATGTAGGCAAATGGTAACTTGCACACAATTCAAAGGCTTAGTGTGAAACATCAATTTCCATTTTTCTTTTGCGCTGAACTATTTAGTCAAGGTATTCAATTGAAAGTAAGACAAAACAATTTGAGTTTCCGGCTTTCAGTTCTCCTTCCCATCATCTGTTGGAGGTGCCAAAGGTCTGGCAGCCAGAGGAGGCAGATAGAGAACTTGAGCAGTGGATCCACAGTGGGATATTTAGTCCTGATAAAATATTGGTTACAAAGGTTACCCTATCACTCGTGTGAAAGATTACCATAGAGTTGGTTGTAATGTATTGGACTGATCAGGAAAGAGACACTTTTTACACCTCTGGATGATGGTCTAAAAAGTGTGTTTTTTAAACAGGTTTGCCAGGTTAAAACCTGGACACTTAGCACAGGATTGCTTGGGTATACAATTGCTCCTATTGTGCCTTTGGGGTGGACTTATTACAATTCAGAATGATTTTGAATCTTGGATCTGTGGAGTTTAATAGAGGCCTTATTGAGACCATAAACTCTTTTAAATTACTCTAAAGTTTTGTATATTTTTATGGCTAGGATGTACAGCTTCATTATATTTACGTGAGGGTCCATGATCCAAAACTAACTAAGAGCTTTTTAGTAAGAACCAAGAATTAATTTGGCCTATAAAGACCAACAAGTGAAGAAAAAATGATCACAGCTTTCTGTTTCTGCTTTGACTCCTTGGTGGAGGGGGGGTGGTAGGGGGGATGAGTTGTCCATTCATTCCTTTCTTCTGATTCAATTCATGACCTTTAATACTACCTCATCTTCTCTGTGTTACTTCCAAAATTGATTGAACAGCCAAGGTTCTTTTTCTAATGTTTGGAAGTTCTATAATTTTTAATCTATTGGTTGCATTTTCTTTTTGTTTTTTAATATATTTTATTGCTTTTTTTTACAGAGAGGAAGGGAGAAGGATAGAGAGTTAGAAACATGGATGAGAGAGAAACATCGATCAGCTGCCTCTTGCACACCCCCCACTGGTGAAGTGCCCTCAACCAAGGTATATGCCCTTGACTGGAATCGAACCTGAGACCCTTCAGTCCGCAGGCCGACGCTCTCTCCACCGAGCCAACCAGTTAGGGCTCATTTTCTTTTAAAAAAAAATATTTTCATTGATTTCAGAAAGGAAGGGAGAGCAAGAGATAGAAACATCAATGATGAGAGAGTCATTGATCTGCTGCCTCCTGGACGACCCCTACTAGGGATTGAGCCTGCAGCCCAGGCATGTGCCCTAGACCTGAATCGAACCCAGGACCCATCAGTCCACAGGCCTATCCACTGAGTGAAACCAGCTAGGGCTGTGTTTTCTTTTTTAATTTATCTTTATTATTAAAAGTACTACAGATATCTCTTTTTTCCCTATTGACCCCCTCCACTCCATCCCCACAGGCTTTCACTGCACTATTGTCTGTGCCCATGGGTTAAGCATATATCTATAATAATAAAAGCATAATATGCTAATTAGACCGGACATCCTTCTGGACGACCTTCCTGATGAAGCCAGGGCTGTGAGGGAAGCCCCGGTCCTGGGTGCCAGAAGGAAGCCGGTGCTGGCAGCTGGGGGAAGAAAGGCCTACTCTTGCATGAATTTCATGCACCGGGCCTCTAGTATACATATAAGTTCTTTGGTTGATCTCTTCTCACCCACCCACCCCCACCTTCCTTCTGAGACTCATTGCAGCAGTCCCTTCAGCATTTCTTGCAGTGCTGGTTTGGTGATGATAAATTTCTTTAGCCTTTTAAAAAATTTTCATATTGGTTGTATTTTTAGCTAATATATTAGACTAGAGGCCCGGTGCATGAAAATTCTTGCACTGGAGGGGGTGTCCCTCATCCCGGCCTGCCCCCTTTCACAGTCCGGGAGCCCTCAAGGGCGGGAGGCGATGGTGATCAGAGGGAAAGGTGACGCCCCATCACACCTCTGCTGCTACCACTGCCGACAGCGCAAGCCTCGGCTGGCCCTGGGTGGCTGGGCAGCTGACATTCGAGGCTTGCCTGTGCCTCGGGCCGGCCCTGAGCGGCTGCGGGGCTGAGGGGACTGGGGGACTCTGGAGGCAGGCATGGGGGCGGGCCTGGCCTTGCCGTGTGCCTGCCACCCCAGTGGGGCTGAGGGGACTGGGTGCCGCCATCTTGTGGCTGTGCGCTCCCATCTTTGAGGGCAGGACAGTCAATTAGCATATTCTGTCCTTATTGGCTGTGGGCGTGCCATCTTTGCAATGGCATGAGGGTCAATTAGCATATTCCCTCTTTATTAGATAGGATAACAGGAATACTAGCATTTTTTTTTTTTAGCTAATCTATTAGATAACACAACTATTTTCTGTTTAAATTGACTTATATGTTTACAGTTCAAGAAAAACTATTCTGTAATCAAAACCTGACAGAAGTATTTATACATACAAATATATATGCTAAGATTTGATTTAATATATTTTTCAAATTATAAATGTAGGATCTACTATATTAAATAACTAAATGATTTAAAAGTAGTTAGGAAGCATGGCTTCTCTCTCTTCACAAACTGAAAATTATTTGTTAATACTATCATTTTAAATATACAAATAAAGACCACCAGAAACAGGATAAATACAAAAAGTAATTTTAGAAAATTTAAATAAATTCTGATTTTAAAGTTTGGTTGTGAAAAGAATAATCAGTTGAAGTAATTAGAAATAAGTGAAGAAATGGTAAAACTTTAACACACAAACAACTCAGTTTTAAAGCAAAAATAAAGGGTTTGACAGTAGCAGCTTTGATGGTGGTTAAGTAACACTGGTTTTGAATTTAAATGGAAACACAAAGTTGAATTTAAGCATCAGTGAACACCTGACTTATTATAAACATTTGAACTTTAGTGATGTTTTAATGGGGAGAAATCATTGTATAATCCGTTTATAATATTTAGCATAATGTATATTTTATAAAAAGAAAAAATTTAATATCCTTCACATTTGCACATAATCAACACTTAGAAGCTTAATGATTATGGTGTGTGTCTAACATAAATAGTAAAAAAGTCATTTTCAGAAATTATTACTTTGAAATAGGAGTTTGCGAAGCAAAGCAATGTTAATACAATTAGGTAGGCTTTAAATTTTTTTTTTGGTTGAATGCAGCTAAAACACAATGAATTAGCTATATTATTCCCTAACCACTTCATCAGTGCCTCCATCACTCTCTTTCTATTGCACTTATCTAGAAAAAGAAAAATCTGCAACCCTTCATGTTTTTTGTGCCATGGCCCAATGTAAAAAATCACACAATTGGGCAGATAGGGCAATAATAACAACAACAACAATGCTAAGCAACTTTTATACTCATTGCATTATATAAGGCACAATGCTAAAATTTATTGTAAGCATTCCTCACAACAATCTAGTGAGAGAGATACAATTATTCTATTTAAGGTGAAAAGCTGAGGTTTAGAGAGCTTTAGTCACATGTCCAAGGTCACACCGCTGTAAATGGCAAAGTCAGGATTCGAACTCTATCATTCTGACCCCAGAGCTTAGGCTTTTTTCTTTTAACCATTTAATACATGACACCAAACTCAAGTGAACTTTTAACATTTTCCGACAAATGACCTCCCTTTTAGACTGATGAACTATTTCTATTTCATTGAGAATAGAGAAAATGTGAGAAAACTTTATTTTCCCCAAGTCAATTCTACTGATCTATGTCAGTACACGTATCAAGTGGTTAACAGCCTGTGCTCTGCGCCTTACCAATTGTAATGACAGGCCCAACTTCCTTACGTGTTTAATAGAAATGATAATGTACCTACTTCAAGAGTTTGTGATGAAGATGAAACACGTTAATGCATGTAAGGCACTTGGAACAGGACATGATACATTCCAAGTACTCAATAAAAGTTAGCCAGTATCATTATCTTGTCCCTCCCTGCAACTCCCAATCAAAAATCAATCTGGTTATATATCATCTGCTTCCCCTCGATCTCTTTTCTTCCTGTTCTACCAAGGCTTCTGCTGCTTTGACTATGCCCTCTCGCTGTGCTGTGTTATAAATCTCTCCTCTCTGCAGTATAATCTGACAACTACCACTGGAAGGAAACAAAAAA
>NW_005353838.1:13942709-13948802 GCF_000412655.1 Myotis brandtii | reverse complement strand
TACTATATCAGTCTCTAGTCCTCTTCACAATCCTGTTCAGTCTCACTTGCTGGCTCCATTTATTTTTCTCCCCCCACCCCCTTAAAAATTAGAGTTCCTTAGGGCTTTGAACTAGGACTTATTTTCCTTTTAAAAAGTACTCTCTCCATAAATGATCTCATCTATTCCCATGGCTTAAAATAACATCCATATTTTGATGATCCCAAATTTGTATTTCCAATCTAGGCCTCTCCTTGGAGGTTGAATTCACTATACAGTATTCAGTATCCTTCCAGTTTTTGAAAGATTGTTCACTTTTGGGGTAGACTAAATGTAAAAATGTAAATGGATCTTACGTGTTTACCTGGAACTTGAGTGTCATCATAGGCTTATCCTATTCTAACTCAAGTTGTGTTCTACCACTGATTTTGCCAATTTTCCATGTAGCATTCTAATATTTAAAAAAGACTTAAGAGCAAACAAAAAATGTCAACCAATATTTGCATACACTGATATCATTTTCCATCATCTACTATTTAAGTATAAGTCAAAGGACAATAAATTTCTAAAACAAAACCAAAAAACTCACAAGTCCTTCAGACTGTGTAAGAAAATTAAGAAGAATTAAAACCAATCATAAACTGAAATTGTTCATTACATTAGTATTTTTCTGCATAGAAGCAGAAGTTCTTTAAGTGACTCTAAAAGGAAAGATAAACTTATCTTTAGTTTTGCAGAGCAGATGCAATTGAACATGTGTGAAGTGCATTATCACAGATCTGGCAGGCTAAAAGATGAATCTAACTGGATGTGAACAGCAAGATCAAGACTGTAATTAATTTTTCATTGTTTCCTTTTTGAACTTTTCGGATCAGTTCTGTTTCTGGCATCTCTTCTGCTGACTACTGGAGACATCTTATGTTTCATTTAGGCCTGTCCTCCTTACTCCTTTGCAATACCAAGTTGCAATCTCTGGCTGAGTCTTAACTCCTTACTTCTTTTACTACAGATACTGGGATAATGTTGCTCCATCTTTTCCCTATTGCCTTTCCTAATCATTTTTTAGTGGAGTAAATTTTCATATCTGGTGGTCTTTGGATGTAGGACAACAGAACTTGAAGTACTGATTTAGCATATATGTTATTGCCTATCCTTTCTATGACCACTGTTAAACAACAGTGAAATCTCCTATTGTCCTTTTCCATAGTTCTTTACCCAAATTGGTCCCTTTGTTTACATTGTAGTCTAACCATATACAGTCTTTTAAAAAATTTAAAAATGACAATTCCTTGCAAAACTCCATTAATTTCCTATTTACATATGTCTGACCCTTCCCAAGCCTAACCCACTTTTTCTCTTTCTGCATTCAATTTGTCAGAATGTAGCAGTTTCCCAAAGGAGAGATGGAGGACAGACAAAAACAATACTTGTCTACTACACTATTCCCAGACTGTTTCTAAGAGAAATTTGGTCATACATACCTAGTAGTACCTGGTTTGAAGTCTGATAGGAGAAAAAATGTTGCAATTGTCTTTAGGAATAAGAGGAATGTTACCTTTGACAGGAGACATCCTAATCAAAGGGCTTTATCCTAAGAATCCAAGAAGATGCCTTCACCAGTTTTTCTCTCTTCTTGCCTTAAGTAGGTAAGCAACAGCAGGCTGGGTCAGCTCAGTGATTAAAAAAACAAACTGAAAAAAATGTTCATGATTAGCAAAAAGCATTACAGAAATAATATTCTAGTTTCTGGAGAAAGCAAAGCTAAAGAGAACCCCCTAAAAGAGCTGGTATATAAGTCAGGGGAAATTATGGCAATATCTAGCTGTTAACTGAAGAAAGTTTAATGAAAGGACTATTTACGAAGGTTTGGGCAGGGGTAAGGGACTCTAGGAGAAACTTCAGATCATGTTCACTGAATGCATGACAAAGGTATGCCATCCAACTGGTCTTCAGTGACACCACAGTCATTAAGAGTATGCATCAACTTTGGAGTCTGATTGATAAAGGATCCAATACTAGCTTTACCACTTTCTACGGGTGTGATCTTTGGCAATTAAAAAAACTTACCTGAATTTCAGTTTCCTCACCTGTAAAATGAAGATGATAATATTTCAAAGGGTTGTTGAGACAGGTAGATGGAAAAATATAACTTAAATAGTAGCACCTGACAGTGCTCAAACACTTGAATGTTAAATTTAATTATTATTCCTGAATTTATTTTTAGTAGAGGTAATGTTGATCAAAAAGCTATTATATTTATAATCAGGTTTTGCTGTAATAAAAAATAAAAAAAGCTTAAGTAGAAGTTTTTCTTTCATACAAAATCCAGATCTAGAGAGGTCAGGTTTGGTATGGCAGCTCTGCTCTAAAAAGCCCACACACCTCCTATGTCTGTTTGTTGTTGTTTTTTTGTTTTTGTTTTTTTGTTTCCTATGTCTATGTTTTATCATTCTTAGTAATTGATCCTTGTCCTCATGGTCCAATGTAGTGGTCATTGCATCCTTGTTACATGTGGCAGAATTAACTAAATGGAGAAGAATTGGCAAAATGAGAGCAGCAGCACTCTTAAGGAAGGTTCTTGAAAGCTTATATTCTATTGGCCAGAACATTAGTCATATGGCCATACAAGGGAAGCTAGGAAATGTAGTCTTTATTTCTAGGGGAGAAAGAGACAATAGATACCTAAGGATAATCCATATTGTAATCCTTGTCACAGTCAGGAACTATTTCAAGTTATCTTTATTATCCTCAAGTCCTCCAAAGTCACCTTTTATTCTCCCATTTTTTCCTGTATTTCTTCTTCTCCACTGAATTTTCTCCCTGCCTTAGCCTACATATTTTCTGTTCCACTTCTCTTTTTGGCTTTATTTTCAGTTGTTTCTTTCTTGTATGTAATAAACATTCGTATTATTTTCTTTCACTTTTCTACTATTCTGCAATTACTAAAGTTTACCTTCTGTCTAAAATGTCATTTTCTACAAGTTTGTAAGTCCAAGACTTCTTATTCAAAGCCCAAATGTAAATTATTCTAAAAGGGCCCTCAGAAACTGCTCTCTCTAGAACAGTGGTTCTCAACCTAGCCCTTTAAGTACAGTTCCTCATGTTGTGACCCAACCATAAAATTATTTTCGTTGCTACTTCATAACTGTAATGTTGCTACTGTTATGAATCGTAATGTAAATATCTGATATGCAGGATGGTCTTAGGCAACCCCTGTGAAAGGGTCGTTCGATCACCAAAGGGGTCATGACCCACAGGTTGAGAACTGCTGCTCTAGAACTTCTCTTTTAGACTTGTATCTCAGGGTGACTTATATTAGACTTCCTTATGTATATTCCTATGCTCACCAGGATATGAGTTCAAGGAGATAAAATCTGTATCTTATACAGCTTTGTATCTTCTTCTAGAAAATGGGACTTTGCACATTTGAAGTATCTGTTTAACTGAAAAATATTCTTTAAGTCCAGGATTGTTATTATAAATGTTTGAAAGTTTTATAATACCTAGATAGAAAGCTATATGCCATAGATTTGTTTCTGAAAATCTGTGAGTAGAATTTTATAATTGAATTATTGTAAAATATATTTGAGGGGCACAAAACATAATTATATTATAAATTTTTCTATAAAGCTGACCTCACTCTTTCTCCTATTTAAATATTTTCCAGATTGGATTTTCAAATGCTTACTTTCCTTACAGTGGATACCATTATACTTGTCTCAACAAAAAATAATTATTCAAACATAGATATATAACTTCTACTGTATATAAATTATATCTCAATAAATTTGACTTTTATAAAGTTATATATTAATGTTCACACTTTTTTAGACATACTGGTCTATACTAGTTAAATTTACTAGTTAATTTTCTAAGACTACTATAAATATGAAGCTATCATCTACTTTCTATATTTCTCTGAAGGCTTATAATAATTTTAATAATCTCTGAATATGTTCTAGGGACAAACTTCTTAACTGAAATGAAACTATTTGAAAATCTTTGTACCAAAGGAACTGTGAAGATTATCCTTATATAATGAAGGAAATAAAATCTTCAATGATGCTTTTTAAAACTTAGTTTCCTAATCATTTCAAACAATTATGCTTTTCTGGAAAACTATACCAGGAAAAAAAATCCATAACAGAAGCAACTTTTCATAAGAACTTTATAGGATGATTCACATGGTATATTTTCAAAGACTGAAAAACATAAAGGAAATAGAAAATGACATATTCATTATAATTGCCATAAAATCATACATGCATAGCAAAATATATGATTATTGCTCACATATTATAAGACACTCACAATACGTTTATACTACATATACAGGCAAACTTCAAAAGGGTTGGATCTTAATAACAAAATGCTTTTTGATGTAAAATGTAAAGAAATGCAAAAATTGTGAATTTTTGCCTACTTTCCAGACCTAATTTATTTTGAAAAATAAATTTTTTATTTTAAAAATATATATTCTTATTGATTTCAGAAAGGGAGAGGAAGAGAGAGATAGAAACATCATTGACGAGAGAGAACCATTGATTGTCTGCCCTCTGCAAGCCCCACAATGGGGATCGAGCCCACAACCCCGGCATATGCCCAGACCGGAATCGAAGTGTGACCTCCTGGTTCATAGGTCCACGTTCAATCACTGAGCTGCGCCAGCTGGGCAAGACCTAATTTCTTTTAAACTTAAATAGACATATTCCAATCAGTGTAGGGCCAATATGTCTAAAAATCAGTTGCAATAAAAATTGAGTAATGAGACCACTCTATTGGGGACTGAGTTATAAGCAGCAGAAGCATTCAAGTTCACATGAAAACATGATGGTGGTCATAGTTGTATTCAAATTATAATATGGTACTCTTTTCTTGTTTTCTCTATACAGCACTTTTGAAAAACTAGAAAATGATATAACCTTTCACTGGTGGGACTCTGTAATTCTTCCTTTAGTAATATATCTTTAAAAATATGTCTTTATTGATTTTAGAGAGAGAAGGGAGAGAGAAACATTGATCTGCTACTAGAGATGGAACAGGTGACCTCTCCTCTCCCTGCATGAAAGGACGCTCAACCAACTGAGCCACACAGGCCAGGGCTAGTTAAATTTATTTTGATCCCGGAAAAGAGCACATTCAACACCTTCCAGTTTTCTTGCCTGGCTGCCCTGAAGTCCTCATGAAGCCTGGCTTTTCCAGATTTGTTTTCACTGAGCTCCAGATGCTTGCTTCCTCTAAATTAAAATCTTAACCAGCAGGTTGGAAAGTAACCAGATAAATTAACCCCCCCCAATGTGTCATTGACTTATAATAGCTCAATAGGTGATCTCTCTAGTGTGTTTGTATTTTTTTGAAAAAGAAATCTTTAGGCATAAAGCCTTCGTACAGGGTGATGAAGTTCTAGAGAACCTCAAACACGAGCACAAGGCCAGGAATGACTGCCTTTCTGGCGGATGTAGGACTCTTTCAATCAAATCTATTCAGTCCATTACCTTTCTCTCTTTGGGCTGGTAAAATGAAGATTTCCACAGGAAAAGTACATACACTAGCTTTTAAGATGTTTTAAAAACTCTTCGTCACAATTTCCTTTTCATAGAGTGTTTTGATCAATGCAATGATAGCTTATTTACTCTCAGAATGTCTTTTATTGAAGGTGGAAAAACATTCTGTCACTCACTTAAAATCCATGAAAATAATAGAAAAGGTTGGCACATCGAAGGAAATGAACGCCCAAAACATCAACGCTTGAATCATCTTGGCTGGAATACTTAACTCCAGTCGATTTACCCAAATCCATGGTTTGTTAAACACCTTTGGACCCTGTCTGATCCATGTGAGCAGAGGGAACAGACTGTGGAGCGTGGCTGGGAAGAAACAGGGGGAAAGAACCGTGAGATGAAAAAGTAGTAGAATGTTTCCAAGAAGGGGTGGGGTTTAGGGTGGAGGCCAGAAAAGAAAAAAAAAATGGGATTGCCCCTCCGTTCATTGAACGAACATTTATTTTTTGCCTCCCGTACGCCTGGGCCTCCCGGTGGCGACCTCTCCGGATGCGCGCTCCTCGCGGACAAACGCCGGGCTCGGGTTATCTCGGGACCGGGAGCGGCTTCCGAC
>NW_005353838.1:13910838-13941488 GCF_000412655.1 Myotis brandtii | reverse complement strand
GCACGGTAGGAAAACTTGGGGGTTCGGTAGCCGAGGTTCTGAGGGACCTGCCATCGCCAGCTTGCCCCTCAGTGTGTGGTGTGAGTGCAGGAATGCGGAGGGAATGGCCCCGGGATGATGCGCTCCGCACCCCCGTACCCCCGCGCTCCCGGCTCCCCGGGGGTCGCCGGGCAGACCGGGCAGAGCGCGCGAGGGCGTGCGGACGCGGAGCAGGTACCTCCTCCTGCAGGTGGGGCCGAGGCGGGTGGACCAGGGCTCTCCTGAAATACTCCGGCTGAGTCACTGGAACCGGAATAACCGCCTCCCTCCCTCCCCTCCGCTCCGCATCCTAGTGTTCCGCCCTGTCTAGCAGGCCGGGCACCATTTCTTCAAGTTCGGCTTCTGTGCAAATAGAAGCGGTGAATATGTGGCTGCTACCACTGATCCAGAGCACATTCTGATAATTTCAGTCGCTGTGGCTGATAGGCCCGTTGAAAGTCTTCACAGAGCTGCTCACATTAAGGACTAGTAGCCTGAGTTGGAGTTAAGAAAAATAGATGTAACGAAATAACACACACACACACACACACACATACACATATATATGCACACATACATACATATATACATATATATGTATGTATGTGTGTATATATATAACTTAGGAGAAAACAACCCAAATCTTTTTCCTTGTAAGACAAGGTCGGTAAGTTTAAAGAATTTGGTAAAGAAAATTAAGTGTTTTGGGTACGCTATAGAATCTATAGATCCTTAGAGTTTCCAATGTGTACTTAATGTCATATCTTCATCATTATTGTTGGCTTTTTAATATATCACGAATATTTCCTTTTAGTTTAATCGTAGCAATAGATTACAATGCTTAGGGCTGCTGAAGTAAGCATGTATTTTTTGAAATTCGTATCATGGGGTTCAAGTATAAAACTGGATTATTTCAACAATTAGATGCAGACACTAATTCTAAAGGAGAATACGGTCTTGGCTTAATGGCGATAAATTTTGTCTAAGGATCGCTCTGTTGCAGTGCTCACCTGGATGAAAGGATTGGCTGCCTCTAAATCCAGTGCAGTCGGGAGGGTAACATGCCCACCAGTTTGTTACATTTTATGTGGCAGGGGCTCGGTGTTATTACAAAGAAGCCCTCTGCATTGACCAAAGAGCCTTGGTTATAGATTAATGTAGGGTGGAAATATTTAATTTTAGAGATATTTACTTACAGGTTGCATTTACCTGAACTTTTCTGTGAGATTGCATTCTTTAACAAACTTGGAAATTGGTTTCTATGTGAACTTTATCCCAAAACACCAAGCAAGTCAAACATTTCTAAAAGTTACTAGACCTGTGGTATTGTGGTTATAGGAAATGGTTATGATGGTTTTCAGAAGAGGAAGTGAGAGTAACATCAAAAGTGATTTGGGTATTTGGGCAAAATACCTTTTTTTTTTTTTTAAAGCATTCATTACACATTTTTATAGTATAAATACACCCTAACTTTACATATCCCACTTTCCTAAGTTAAATAAGATTAAACTAAATTCTAGGCATTTGAACTTTTATAATTTCAGTTAACTGCTTTTTCTCAAAAGCGTATTTTCTTTCACTTCCTGTTTTGAGAAACTTCAGGCTCTTGTATTATTGAACTAGTAAAATTTAAGATGAGTTGAATATAATCATTATATCCAAGTGTCAGATATTTTGAGTTACTGAAATGTTATATATTTCAGCACTTAACATTTATAGTTTGTTGAAAAATATTTTGTCTGCCTTGTCTGATTCTGAGTTCCCTCTGGGCAGGGACAGTGTTACTCATTTTTTAATTACTAGTACTTTGGGATTTATCAGGTCCATGAGACCTTCAAGGCCTTGTTGAAATGAATGACTACAATATCTGATATATGTGTATATATGTGTGAGTGTGTGTATATGTATATATAATCTTTCTCTAGTTTTAATAATAAATTTGGGTTTGCACTCATGTAATTTTGCATACAGATACATCAGATAGATTTTGAATCTTTCAGCTGTAGATGTGTCTATAAGACTGGCTAAGGATTGAAACATTTGTTCAAAAATCTTGCCAAAAAAAATAAAAAATAAAAAAAGTAAGATCTGTTCACCATGTGTTTATAAGGCTCATGCTTTCTGCATTTTTATGACAGTGTAAACCACATTATCGTTTCAATCTCAGTCTCTTACAGTCCTCAAAAAAACCTTCCACCATATAATACATGTCTGCCAATCAGTTATATTTTTATTAATGCGTGTGTGCATTAGATTGTCTATCAGATCTGATTACTTTGCTCTGTTTGCAAGTGTGCAATGGAAATATTTTAGTGAGCATATGAAAAATACTTCAGTGACCTATAATCAAGAATGTGCTTTAATGCTCATTAGGGGGAATGTAATATGGTTACTGAAAAATGTTTCCCATATTAAAAAAAAATTCATCAGTTGTGAAATTTTTGAGATCTTAATATGTACTGGTTATGGAAATTTTAGAGAACTTGTCTAATCAGGGATGTAGGAACATATAAAGGAGGATTTTAGGGAAAAGACATGAAAGTGGTAGGTACTTTCACATTTAAATTTTATTTTTTCTGAATTCCTTAAAGTTTTGTTTTTTATTTTTATTATTATTTTTGTTTGTTTTTATTGATTTCTGAGAGGAAGGGACTTTTTTATTTTTATTATTATTTTTGTTTGTTTTTATTGCTTTCTGAGAGGAAGGGAAAGGGATAGAGAGGTAGAAACATCAATGATGAGAGGAAACCATTGATCGGCTGCCTCCTGCACGCCCCACACTGGGGATCGAGCCTGCAACCCAGGCATGTGCCCCTGGCCAGAATCGCACCTGGGACACTTTAGTCCGCAGGCTGGCGCTCTATCCACTGAGCCAAACCAGCTAGGGTTAAAGTTTTATTTTTTATTAAAAATATGTCTTTCCTTTTCCACACCTAATAATACCACTCACTTATGTAGTGATTTTTCATATTTTTCAGGCTACTTTTATATCTGAATGTGGCATGGCAGGCAGTTTGGTGATGGGTGGTAGAGTACTGGACCAGAACTTAGGAGATCTGCATTCCAGTATTCAGTCTGTCACTGTTTCTGTAACATTGAGTAGGTGTCATGACTTCCCTGAGCTTCGTTTCTCCTCATTATGAAATGGGAGAAAAAGAACTGTAAAAGGAATGCTAAAGTCGATTCCAGCTCTGATTATGTTATCTTTACAAGTTCATTGTCAAGTAGCAGGGTAGAAGTTATGGCTCATTTTAGATAGTAACTTGAGCTCTAAGTTTAGTTTTCTGTAATAAGGGATGGTAATGCTCTGCCTACTTCACTGGATTGTTTGTGAAGATAAAAGACTAACAATGTGAAAATAGTTTAATAAAATGTCTAGGAGTGTAAGGTAGCACTTATTTAGAAGTCTCAGCAATCTTTTGAGCAACATGTTTTTCTGAAATTTTACCATTATTTAGCAAACACATTCCCAAATCTCAAAAGAAAACATTTTTTTTTTTGCTGAGTTTAAAAAATATTGTTTTGTTGTTGTTGACTCTTTCTTGTTTTTTTCTGTCTCTTTTTCTATATCACCAACATGAACTTGATAACTCTGTACCAAAAAGGTCTCAGTTAATACTTGCATATTTTTGCTCTTGTTAAATTATTACCTCACTCTATAAAGGACAGAAAAGACCCATCCCAACTTTTTAAAAAATGAAATATTTTTGCAGATTTCAACACATTTACTTTTTTTTTCTCGCTTAGAGCAACAGTTTTTCCCCACAGCCCTTTTCCCATGATTATGGATAAATTTATTTTATGGGGGGAAAATCAATAGAATAGCAGTGTAAAGTGAAAGTTCTTGGCTGGTTTCTGCTTATCTAATGGAGGAAAAAAAGATGCATGTGAAGGATGCAGTGCAAGGTGAAAGGAGGGTGGCCAGCTTCAGCCCTCCCTTTCACTGTTATGTTTCTCTTCATAAGATTTTTTTCTTCCAGTAGGATTTCATTATCAAGAGCCTTAAACATGCTAAGAATAAAACATTATTCCTCCATAAATCTGAATTTAAATGATATATTATTTATTTAAACAACAAATCCTATTATGTCTGTTTGTAACTTTATTTTTAAGGAAGTGCTTGTAAAAATGAAGATTTGATCATTGTTATTCTGGATGGTAGGCTAAGGAGATAAAGATCACTGAAAAATACTTAAGAAAAAAATTATTTTTAGTTTTTGAAGTGGCAATGATAGATTATCTATTTTGTGTTTTCTTTGTGGAATTGTTAAATAAATATTAAAAATTTTAAAATAATTGCAAAAGTAGCACATGTTTATTATAAAAAACTCAGAACAGAAACATGTGACTTCAAAAATTCTCTGTCTGCCTATCCCTTTTAAAAATAAGCCATATATAGTTGTACCCTTTTTTGTATAATTGCTAACATGTGCATGAGTACTTTGTAACATTATGATTAAATTAAGCTCTTTACAAAAATAAAATTTAAAAAGAAGCATGGTGCAGTTTACATAGACATGAAATTGGGGTCCTAATCTTTTGGTTGTATATTTACATTTTAAGAATATTAAAGGAATGGACATATTTAGCTAGCTACATCCAGATTGTTAAAAATGAGGCCCAGATGACAAAGTTTGTCAGTGTTGAAAGTTCTTGTCCTTACTGGTTAGGATGACTGAAAATCTAATTCATATTCTTGTTTGATGATTTACTAGCAATGTTAGTATTAAGTAAAATTCCAGTAATAATTTTGGGTCAGGTTTAGCAGATGTACATTTTGTATGTTACCGGAATTAAGTAGTTCTATCTCTTTAAAACACACACACATACACACACACACACACAAAACTTTATTTTTTAGAGAGAGAGAGGAAGGGGATAGAGACATAGAACATGGATGAGATGCACGCTCCCTACTGGGGATAGAGCCCCTAACCTGGGTATTTGCCCTGACTAGGAATTGAACTGGTTACCTCTTGGTTCCTGGGTGGATGCTCAACCACTGAGCCACGCTGGCTTGGCAAGTTTCCTCTCTTTATGTCCAGTAAAAATAATGTGTAATTAAAGTAATGCCAGATGCCATTTATTGAAGCCTTACTATATGCTAAGTATTTTGATTTTTTAAAATTTGTCCTTATATCTGTGATGTAAGTATATATAAAGCCATTGAATTTGCAGCAGTTAAGTAATTTACTCAATTCTTACTCTAGAAAATAAGAATTTGGATTGGCACCTTTATTTCTTGGTCCCTGAATCTGAGCTCTAAATTATTTTTACCATTTGATTTATAGTCACTAGTGTAATTTTTGTGGGAAATAAAAAATTTTGAAGACTCAATAGCCTTAAAGAAAATAAGTAATTATATAACAGAAATAACTGTTTTCTATACTGTAGACTACATTTGTATGGACTTCGTATGGATTTGTATGCAAAAAACCATTAAGTTTATACTATCAGTAGAGTGATTATTTTACTGATTTTTAGAAAGAGGAAGGAGGGGGTGGGGTGAGGAAAGAGAGAGAGAGAGCGCGTGCACCCGAAAGAGAAAGAGAAACATCCATTTGTTGTTTTATTTATTTATGCATTCATTGGTTGATTCTCCTGACTGGAGATCCAAAACCTGCGACCTTTATGTGTTGGACGGATGCTCTAACCAACTGAACTACCTGGCTAGGGCCAGAGTGATTATGAATGGAGACTTCTGTTTAGCCTTGTAATGTATACAATGAAAAATAGTTTAGCATTAGGAATTTTAAAATTCAATTTATTAAAAAATTTTGAGGACATTTATTTTATATTTACTTTTCACATTTATACATTTTTCTTTGTAATGATTATTCCTGAAGTTTATCCCTGACATTTTAAAATATGCAAACTGAAAGGATTAACCATACAAATAATACTAAAGAAAATATGTATAAAGCAGTACATACATACAAAGAGTACATATAAAGCAGAAAGGAAGGTGTAAACTAAAAGTAGCATTAATCTTCCTAATTATAAGGATACGTGCAGTCATTTCCTCACTTGGAGATGTTTTCTTTTTACTTTCAAATTTCAGACATACTTTTTTCATTGTACATTTTAAATTCTAGTCAAATGGTAATAATTTCATGTTGAAAAACCCTGCAACGTGAAATATAAGAAATGTAGTTCTTTTTCTTTCTGTCTTGGACTTTACAGAATTAGTAATACTCCTTTTTAGTCCCTGGATGTATTTTTTTGTTGTTGACTGGTTTTAATATTGCCTTTATTGGTAAATGTAGTAAAATCTTCATTTTGATCCTATTAGGAATTTGCAATACTTACATTTAGACTTTGGTAAGTTGTTTACTTAATTTGACAGTGATGAGAAAATCTAATCATTTCTTCACACAATATTGTACTGAAGTGTTTTAGTTAAATAAGTTAACAAATTTCATAAGCTCTTGAATTGTTAGTTTGTAAGTAGAGTGTATATGTGCCAATTTCAAAGGAAGCTCTTGTTTTAAGTAAAAGAACCTGTACTGGAAAATACTTAATTCTGATTGCATAGTTGCTTATTGTAGATACTGAACAGTAATAAAACTATATCTTTAAAACTATTTTATAAGTCAGATGAGCTATTTTAATTAATTCCAAAGGTTGAGGGTTTTCTTTTAGTTCATCCACTTATTCTTCATTTATTGAATGTCTTTCTGAATACAGGGAAACATACTTTAAAATGTAGCTTTCAATGCCAAGAAGTCCCTATCTTAGTGAAGTGTGTAAGGGTGGTTGTGGGAGTCTTGAGAAGGGAGTTAAAAATTCCAGTCTGGGGGAGATGGAAGGAAAAGATAGTTATATTTGTGTTACTTTTGATGTATGAATACAAGCTTCAGCTAAGCAACTCCTTGTAGCCAATTATTATTTAAGATTCCAGAGCTTTTACTCAGTAGAATATATAGATACAAAATATCCAAGGTTATTAAATACCTTATTAATGTCTAATGTCCTCCTTGTAGGCATAAAACCTCTAAACTTCATATCATTTTCCATACTTGCAGTACATTCTGTGGGTTGAGAGAGCTAGATTCTATATAAATTTTTAAAATTTTGGACAAGTTATTTAACTTTTTGGATTATAATTTTTTTATTTTAAATTGAGACCAGTGATTGTCAGGGATATACAATATAATAATTTTGGAAGGTTTTAAAACATACACATATTTAGATCTTTTTATTTATTTCTTTAAAGTATATTTTTATTGATTTCAGAAAGGAAGGGAGAGGGAGAGAAAAACATCAATGATGAGAGAGAATTATTGATCAATTGTCTCCTGCACTCCCCACACCGGGGATCGGGCTCGAAACCCAGGTATGTGCCCTGACTGGGAATTGAACCTTGACCTCCTGATTCATAGGACAATTGAGCCATGCTGCCTGGACACATATCTAGATCTTGACCCAAACCTATTGATTAAGAAAAAGCCCCTGAAGTGGTGCTGATGTTATAAACCATTAAAATAAGTAAACTGTAAGTTATTAATACCTCAGATTTTACTTCAGAAGAGCTGCTCATATATATACATATATATATTTAGTTACTTGCACAGTAAAGTTTGTGATTGTGGGAAGTGGGTATGGTAGGCTATCATGTTTATTATTTGATAATCACTAATATTGTTAGAATGGATACCTGATTAAAATAAAATTGATTAGCGAGAGAAGCAGCCTTCTGTATGTGCCCAACCAGGGATTGACCCCCAACATCTGACCAGGAATCTAACTGTCCACTTTTCCATGTATGGGGACGATGCTCCAACCAACTAAGCCACATGGGCCAGGGCTGGATAACTGATTTTATACATAATTAGAATGTGAAAGATAATACATGTCATTAAAAAACTGAACACAGCCCAGCCGGTGTGGTTCAGTGGTTGAGCATTGACCCATGAACCAAGAGGTCGATTGTTTGATTCCCAGTCAGGGCACATGCCTAGGTTGCAAGCTCAATCCCCAATAGGGGGCGTGCAGGAGGCAGCCAATCAATGATATTTCTATCTCTCTGTTCTTTTCCCTTCCTCTCTCTAAAATCAATAAAAACATATTAAAAACAAAACATAATTTGGAATCACTTTAGAATTTGGCACTACCTCAGGCATGTTTATGAAACTTGATTTGCATTATATCACTGATGTAAGGAAATGCTAATCTGTAGCTATTTTTATTATTGGGACAAATTCTTAGTTATGTAGTTCTTAGTTACTCTTATAGTCTAACTAGAGGCCCGGTGCATGAATTCGTACGCGGGTGGGGTCCCTCTGGGTGGCTGGTAGGGATCGGGCCTGCAGCTCCTACCTGCCACTCGCGCTCATCCTGGCCCCACTGTGCCTGCTGTGGGCTTGCGCCCAATCAGTCCCAAGTGGGAGGGGCTTGCGCTGCTAAAGTTCGCCAGCCATGAGCCCTGTGTCTGGCATCCTCCCAAGGGGAGTGGCCTGAGGGATTGGGCTGAAACTGGCTCTCCAACTTCCCCTGAGGGGTCCTGGATTGCGAGAGGGCACAGGCAGGCTGAGGGACCTCACCTGTGCAGGATCGGGCTGGGGAGGGACCGTGGGAGGGCTCCAGGGCGTGTCCTGCCAATCTTGCTTAGTCCCGATAGATTGGCTGGACCCCAGCAGCAAGCTAAGCTACCTGTCAGAGCATCTGCCCCCTGGTGGTCAGTGCACATCATAGCGACTGGTCAACCAGTTGACTGTCTGCCCCCTTGTGGTCAGTGCACGTCTTAGCGAGTGGTTGAGCAGCCTTAGCGTATCATTAGCATATTACACTTTGATTGGTTGTTCAGTTCTGCCGTCTACTTGCATATTACCCTTTTTATATAGGATTTTGGGGAAGCGGATTAATTGGAAGGTTAATTTATAAGAAATAACATGTTAAACTGATAGTCTAGTCTGAGGAAAAGTCAGATATATTTTAATATGCTATTGAAATGGAATTTACATAGTTGCCTTTTCTTCAGTCTGGTTAAAGATTAGGAAGTTCAAAATATCTTAAAGTAATTTTGTTGTATCTATGTGTGAGAATTAACAGAACTCTTAGTGCATTCCTGTTTCCTTTTGGAAAATATAGGAATGTTTGCATTGATTTTTGTACTTTGGATTGGAAGGAAGTTAGGTGATATTTGAAAAATAGTTTCAATTTGAGCTGAAGTACAAGTCATCCAATTAACAATTTATTCTTATTTTTGGCTACCGTTTCTTTTTAAGGTATGTAAAATTTCACCAATGGTTTGCTCCTATTTTTATAGTTGCATGTAGTCTTTATTTTTCCATCTAGAATTATTTTAAGTTTATTTAGAAAGAGCACCAAGAAACTGATGTGGTTGTCCTTACACAGTGTTTCAATATATATGGATAGTATAACATCTATGAATCTAATGTATACTACAGCTCGCTACTTAGAATACCTTTAAAATTGTAGCACCATATAGTTCTAATCTTGTTTTGGTATTCATAGTCTGCAGTGCATAAGTTCTCTACTGAAACGTATGTCATAGTTTGACAATCATTGTTTACACGTAATTTTCTCTCTTTTTATTACAATGCTTCCCCAGCAAGGACAAGTTTGGAAGGTTTGCAAAGCTTTTCACCTTCCCTCTGCCCGCTTGCCCGCTTTCAGATCAGTTTCATGTTTCATAATTTCTCTTTCTGCAATCTACAACATAGCTATAGTAAACAATGAAAAAACATTAAATTGTAATACTGTATTTCCTCATACATAGTAGAGTGATACAAATTTTCAAAGAACACATCCTTTTAAAAATACAATAAAAATAAGTGAAATAGGAACGTTAAAGTTTTAGTAATTCCCTAAGAAATAACATCTCACTAGCAAGCAGTTAATAGTCACATAATGAAACAGTAAGCAGTATTGAAAGTTATATTCTGTATTACTAATAGTTCAGATAAAAAGTTCTAATGATACCTTACATTTATGTAATGCTTTACAGTTTACTATAGAGAATGCTGTACTACTGAGGTGATAAAAATGTAAACATTTCCATTTGTTCTGTGCTTATGAGGTATATATAGGACAGATGTAGATTCATTGTTCGAAGTGCTGCTGGTATGATGGAAAACACTGCTGTAACTCAGATGTTCAGATGAACAGGCAACACACTTTAGTGCTATAAAGACAGTGTTAGCAGCTTCCGGTTCTTTTGAACTAGGGCTCTTGTTTAAGTGAATGAGGAAAACATTTTGGAAAGACATGTAAACAAGCTTTTACTTTATAACACTTAGAAACATTTTCAGTATTTTTCTGAATATTTAATTTTGTAATATTTTATTAGCTTCAGATGAATACAATCCTACCTCAAACCAAGAACTTTTTTCCTTTTTCTTTTCTTTTTCTTTTTTTTTAGGTTTGAGCTTTTTCCTTCACTGCTGTTCTGCGTTAACTGCTTTAAAACTTTCCATGCATTTTTTTCAGTAGAAGAACATCTCTGTACTGTCTCCCATTGCATATTTCAGCTGTGACAATCCCTGCACTTTGCCTATTCATTTTATCACCTGCTCACCAAAAAACAATAAATATCTCTCTAAATTCTGATTACAGATTTACTGTTGTTCCTTGGTTTTAGAAGGATGCACTTCACTTTTTAAATTACTGTTGTTTTATAGGCATGCGGAGACCCCAAGGCAAAGCCATCCTACCTTATTGACAAAAATCTGGAATCTGCTGTGAAATTCATAGTCAGAAAGTTCCCTGCTGTAGAAACCCGAAACAACAATGTAAGTCATCTAAATTTTTGTATTACTTTATTTAGCCATTAAGGGAAAGTAATGATCAGTAGACTGCTTGAAGTAGCTCTGATTTGTCTACTTCTTTATATTCTGATATATAAATTACATAAATTGATTAAGGGTTTTTAGAGACAATGTTCTTATCTCTGAAACTGGAAAAAAATGACTCTGAACTACATTGCCATTTTATTACACACAACATAATATTTTAATTTCTTATATACTTCCCTTTCAAGTTGCAACAGAGAGTAAGGTAATAAGATATGTATATATTTCAAATATTTGCATGACTAGTTGGGGAGTTTTTTCATATAGTTATAAATTTAACTTTGTTTTGATGTTAGTGTCTTTTTAAAATTTATCTTTATTGTAGAAAGTAGAGCTTGTATTGTTTTTAGTAATTAGGTTTAATTTTAAAATATATTTGTTTCTTTAGTATCTTTATAATTGAGAAACTCATTTCTCAAATTTAATAATATAATAAGATGATATTGTTAAGATCTTTATTATTCCATATTACTTTTCTCAGATGAGGAAGTTTTTCTTAGTATATTGAAATATAGTCATATTAAAAATCTTCCTGACAAATTTATATATCTTTTGGTAGTTATTTATAATAATATCAATGAATATCTAATTTTAGAAAATTAGAGTTGTTTTTCACCTTACATTGGTCTTTTCATGTAAATTTTATTGGCTTAGAATCTTTCCGCATGTCTTCTCCTTTACTTAGTTTTGTCTTTGATAGCCTCATGTTATAATCTTTACTATCTTTTTTCTTTATGTACAAACTTAGTCTAGAAACTTCCTCTTACATATTATCTCCCTACTTTTAAGAAGCACTGTTGAAAAATATTTTGTTGTCTTTTGGTTTCCTCAAATTATGTATGCTCATTGAAGATTTGTAGTTAGCCTGTTGACACCACTTTTACTTTAAAACATTTTAATGGAGAGGGAAAAATACCAGTCAGAATTGATAAATAAGTCTGGTAAAGTGATTTTTAAAGAATTTTTTTGAAAGTTTTTTTTTTTTTAAGTGCAGGTTAATAAAGGCCTCTCTTTGTTTCATAGAAGATTATGTTTTATCATTGGTATGTCACGGTATCTCAGTTCCTTATTACAAATGGGTGATTCAAAGCACACACTTAATAAGAACACTATTTGTTTGGAGAGCTCTTAGTAATTAACATTATTAGCTAATTTATCTGAGAGATTATATACTCAGTCTGAATAAGAAAGATTTTATAATGAACATCTGTCTTACATTTAATTTCATATAGTACACCTCTTTCTCATGGCTCAAAATCTCTGAGCTCTTTAGAGAATCCTTAAAATGAATTTTTATATAGTATGTATGTGTAAATTTCCATCAGAATAAGCATAGTTCAGAAGTATGAGGTCTCAGCAAATTGGCAAGATCTGATTAAATATATAATCACTTTAATGGAAGCACTGTTAAAACTTTTGTTAAAAAGTAAATAAGGAATTTTTGCTGTTCTTGATTTTCTGGGCAAACTGTTAATAATAATGCTGTTTTTTAAAAATAGTTTTTACTTTTCAACTTGGAGCACAAATTGATTTTTTAAATAACAGCCTTAGTGAGATATTCGTGTATCATACAGTTCACCCATTTAAAGTATACAATTCAGTGGTTTTTAGTGTATCCACAGAATTGTGCATCTATCACCACAATCAATTTTAGAACATTTTATAACCCCAAAAAAGAAACCTTGGACCCATTAGCAGTCACTCCTGCCAACCCCCAGCCCTTAGGCAAACACTAATCTATTTTATGTCTGAATGTCTATTTTGGAACTTTCAAATAAGTAGAATCATATAATATGTGGTCTTTTTTGACTGGCTTCTTTCACTTAGCATAAGGTTTTCAAGGTTTATCCAAGTTGTAGCATGTATCAGTAGTACTTTGTTTCTTTTTATTGCCAAAAAATATTCCATTGTATAGATGTACCACATTTTATATATCCATTCATCAGTTGATGTTTAAGTTGTTTCTGCTTTTTTGACTATTATGAATAAAGCTGCTATGAACATTTGTGTAAAAGTTGTGTGAACATATATTTTCATTTCCTTTGGATATACAGGTGGGCAAAAGTAGGTTTACAAT
Source organism: Myotis brandtii (assembly GCF_000412655.1). Taxonomy (NCBI): domain Eukaryota; kingdom Metazoa; phylum Chordata; class Mammalia; order Chiroptera; family Vespertilionidae; genus Myotis; species Myotis brandtii. Next base: position 13,928,579 of record NW_005353838.1, on the reverse strand, counting down.
TGTGAGTACATGAAACAGTTTATTCTTGTTATAGAGGCCTGTTGCATGAAATTTGTGCACGGGTAGGGTCCCTAGGCCTGGCCAGTGATCAGGGCCGATCTGTGGGGTGACCAGTGGGGCGATCAGGGGGCCCCCGCTGGCACCTGCCTTGGCTGGCCTGGGGCCTGGGGGCTGGGGGCAGCTCCTGCATTGAGTGTCTGCCCCCTGGGGGTCAGTGTGCATCGTAGACACCGGTTGTTCCGCCATTCAGTTGATTTGCATATTAGGCTTCTGTTGTATAGGATTATTATTTGTTATTGTATTATTTTCCATACAAACAACTGTAAATCTACTTTTGCCCAACCATCTATTTACCTAGGGTGGAATTGCTGGGTCATACGATGATTCTATATCTAACCTATAAAATCAATTGTTCAAAGTTGTTGAATGTTATGATCCTTTATAGAATTTACTCATTGTTTTCTTTGGAAACTCTGTTTTGTCATATGGCCTTTACAGCTATTCTGTGTAATGAATGCTAGTCTGTTTTTGTTGTGTTTTTTTGGTTTTTTTTAATCAGCTTAAGTCCTATATAATTGGTATTTGTGAAGTTTTGTGATCTCAGTTTTGATCTGGGCCTGACAAAATTCTTGTGAGAAGTTCCTAGGTTAGGAAATAAGAAACGAGGAATTCAGTCTTTTATTTATTTATTTTTTAAAAAATATATTTTATTGGTTTTTTACAGAGAGGAAGGGAGAGGGATAGAAAGTTAGAAATACCGATGAGAGAGAAACATTGGTCAGCTGCCTCCTGCACACCCCCTACTGGGGATGTGCCCGCAACCAAAGTACATGCCCTTGACTTGAATCGAACCTGGGACCCTTCATTCCCAGGCTGCCGCTCTATCCACTGAGCCAAACCAGTTAGGGCGTCCTTTTTTTTTTTTTTTAAATTCGTAGACATAGTTCACGGAGGTTTAAGGACTGGGAATAATAGTAGCATTAGAGATTGTTAGGAACTTGAAGATTTCTGGCTACTGAGTGTGCTGAAGAAATGGTATTGATACCACAGTAGGCTTTTTTTCTTCTTATTCCTGGTTTTGAGTCATCACAGAGTATGCTTACTTTATATTTCCGGGGTCAGGAGAATGACTGGTTAGCACTGTTTCTGTTCGGATTCGTGCCATACCAGCACTTCTTGTCCCCAATTTCAGAAAAGGCATTCTTCATGAAAAGAGAGAGTTTGTGTCAGTGAAAAATCCAGCAAAAATTTTTTTCTGAAGTTTATAAAATAGATCCTTATTTTGCAGCCAGGAATTGTTAATTCTTGATTATTTCTTTGGTAACTGTCCCCACCCCCATGCTTTTCAATCCCATTAGAAGCTGTGAGCACATAGATATCTGGGATACAACAAAGGAGGGCATTTTGGACAGATAGCAGGATTGGTCCTTAACATGGCTTCAACAGTGATGATGTTGGACTCTGTTGAGTCACTTTACTGTCTTGCTCAGGCCCCTTTGTGACCAGTTATAAATTTTTGTACCCAATTCTGGATTTAGGGAATGTCTGGGCCGAGGAGTGGTTTTGTTTCCTGGGACATTGTGTTGAACTAAATGCTTCTTAAGCTTCAAAGCAGATGAAATAAGTAAAAGTCAAATAAATAAAAGACATACCAGTTTTATAAGTATAGCAGCCACTTGTTGAGTGTCTAGTATTTGACAGGCTATGTATTTTAATAGAGTTAATAGATTTTCTCATTTAATTTCAGATTAAGGAAATCATTTCTCAGCTGAGAGATTGTCTAATTTGTCTATAACGTGATATCTTCCATTATTTTGAAAGTGTAACCGTCAAATGGTTTTATAATTTGTTTCCCATAGCTTTCTTTTTTTTAAAATCCTCACCAGAGGATATGTTTTTATTGATTCTAGAGAGAGAGGAAGGGAGAGGGAGAGAGGGAGGAAGAGAGGGAAAGAGAGAAAGGGGTGAGAGATCAATGTGAGAGAGAAACATCCATCGATTGCCTCTTGCACGTACCCCAACAGGGGATCAAACCCAAAACCAAGTATGTGCCCTGATGGGGAATCAAACCTGTGACCTTTCAGTGTATTGGACAACACTCCAACCAACTGAGCCACACTGGCCAGGGCTCCCATAGTTTTCTTGTGAGCATATAGAGGAGAATTTGTTATGTCCCTGGATAGAGAAAATATTAGAAACTCCTTATTTTATTAACAGGTAAAGATTGTTTTGCCCAAGAAATTTTAAAAGAAATTTTAAGCAAATGTTCAGATGTATGTTACAACTTTTTAATGAAATTTTTGTTCTAAAATTTTAAAACTTAATTTCCCCCTCTGTCTCCCTATGTTGTATTTATATCTGAAAGCTAGTTTGTGGTTTTGAAACAGTAAAAATATCTGGCACAAAAGCGTTATTATGGAACTTGCCTATTTATTGTATATTTTAGTATAACATTTTTCATATTATTCCCAAAATAATGGGAAAATTATATAAATTATTGTCTATGTATATTGAATCAGGCCTGAACTCCCTAAGAATGAAGATGTTAGTGAGAAGAGTACCACAAGAGTAATTTAAGGGTTCTGGACTGAGGTACAGGCCATTATTAAAATAAGTTGAAAAATAAGTTTTCAAACTTATAGGAATATTTCATGTTATAGATATTATTTATCTCTTCCCTCAAGGAACACAGTATTATAAGATACTATAATAAGTTATATATATATAAATATACTTTAAAATATTTTTGTTGTTTTCAGAGAGGAAGGGAGAGGAGAGAGATATAGAAACATCAGTGGTGAGAGAGAATCATTGATTGGCTGCCTCCTGCATGCTCTGCAACCTGAGCATGTGCCCTGACCAGGAGTCCTGCTTCATAGGTCGATGCTCAACCATAGAGCCATCCTGGCTGGGCTTAAATATACTTTTATTGACTTATGAGAGGAAGGGAGAGGGAGAGAGAGAGAGAGTAACATTAGTGATAAGAGAATTATTGATTGGTTGCCTCCTGCACACCCCCTACTGGGAATCAAGCCTGCAACCCAGGCATATGCCCTGATCAGGAATCCAAACATGATCTTCTGGTTCATAGGTTGAAGCTCAACCACTGGGCCACACTGGCCAGGCAAGTTATATTTTTATTTAAGTAGCTTACAAGGTCACTCAGGGATATACAAAATAAAGTCACTCTAAAACTATCATGATTGTCATTCTAAAGTTGGTTCAGAGACACAGTGTTAGAGTCTGTTTTTAAACACCATATTTTCTCTCTAGTGCTTGGCATGTAAGAGGTACTAAATACATGTTTGATGAGTGAATGAACCATCTTGATAGACTGTAACTTAGCTAACTTTTCATTCATTCAGACATTGTCTTAGATCTATGTCAGGACCCAAACTGATTAACACTTTTTAAAAACTTTTTGTTATTAGTTAAAAAAATAACTACTTTGTAGTAGAACTAAACAAATACATCTCATTAATGCTTTACTAAAAGTAACCTGGAAAAAGAATAAAAGTCCCAGCTTCTTAAACATATAAATGTGTTTTGGGGGTGGGGTGGTGATATTGGGGATGGTTGTAGGGAGGCCCTTTACACATGCACTGTGGTTTAGTTAGGAGGGGAGGGAAAGGGTAAGGAAACTAATCTGTTCTGAGTTAATCTCTAAGAGGGCATTCTTGTCTTGTCGTGGCTTCCGTTATGATGGTTGTATATTGTTAAAAGGATGGACTTTGGAATCAATAAAACAGAATTTGAGTTCTGGTCTTTCCACTTAGCTGAATGGTTTTGGGCAAGTCATTTAACATCTCAAGTACTCTGCTCTTATCTCTAAAATGGTGATAATACCAGTCTCTTATACTTTTATGTTGTCAAGATTGTTAATGATTTCTTTTGGTTTTGTAATCATAAGTGTTCTGAGATTGAATTATATGCTGACTTTATTTTTTAAATTTTTATTGATTTCAGAGAGGAAAGAAGGAGAGACATAGAAACATCAATGATGAGAGAGAATCATTGATCGGCTGCCTCCTGCATGCCCCCTACTGGGGATTAAGCCTACAACCCATGCATATGCCCTGCCAGGGAACTGAACGGTGACCTCTTGGTTCATAGGTCTATAAGATTTCTGTATAAGATTTCCATTTTTTCTGGAGTCCACTCTCCTATAACCCTCTGTCTTCTAACTCTCCTCTGGACAGTTTGCGTAAGCCTGCTGCATACTTTCATCCTGGGACATAGTTCTCTTTATTGTTCTGGATGTAATGCTTTTCACTTGAACTTTCACACTGAGTTTTCATGGAGTTTGGAAATCCACTAAAATTATGTATAGAATTTATGTATAAATGTATTTTTCAGCTTTCGTCATTCTCATTCTTTGGTTCTTAGGACCCCAAAACACGTCTGTTTTAAAATCAAATAGTTTTGTGAGTCTTGTGTACTATATATTCTAATTATATTAAACTACTATCATATCCGTTTAGCTTAAGGCAGCTTTCTGGTTTTTTTTGTAAATGAGTCTGCAAGTGAGCATTATACTAGGTTTTCACAGCATAGCCCCCAAGGAGATGCATTCCTGGCATTTGCATTTTCATCTTTGCATTTTCTTCAAATTTGCTGAAGTTACAGCTTGCTTCTAGTGATAGTTTTTTAGCTACATTTCAAACAGTTTTTAACCAATCCTTTGGTTGCAATGGTGATTGTGATGCCTTTTACAGTAGCAAAGGATGTTACCAGAACCTAATCACTTGTTAATCCTTAATTTTGCCTTTTTTTTTTGATTGGTTATTTCTTTGAAGGGGCTTTTAACCACTTTGGGTACCCTTTGAGTACTTTTAGCATGGTAGCTTATTTTTTCATGGGAGGTCCGATTTTACCTGTTAGACCAGAAGTTACTTGCCAAGATCCAAAATAAAAGACAGGAAAATAAACTACAACAAAGTAAAGAATGAAGTTTCAAAACACTTATTTTCCTTTATTCTTCCTAGCACTCATTTTGGCTAAAAATGTTTTAAGTATGTACATCAGTATTCTTTGGACAGTATATATAGGATAATATACTCAGTCCTCATTGCCTACTGTAGGGTAGAACATATATAGGACATAGGGAAAAAATATATTTAATTGCTTCTTTTTTTAAAAGATTATTTTATTTTGGGAGAGCATCATATAATTTCTTGGCATAAATGGCCATGCCTGTTTTCTCTTGCCTCGGGGCCTTTATTTATGCTGTTTTTACTATCTAGAACATTCTTTCTTTCACTAAGCTAACTTCTTGTCTTTCAGGTCTATCCTTAGGTATCACTATTTCAGAGAAACCTTTTCTAATCCTTTCCAATTAGGTTAAGTGCTGCATGTGTGTTTCCATAGTCCCCTTCACTTATCATTTAACTTTTTATTTAAAACATTTATTGAGAGCCTTCTATGATCCAAGTCCTGTTCTGAGAGTGGGAATCCAGCAGTGAATAAACAAATCATTACTCTTATAGAGCTTACATTCTGCTGAACAGATAGACTATAAAAAAAGAATAGAACATACCAGTTAGGAATGAGGTGTTTTTTTGTTGTTGTTGTTGTTTTTTGTTTTTTTTTGAGATAGAGAGAGAGAGAGGAAAGGAGAGGAAGAAAGAAACATCCATGTGAGAGCGAAATGATTGGCTGCCTCCTGCATGCCCCCTACCAGGGATCAAGCCGGAAACCCATGCATGTGACCTGACTGGAAATTAAACCAGCAACCCTTTGATGTATGGGAGGACCCTCAGCCAACTGAGCCACAATGGCCAGGGCCTAAGAAGAAGAATAAAGCTTAGTAAATGAACAAATGTGATAGTGGGGAGGTGCTAATTTATTATGATGCCTAGGGAAGCCCTAGCCAGTTTGGCTCAGTGGATAGGGCGTTGGCCTGTGGACTGAAGGGTCCCGGGTTCGATTCAGGTCAAGGGCATGTACCTTGGTTGCAGGCTCCTCCCTGGCGTGAGTCCTGGTAAGGGCTCGTGCAGGAGGCAATCAATCCATGTGTTTCTCTCACATTGATGTTTCCCTCTGTCTTTCCCTCTCTCTTCCACTCTCTAAAAATCAATGGAAAAATATCCTTGGGTAAGGATTAACAATAACAACAACAACAGCAACAAAAAGGAATGATGCCCAGGGAGGGCCTTACTAAGGAGGAGGCATTAAGGCAGATATTTGAAGATAAAGGGGAGTGAGGTGAATTGGGGGAGAAATAAGACCCCAAGGAATTTGGTTTGAACACATGTAAAGATTTACTGGGGTAAGGAAGCAAGAAGAACAGGTTTGGGATTGAGGGTACAATAGCTTATTATTAGATACGTTAAGTTTGAGAGGTCTACTAGAAATGTGAGTGGAGATGTTGAATAGCCAGTTGTATACAGATTGTCCCCCACTTATGGTTTGGCTTATGATTTTTCTGCTTTACAGTGGTGTGAAAGCAGTATGCATTCAGTAGCAACTGTACTTGTAATTTTGAATATTGCTCTTTTCCTGGCCTAGTAACGTGATTAGACACTCTTCTGATGCTGGATGCTGGCAGCGAGCTGTAGCTCCCTGTTAGCAAGGCAGTCACAGGGTAAACAACCGATACTCTATAGTGTACTGTGTTGCCAGCATTTTTAGATAGTGTGTATTGTGTTTTCTCACCCGGTCATGTCTGCAAAATATCTGTGTCTCTTGTTTCTGGTGAGAAGAAGAGGAGGAAACAAGAGACACAAATAGATATTGCCCAACTGTAAGCTAATGTTAAGTGTTTTGAGTATGGGTAAGGTAGGCTGGGCTAAATTATGATGTGCAGTAGCTTAGGTATATTAAAGGCATTTTTGACTTGCGATATTTTCAACTTCGGATGGGTTTGTCTGGAGGTAACCGTATTGTAAGTCAGGGAGCATCTGTAGATGTCTAGAGTTCAGGCTAGCATGAAACAGAATCAAGTTGAAGATTTATTGAGTATTTTAAGAGAGAGGAGGGGTAGAATAGTCATTGAGGAGAGTGGGAAAGTATATTGACAGTGAAAATGGAGTGATGTTGCTACTCAGTTATGGTTAATGAGCATGAATTCAGGTTGAGTTTGAATCAGCATAGGTGTATGCTTTCTCCTGCGGTGGGTTTTATCAGACAGTTGTAGAGGTAGAGAGGGACAAAGGGAGTCATAGAATGATGGGCATTTAATCTTAAAATGGATAAAAAAGGAAATAAGACATGAGAGGGTGAGTGACAGTAAAAAGATGATAGGGTGAATGGATACGAGGTCCTTCTGAGCTCAAAGAATTGATGAGAGTAGGGTATTAAAAGGGTATTAGAGATATTGAGTGGAAATTATTTTCCATTGATGCCACTTCACCTTGTCTTCAGATTTCCCAAGAAAAACAGATGTTCAAAAAGGCCAGTAAGAAGCCAAGGTAGTTTAAATATAAACTTTATTCCTGTTTACAGGCCTGCCAATGGAGAAACTCAACATGAGCCACCATTCTGTCAACATGTAATCATGTAACAAAAATAATCCTTGGGTGCTCTCGGTTCTAGGCCCTACTTAAACTTCCTGTCTTATTCACCATCCTTACCACTCTTAGAAGCTCTGATCTTTGTTTTTGTAGTCTTTCTCATACTATTGTGTATTTTTTTGTTTTGTTTTTAACCTCTTTTTTGTTATTACCAGTTGATGAGGGTCTTTGTCTTGACAGGCACGTGGAAATTAATCATCGTAGTTTTTCACCATCTTTGAACCTTGCACCTAGAAGTTAGTTGTGTTATCAGCTTCTAAAACTGGCTATTTATTAAAAAAAAAAAAAAAGTTACCTGTATATCTACATATACAGTCATCACTAGAATATATGCTTATGTAGGGGCAGAGGCAGAGTTTTATTCATAGTTTTACCCCCAGCTTCTTCCACAATGTCTAACAATATAATAGGTTGGGATATTTGTTGGCTAAATGAATGATATATTAAAGTAACGTTTCACTTATCTAGAGGTTGCCTTTTATATCACTTGCATCTTTGAATCACACCTAAGAACTAGAAATTTTTCCAAGAAAAATGAAAGTACATGTCCTCAAGAAGGCAAGTTTATAGCAGCATTCATTATGTATGATAGTTTAAAACTGGAAGCAATTCAAATGCCCATCAACTGATGAATAAATAAACAAAATATGATATATGCATGTAACATTATACTACTTAACAGTTCACAGGAACAAACTACTGATACATGTTACAACATTGATGAACTCCAAAAACATTAGACTAATTGAAGGAAGCCAGGTTCAAAAAACTATATTGTATGATTCCATTTTATTTTATTTATTTAAAAATATTTTTTAATAGATTTTTTAGAGAGAAAGGAAGGGAGAGAGAGAGAAACATCAGTTGGCTGCCTTCTGTATGCTCCCTAACAGGGATGGAGCCTGCAGCTCGGCATGTGCCCTGACCAGGAATCAAACCAGCAACCTTTCAGTACATGGGACTACACCCAACCAACTGAGCCACACTGGCCAGGGCATATTATTTCATTTTATAGGATACTAGAGGCCCGGTGCATGAAATTCATGCACTTGAGGGGGGTCCCTCAGCCCAGCCCTCTCGCAGTCTGGGAACCCTCGGGGGATGTCGGACTGATGGGGAGCGGGCCTAAGCCATCAGTCGGACATCGTTAGCACTGCAGCGGAGGTGGGAGAGACTCCCGCCCCCGCCACTGCCGCTGTGCTCCCCAGCCGTGAGCCCAGCTCAGGGCTTCTGGCTGAGCGGTTGCCCCTTGCGGGAGCGCACTGACCACCAAGGGGCAGCTCCTATGTTGAGCGTGGTCAGTATGCATCATAGCGACCGGTCGTCCCGCCGTTGGGTCGATTTGCATATTAGCCTTTTATTATATAGGACATGTTTAGAAAAAGCAAACTTACTGAGACAGAAAGCAGATCAGTAGTTGCTTAGGGCTGAGGGTAAGGGCAGGATTAATTATAAATAGGAACATAGGAACTTTTTGAGATAATGGAAATGTTCTAAAACTGGATAGGGTTGGTGGTTGTATAAATTTACAAAAATTATTTAATTGTTCACTTATGATGGATAAATTTTATGGTATGCAAACTGTACACCTGTAAAGCTGAAAAAACGTTATTTTTACAACCAGAAATGGTATTTTAGAAAAAACAAAGTTTATTTAGAAATAAGGTTTTTGGTTCTCACTATGCTCAAGCTTATTGAGTTTACTATGGGGGTGATGATTGCACAACAAGTCAAATGCATTTTTAAGTGTGAACTACACACTTAAAAATCATTAAAATGGTAGACTTTATGTTAATGTATATTTTGCCACAATAAAAAATGTACCTTGAAAATTAGTTATGAGGATTAAATTTAGTAACAAAGCTTAAACAATCAGAAATGCTTATTTGCAGAGTAGTGTTAAGACAACTTTTCCTAAAATGTATTATCCTTTGCTCAGAAAAATACATTTCTGAAATATTGACTGCCAGTAGAATCATTTGTATGTGATAAAAGGAGAGTCCTATGGACCTTTTTGCCCCCATGGAATTTAAATTCAAGTTGGAATGTTGGACAACAAAAGGCTAAAATGAATAAATATTTTTATTTGGAGAGAAGTGGAAGGAGAAATAGAAAGCAGGATAAGGAGTTAGAGAGTAATGACTGTGGAACTTATTTTAGATAAGAGTACTCCTAGTTATATAGTGCTTAACAATGGCTTCTCTGAAGAGAAGTGAAGTGAAGAAGCACTGCTATGTGAAGAAGTAGAGAAAAGCATCTCAGACATGAGAAAGAGCAAGTGCAAAGGCTCTGGGGTGGGTCCACGCTTGGTGAATTTGATGAAAACTGAAGGAAGACCAGTGTGGAGTGAGGCTGTAGGATCATGAAAGGAGATTAGGTCTTAGAGATAGGCCGGGGTCCTCTTTAGATTTTTTTCTAGTAAGGACTGTGTGTTTTATTGTGAGTATGATGGAAAACCATTGGAGTTAAAAAAAAACCCACAATACTTTTATTTTGAAATAATATTTGACCAAGAAAATTTGCAAAAATAGTAAAGAGTTGCCATATTATCTTTACCCAGTGTTAATATCTTACATAACTGTCCCTGGAATTATTTTTTCAGGGTAGTATATTGCTTTAAAATGCCCACTGTCTTGCTGCCATGTGGAGAAGACTGAAGAGGCAAGAACAGAAGTACAGAGACCAGTTAGGAGGCTGCTGTAGTAGTCCCAATGAGAGTTGTTGGCTAGGGTGGACAGTTCCTTAAAAGAGGTCTCTTATTTTAAAAAGTCTGGTTTAGAATATCATACTAAGAAAATTGAACAAACATTTCCCTGAAACCAAGCTCTGTACTTGGTTGTTTTTAAAAAAGGAGCAAACAACTAGAATAATTTAGATCAGGAAAGTAATTTATTATGCATAACCAGTTTGGATAATGAAAGAAAGTAATTAAAATGGATGAATAAAGAGCTACAGCTAAACTTTTTTGTGTTGAAAATCAGTGAGTTGGCTCTAGTAGGCAGTAATTCCTCATTGTAATTTGCCAGTACTTTATCTTTGAAACAATGAAAACCAGTAAACACTAAATTTCAATCAATCTTTTAGATACTTATTTTGGTGTGGAAAATGTTTTTTAATTGTACCAAGATTAATTACGAAGATTTTTTCATACAACGATATGATCTTAATTTGCAGTCTTCATGGCTAATGTTTATTCTGTTTAAGTTTTTACACATTTTACTTGAATGTTAATAATATTGATCCATACTTAGAAATTTTAAGGAAAGCATTGTACACATATACATTGCTAATATACTTAATCTGTGTATTCATGATATGCTTTTAAAGTGAATGGAATAAATTCCTCTAAAAATTTTGCTTTTCTAATATTCTGTTCTGTAACATCAAACAATTTATTACTGATCTCCATTCTTAAACCATTTCCTGCTTTTTTTTTCTTTATCCTCACTGGAGGATATTTTTCCCATTGATTTTTTTTTTTTTTTTGAGAGAGTGGAGGAGAGAAACATTGATGTGAGAGACACATCGATTGGTTGCCTCCTGTTTGCACCCTGACCGGGGCGGAGATGGAGCCTGCAACTGAGGTATGTGCCCTTGACCAAGAATCGAACCTGAGACCCTTTGGTCTGAGGGCCGATGCACTAATCACTGAGCAAAACTGGCCAGGGCTCTTGCTTTTTATTTACTATAAAACAATGAGATGATGAATTAAGTAAACCTTGTTCTGGATGTTAAATAATTTTTTGTAGTTGTTCTCCTTCACTTTGAGAACTAAAATGTAGCTTTTTATTTTTTGCAATTGAAGCAGTTGAAGATATCTTTTTTCTTTGTTGTTACAGTTGAGTTCTTTCATGCAAAGCTTTATGAAATTTATTTTCATTATATAGGGAAGATACTTGTAACATAGAGATGTTGAGAAGATTATGTGAGATACTTCCAGAATATTTGGAACAATGCCTGGCAAAGAGTGCATACTTAACTAATATCAGCTCTTATTAGAAATATTATGGGTAGTATTGGGATTATTTAAAATAACTTTATTTTTGCCCGACTGGCGTGGCTCAGTGGTTGAGCATCTTGACCTATGAACCAGGAGGTTACAGTTCAATTTTCGGTCAGGGCACAGGCCCGGTCTGTGGGCTCAATCCCCATTGGGGGGCCTGCAAAAGGCAGCCAATCAATGATTCTCATCATTGGTGTTCTATCTCTGCCTCCCTTCCTCTCTGAAATCAATAAAAATATTAAAAAATAAAGTAACTTTATTTTTGCTTATTTTTAAGTGATTTGTGAGCCCTATTTGATATTTACCTAATATTTAATGAGCAGTTTCTGGGTGCCAGGCATTGTTAGATGTCCTCATGTACATTATCTTGGCTAACTGTACACATCATTTTCCATTTTGATGATGAGGGTATTAGGCTCTGAATGGTTAAGTCATTTAGCTACAGTGGCATAATAGGAGGTAGGCTTTCTAGCATCACCTACCAAAACATGTCATCTGACAGTGACATGTAAAAGTCTTCTAAATAAAAGTTATGATCACTCAACTGATTGATGTTAATATTGGACACTTTTTTATTTGCAGAGCTGTAAGATAGGGGTTATGGAGATTAAAAATCGAAGTTGGTACACTGTCTTACATGTTGGAGATAGCTAGAATATAAGGCAGAAAGTGATACTATTAGAAATTACACACATTTAGAGGAGGGAGATGTTATTTACATTCAGGGAAGGAGTTCAATCAGGGTTGTTTTCTTGAAAATGTGGTTAACATTTTAAGTGGTTTAGGAGTAGTGGGATTTGGATATATATATATAACTGGTGGAATTAGGATACCTCAGTAGAGGAAACAGTAAAGAAAACATGAGATACGTACAGAAAATAGTCAATAGTTTTGGATACAGTGTATAGCATGTGAGTGGGTATAGGAGAAATTTAAATCGGAAAGGTAAATTAGGGCCAAAATGTGTAGGGCCTTGAAAACTTGACTTTTTTGAATTCAGACATGTATTAGTTTAGTAAATTATTTAGCCACTATAGTGGCCAGTTATATATGGTTTTGGGGGAAATAAAGTTGAATGAGAAATTTAGACCATAATGATGTTTGATTAACAAGGGAGGTGCTGGGCATGTAGAATGTGGAAAGAATACTTTTTTTTTTAGGTATAAGGAGATGAAATTTCCAATCCTGGCCCTGTAATTAAGTAGTTATAAAATCTTGGGAAGGTTCTTTTAACTTCTGGGGGCAGTAAGGTCTGAGTATGTAAAATGAAGGTTTGTATAAAACAGCGGTTCTCAACCTGTGGGTCGCGACCCCTTTTGCGGTCGAACGACCCTTTCACAGGGGTCGCCTAAGACCATCCTGCATATTAGATATTTACATTACGATTCATAACAGTAACAAAGTTACAGTTATGAAGTAGCAACGAAAATAATTTTATGGTTGGGGTCACAACATGAGGAACTGTTTTAAAGGGCCAGAAGGTTGAGAACCACTGGTATAAAAGATCATTAAGGCGCATAATAAGTATATGGGAACTGTGTCATTTTTTGTCCAAACTAGAATTGAAATGGAAAGGAGGCACTATTAATAATTAAGCTCAGTAGCAACTAAATTATACTCTTGCTTCTTATCTTGTTATTATGAGTCTACTTTCATCTGTTATATTTTCAAAACTCAAAATTCTGAAAAGGAGGAAAAAGGACTACAACATCAGTCATAAATGTTTAATGTTGTTGAACAAGGTAAAGGTAGTATAATCTAATGAAATAGAATCACATTAAAGTATTTTGATGTTGTGAATGGTAATGATTAAAAATGTTCGTGTAAACATAGAATTATTTTGAAAAAGATATATTGTTCAAAATAAACTGTTTTCATAGGTAAAGCTAAAAATAGGTACTTATCACTATAAACATTCTAGAGGCCCTGTACATTGATTTGTGCACATTGAAAGGAAATTAATTAGAAGAAATATTTTAGAGGCCAGGGAGGGACTGCGGGAAGTTGGCTCCAGGGCGTGTCTGGCCCATCTCTCCCAGTCCCCATTGGGGTTATCAGAACCGGGGAGGGACCGTGGGAGGGTCCAGGGCATGTCTGGCCATCTCACCCAGTCCTGATCAGCCGGATCCCAGAGGCAAGCTAACCTACCAGTCAGAGTGTCTTCCCCCTGGTGGTCAGTGCACGTCATAGTGACTGGTTGAACGGTCCGACACTTAGCATATTAGGCTTTTATTATATAGGATACCTTCCTTTGACATTTGGGGGATGAAATGAGATACTTTATTTAGGGATGTTTTCCAGACAAAATTATTTCTTTAAATAGCTTTAGGGACTGCAGTATTTAGGGTAGTTTATTCTGTAATAGTTGGGTCTACCAGACTGCTGTGCTTGTTGTTTTAAATAGTCTTATAGTTTTTTGAATCTTTTCTTGATGTTCTGCTCACTGTTTTGAATATTCTTGCTTATATAATGGTTTAATGCAATTATATATAGAGAGACCTCTTTTCCCAACTCCTTTGTGTAAGTATAACAAAGAACTGTACTTAAGAGGACCTCAACATTGTGAGGGCTTTTGTAGCAAATTTGATATTGAACCATTTTCCCATGTTTTCTCGTTTAATTAGTGATTCTCAGACATTTAATGTGCAATGTGCATTCATATCACCTGGACTTCTTGTTAAAAGGCAGAGTCTGATTTAATAGGTCTAAGATTGGCCAGAAATTCTGCTTTTCTAACAAGTGCCTGATTGATGTGGATGCTGCTGTTCTGTAGACTACACTCAGTATCAATGTTCTAAGTGTTTTATTGGAATTCTGGCAGTCTTATGATATAGGGCAGTGATGGCGAACCTTTTGAGCTCGGCATGTCAGCATTTTGAAAAACCCTAACTTAACTCTGGTGCCGTGTCACATATAGAAATTTTTTGATATTTGCAACCATAGTAAAACAAAGACTTATATTTTTGATATTTATTTTATATATTTAAATCCCATTTAACAAAGAAAAATCAACCAAAAAAATGAGTTTGCGTGTCACCTCTGACACGCATGTCATAGGTTCGCCATCACTGATATAGGGCATTAAATATGGCTGGATTTTTTTTTCAGAAATTATATCAATAGTTGTTTTAAAAAGAAAACTTAGGACTTGTAAATTTAATAATACAATTGATTGAAATAATAATTGTCTTTTGTATTCACATTTACCTCTGTCATATGTTTACCAGTGTCTTAACTCAAGTTTTGCTTCTTTCTCATTTCTTTTTTGTTGTGGTGTTTTGCTTTTGTTTAATGTATTATTGTGTTTTGTGGATCTGGTCAGGGAACCTTTACTGTATTTTATGTTTGTATCTACATTTTATTTTGCATGCGTAACGTGGCTTTGCCTGGATGTTCTTTTTGGTAAGTCACAAATTTATAACATTGTTTTTTGTAGTGTAAGTTATAATGTTTTTCACCTTCTTTTCTTCTACTTCTAGTAATGTGATCATGCTCATGAGTTGTTTTTAATTTTTTAAAAAGTTTATTTGAAAATTATTTTTTCCTAATACTTTCCAATTTAGTAGTTCAGTTTGGTACTAATCTGCTTTGGTTTGTTTTATAGCCTCACACTGTCAGTTGCTGATCACTATAGGCAGTTGCTGTCTCAAGTATTTTGGCTTTTAAAAAAAATGTTAATCATCTAGAAATACTGTTCTAAAAGCTTGTGTTTTCATATAGCAATCATAAAAGAAGATAGTTTGTAGTAAAGTTAAATATTTTTGTTCTCAGTGAACAGTACATTTTGATTTTGTGTTTACAGCAACAGCTTGCACAGCTACAGAAAGAAAAATCAGAGATTCTGAAAAATCTGGCATTATATTACTTCACATTTGTAGATGTTATGGAATTTAAGGTATGTATTTTAGTACATAAAATTTAACATTTCTGAGGTTGATTTGATATTTGTTAACTTTGCAAATTGCTTTGTCATTTGTAGATAATAAAATTAGAATTCTTGTAGAACTAAATTCTAAAATACATTTTATTTGTGTGTGTTTTCTGAATTTATTATTATATATATAGGTAAAGATTAAAATAAACTTTTATTTTCAGGACCATGTTTGTGAATTGCTCAATACTATTGATGTTTGCCAGGTCTTCTTCGATATTGTAAGTATTATTTTCAGAAAAATTCCCAGTTCTATTTCTAGTAGAACTAAGGGGACCGAATGCTTTTCTTTAGAGAACATTTATGACGTGTATATTAAGTTTTAGCATTGTTAATTTGGATTGTTTTGCACTGTTTTTCAAGGCAAAGAGTTAAGATGCATTCTCTTTTTACCTTGTTTATTTGATTCACTGAATATAAGTCTTGTGCATATTGGATGGTAGTTGTTAATTTTAGTATTTTATTTTAGTAGGTCCAATTAAGCAATGTTAAGTGGATAATATTTTTCTCTGTAAAAGGCATACTTGATAGAATCTTTCTCAGTGAGATGGTTTATAAATATAGGAAGTCAAAGTGAAAAATGTCTCCATTGACTTAGTGGCAAATTTTTTCATTTACTTAATACTCCTTTTTTTTTTGCTTAGTGAGACTGGTTCCAGTGTTTCATATTATTTTGGTATTGGTTATCCTTTTAAACTGTTACTAGTTTGAATAGGGTGATAATGAACTCTTTTTCATCCATAAAATTGTGTCACAAACACAAAACTCTATTTGTAACTCCCAAATTTTACATGTCTTTGGTGAAATGAATTAGAATTTCAGAAATGGGAATAAAATAAATAACTATAGAAAACTATTAGCTTTCAGTAGCTGCCATGAAGATTGCTGTGTGTGTGTATGTGTGTTTAAAAGTTTGTAAAATAGGAAGGAGTTAAACTTGATGTTTTTTTCCCCCAGACTGTAAACTTTGATTTAACAAAGAACTACTTAGATTTGATCATAACCTATACAACACTAATGATACTGCTCTCTCGAATTGAAGAAAGGAAGGCAATCATTGGATTGTACAACTACGCTCATGAAATGACCCATGGAGCAAGGTAGACCTGCATCATAAAAATCTTTGTGAAATTCTCAATTTCATGGTTTACAGCTCAGTGAAATTTGATGTGTCTATTTTAAGTGACCGAGAATATCCACGCCTTGGTCAGATGATTGTGGATTATGAAAACCCTTTAAAGAAGATGATGGAAGAATTTGTACCCCATAGTAAGGTAAGAGCTGGTTTTTAGATGGCCTTTAATTGGCATGTGATATAGGTTAAATGTGGATAGTTAGATAAAATGATGAACTTTTAGGAAAAAACCTATAATGAGATACAGTGGGGCCTTGACTTATGAGTGTCTCGACTAACGAGTTTTTTGAGATATGAGCCGTCTCTCGGCCGATTTTTTGCTTTGAGTTGCGAGCTAAAATTCGGGTTACGAGCCAGCTTCAGATACCCCACAGCTAGTTGGCGCAGCGAACGTCACAGTGAACGCCACAACATCAGCCCAGCATCACATGTCTCACTCGTTCACTTTTTGATTTGACATATGAGTAATTTGAGTTACGAGCTCCATCACGGAATGAATTAAACTCGTAAGTCAAGGCCCCACTGTATGAATAATAGCCATACATGTTTTATTTAATTGATAAACTTTCAGGAAAAATTATAATGAAATATGAATAATAGCTATGCATGATTTTATCTAATTGTGAACCAGAGAACTAGTTAGATTTTGAATAGTATATAGAAACTCAGGAATATATTGATCCATTATATTTTTAGACTTAATATAGGCTGTAGAGGTAGTGAAGTATAGTATTTGAGAATGTCTCCTATCGTACCAGACTGCTTGGGTGCTAATCCCAACTCTGCCAATTACTAACTGCAATATTGGGCAAGTTACT
This sequence comes from Myotis brandtii, assembly GCF_000412655.1. Lineage (NCBI taxonomy): Eukaryota > Metazoa > Chordata > Mammalia > Chiroptera > Vespertilionidae > Myotis > Myotis brandtii. The sequence continues at coordinate 13,911,181 of NW_005353838.1, read as the reverse complement.
TAACCAACTTCACTATACATCAGTTTTCTTATCTGTAAAATGGAGTAATAATAGTACCTACTTCATATGATTATTATGAAGATTAAATTGGTTGCTTCATTAAAAGCATTTATATATATAGTACTTGATAAATTTTAGCTATCCTATATAATAAAAGCCTCATATGCAAATCGACCGAACAGTGGAACCACTGGTGGAACAACTGGTTGCTATGACGTGCACTGACCATCAGGGGGCAGACGCTCAATGTAGGAGCTGCCTGCAGGCCCCAGGCCAGAGGGAGGTGACCAGTGGTGGTGGCAGGAGGTGGGGGCCAGCCGGGAGTAGGTGGCGGCAGGGGGTG
>NW_005353838.1:13904844-13909656 GCF_000412655.1 Myotis brandtii | reverse complement strand
GTGGCTGATGGCTGTTTGCAGGCTGGCCACGGCCCCCAGCCACCCAAGCTCCCAGTGGAGGCTGGCTGGAAGCAGGTATCTGGGATTTATTTATCTTCTATAATTGAAACTTTGTTGCCATGAGCGGAGGCCTCAGCGGCTCAGGGCTGGCAGGAAGCTTGGCTTCCTCCATCACCCGGGCAACCAAGCTGCCTGCTTGCTCCAGCTCCGTGGCTGCCGGGCGCCATCTTGTTTGGGTTAATTTGCATATAGTCGCTCTGATTGGCTGGTGGGCGTGGCTTGGGGGCGCAGCAAAGGTATGGTCAATTAGCATCTTTGTCTTTTATTAGTGTAGATAAGGAAATTGAAGGCTGGTGAAATGACATGATAAGCCATTTGGCAGAAATAGTGACAAAATCAGAACTAAATCCCAGGGTATTATTATCTTGGTTCATTGTTCTGTTTGGATGCTGAAAGAATTTTAATATGGTATTTTGTATTTTGACATATAGTTAACACCAGATTTGCTTCTTTTCCCACTTAGGTGATGAAATTTTTTTAAAGGCTCTTGGATCTTTTTTTAACTTTTCCATAGTAATTAGCATATACTAGACTATTCATAATTACTTAAGGAGAATTTACCATTTGGATTAAACCAGTTATTTTCTAATCTTGATTTTTCTGATGCTTCATGATATCCCAGAGTATCAGGTATTTGCTAGTATTCATTAAAAATAAATTAATTTTAATTTAATTAATTTAATGATGTAGTGTAATTGTAATACAGATTCCTGGGTTCTATTCCCAGAGATTTTGGTTCACTGAATTTTAGATGAAACTCTGTATTCTGTATTCTGAATAAACTCCTCTAGCAATTTATGTGCAGTCAGATTAAAAAGTCAATACAGAATTTTTAGGAAGCAGAGATAAATAGCAAAGGACAACTAAAAACAAGCATAAAGCAGATGAGGTGGAACATTAAATATTTTTAATGATACATATTTAATGATAAAGCTATAGTTAATAGACCACATGACAAATTTATTAGGATAGAGTACATATAAGGCATTCTTGGAAAAATGTGAAATATGTTGAGCTCTAGCAACAGTCACATAACCCCAACGTCTTTTCCTCTCAGTGAGAACGATCAGTGTAAAATCATGCACAAGAGGATGACAGGAGGTTCTTTACCCCTTTAAAATAAAGATCCTAACATTTCCAAACATTCTGAACTTTAAAAAGGTAACATGATTTCATGAGCTAAGCTCTTAACCCAGGAAGGCAGAATTTACGTAGCTTTCATGAAATAAAGAAAACAAAATCTGGCCCTGGCCGGTGTGGCTCAGTTGGTTGGAGTGTCCTCCTATATACCAACAGGTTTTGGGTTCAATCTCATATCAGTGTTTCTCTCTCTCTCTTTCTCTCCCCTCCTCTCCCCTTCTCTCTGAAATAAATAACCATATCCTCAGGTTAGTATAAAAAAAACCAAAAACAAACTGGAGGAGTGTTGCTGGGACTGACCTCAGATTAAAAAAAGCATAGGCTCTGTTGTTTTGGGATGGTACAATTAGAAATGTACAGCAGCTGTAACTGGAATTTAAATGGAGAAGGAAAAAGAAATTTTATTCCTCAATATTTTTTTCTCTATTTTAATTAGTCTCTTTCAGATGCACTAATTTCTCTTCAGATGGTGTATCCTAGAAGGAATCTTTCAGCCGACCAGTGGAGAAATGCCCAATTATTGAGTCTCATCAGTGCACCCAGTACAATGCTTAATCCTGCACAGTCTGATACCGTATGATTCTGTTTTTCCCTTTTTGAATGAAAATAGTGAAATTGATTTTTAAAAACTGAGTTAAGCAGTGCTATTGCAATATTCTAATTAGTACTAGCCTATAGTGAAATTTATTGTAAATGCTCAGTAATTAAGTTATACTATTTAGTACTTTTATTTCTAGATTCTGATGCCAAGTTAATACAATTAGTAGTGTATTTTCTTTTAAAGTTTAAAAGTTTGTTTTAATCTTATGGTGGAAAATTTAGAAGGTGCAGAAATTTATAAAGACAAAAACAAAAAATTTCCCAAATCTTACCAACTAGAGAAAATTGTTGTATGTTGTTATATTTCTTTTTAATCTTTGTGTGTATGAATATAGATGTTATGTATATGGAAAATGCACACACATAATTACTGATTTGAGTGAAACAGTGAGCACCCATATACATAATTTTTTTTTTAACTTGACTAAAATTTTATCCTTTGGAATACCACAAACTCTGAAATAGACTTGGGAAATCTGGAAGTTGTCATTTATTAGATTGAATATGATTTAGCAACATTACTTTTTAAGGAGGAGGAGGTATTAAGTTATGTAAATGTGAAAGGAGCACAGCTCTTATTGCCCTTTATGGACTGCAATTTTAAATATAGGTTATAAAACTTTTACCCAACTTTTAAAATTTGTTGGGGTATTTGAGCCAAGAATTGAGTCGTGAGAATTCTGAGGAGTCAGAGGAGAGTGATTCGATATGGGTTGTTTTGTTTTTAAGAATTTCTTTTAAACACAAATTTATATTTTCTCTTTTTAAGATGCCTTGTGAATATCTCTCTTTGGATGCAATGGAAAAATGGATTATCTGTAAGTAAAATTGAATAGTTTAGTGATTATCCCTCAGGTTTTAAGTTTTAGAGAAAAATAACAGATAATATATATTACTTCTGTGGCAAGCACTTTCTTAAGTCTTCTATGTGCATTACCTCATTCAGTTCTCATACTAATCCTGTTAGGGTAGATGGTATGTTTTATAGATGAGGAACCTAAAACTTAATCCATACAGCTAGTAAGGGACAGTGACAAAGTAAGAACCCAGGCTAACTCCAAGGCTCATAGTCTACATTATATTGCCTCTCAACATAGCTTTTTATTTTGTTTTTTAATGATTTTTAATTATTGCATTTATCCAGTTAAAGTTTTTGGTATTTACTTCAGAACATATAATAAACAATTCATATGTTTTGCAGTTTTTTAGATGCAGGGGGAATAAAATTACTAGGATTTTTTCCCTAGGAAGGATTTCTGCCCCTATGAAGTTCACAAACTATGGGAGAAGTAGATAGAAACACACAGATTTAATACAAAATTAGAAATGCTATTTTGTAATTCCTTCTATCACCCCCATGTCCACTAGTGGAGGGGAATAATTTTGAGCAGTTTGTGTTTTTTAGGTCTTACAATTCTTGTTTCTTGATTTATTAAACTTTAGAAACTACTTTTATTACAGTGTTTGTCTATAGTGAAAGACCAGTTTTTCTTTTTTAATGATTTTTGGATTGATACTTTTATAAAATACAATAGAAATGAATTACTAGAATGATCAGAAATAAAGCAATAAGCAAAGACACAAAATAAAAGCCCATATTTTTATTAGATTTAATCTAACAATTAGATTATTATTAAGTTTCTATTCATAAATCACTCAAGCTTTTATGAACGTTTGTAAACACTCTCAATTTCTCTGCTTAGTCTCATTATGCACTGGCACTTTGCACTCATTAAAATGAAAGAGGTGGAATTTAGCTCAGACTCCCTACTCTTAGCCATTTAAAAAAAATATTTTTATTGATTTCAGAGAAGAAGGGAGATAGAAACATCAATGATGAGAGAGAATCATCATCATGATCGGCTGCCTCCTGCACGCCCCCTACTGGGGATCGAGCCTGCAACCCAGGCATGTGCCCTTGACCGGAATCGAACCTGGGACCATTCAGTCTGCAAGCCTATGCTCTATCCACTGAGCCAAGCCAGCTAGGGCCTTTTAGCCATTTTTATTATAATTTTTATATTGATCGGGTTTGTGATAGTTCTGTTTTTTTCTATAATAATAGTTAAGATTTTCATGCTTTGTCTCTTAGTTGATTTAGACACAGCTTTTGAAGTATTTATTTTGCTCAAATGTGCAGTGATCCTTGCTTGCTTTATGTTTATGGATGTATGGCTGAAGAACTGGGGTGATTAGTAGACTTAGGTGGCATGGGTGACCTCTAGAGTTATACAGCACTATTCCCCTAAGTCTTTACCTTAAATGGGCTTTGTATGGTGAGCATGAAGGTGGGTCAGAAGGCAGGCTACTCTAATGGAGGAGGAGGCAGACAGATTTGGGATAACCACAGTTGCCAAGGTAAAGGTTTACTCTGAGTTTTGCTGCTTTCATGTATTTGAACCTTGAGTAGAGTTGATATAAAGGTAAAGAGTTACTTCAAACTCTGCTTTTCTCTTTTTGATCCCAGTTCCCACATAAGGACTTTTCTACTGAAGATGGTCTACTTTCTTTAGAGCTTTGTTCTTGATTAATTCAAAGTATAGTCCCTGGACCAGCAGCATCGAGTAGAACCTTCTTAGATGTGCAGAATTTGATCTCCACTCTAGACCTATTGAATCAGAAACTCTGTATGGATCCCAGCAATATGACTTAACAAGCCTTTCTGGTGATTTTGATGCAAGCTAAAGTTTGAGATCACTGGTCTAGTTTATTACCTGGGGCCAAGAGTTATTGAAGGCTTAGAATATTGAGGACTCAGGTATTTGAAGTGCAATTATAAAATAACTTTTTTTTTTTTTTTAAATATATTTTATTGATTTTTTACAGAGAGGAAGGGAAAGAGATAGAGAGTCAGAAACATCAATGAGAGAGAAACATCGATCAGCTGCCTCCTGCACATCTGCTACTGGGGATGTGCCCGCAACCCAGGTACATGCCCTTGACCGGAATCGAACCCGGGACCTTTCAGTCCGCAGGCCGACGCTCTATCCACTGAGCCAAACCGGTTTCGGC
>NW_005353838.1:13892086-13904552 GCF_000412655.1 Myotis brandtii | reverse complement strand
GGCATATCCCCAGTAGGGGGTGTGCAGGAGGCAGCTGATTGATGTTTCTAACTCTCTATCCCTCTCACTTCTTCTCTGTAAAAAGTCAATAAAATATATTAAAATATATATATATATATTTAAAAAAAAGAACTTATCCTGATGTTCTTTTCAGAGTTTATTCTTGCTCTGTTGGTTGGACTCAGAGGACTCGTAGGAAAAGATCTCTCTTTATTTCTGGGGTTTTGGGTTACTAATTCCTGCCTCTTTTTTTGTGTGTGTGTGTCATTGTTAATTTCCGCCTGAGGATATTCTTTCCATTGCTTTTCAGAGAGAGAGTGGGAAGGAGATGAAGGAAGGAGGGGGGAGGGGAAGAGAGAGAGAGAGAGAGAGAGAGAGAGAGAGAGAGAGAGAGAAAGCCCCATCTCTTTTTAACTTGATAGTCCAGTTTTATCTACTTTCTATCCTCAAAGATTTTCTTTAACTTTCTTGTCTAGTTTTGTTCTCCAACATTTTTATGGCTTGAAAATTAAAAAACATTTTTTTTAATCCTTTCATTCGGACCTTGGTAGGAAAAGGGGTTTAATGTGGTTTAATTAATAAACTATTCTCTTAATCTTGGGCAGTCTATTTTAAATTATTATTTTTTCTATCATAAACAAATTATTATGCTTTAATTCATAATGTAACCTATGTCTTAAGAAAATAAAATATATGCTTATCCATAATATAACTGATAATATTTTCAGAGAAACCTTTTATCAGCAGCAATTTTGTGAAATCTAAGTATACAATAAGATGTGAGATATCAAGTGAATCTTATTTTACTCAGGAATTAAGAGTTAAAAGTCAATATATTGAATAAAAAATATTTTATAAACAAAATTTCTCTGGAGGATTCTTTCAATTTCTTTACATGTATTCTGTTTCTTTGGTTGCATACCAGATCAAATAATTGGCTTACATGTAGAGGCCCTATTGTATGAAAAATATTTTTATAAGTTACAGGAAATTCAAGGAAGTTAAATATACTTCTATATGTACAGACTCTACAATAAATGGCTATTTAAAGAGCTAGCTTGCTTGTGTAGTGGCACTTTTAAAGGATGGTTGGCCCTAACCGGTTTGGCTCAGTGGATAGAGCATCGGCCTGCGGACTGAAAGGTCCCAGGTTCGATTCCGGTCAAGGGCATGTACCTTGGTTGCAGGCACATCCCCAGTATGTGTAGGAGGCAGCTGATCGATGTTTCTCTCTCATCGATGTTTCTTACTCTCTATGCCTCTCCCTTCCTCTCTGTAAAAAACCAATAAATAAATAAATAAATAAATGATAGATAGATAGATAGATAGATAGTTAGATAGAAAGAATAAAAAGATAAAAATATGTGTAAAACACACACACAAAATAAAGGATGGTTGAACTAAGAATAAAAAGATAAATGGCAAGTTATGTGTTAATAATTCAAGAGTTTAAAGAAGGGAGTGACTATTAAGAATTGTAGGGAAATCTCACAGAAAACAGGGTTGATTTGTAACTGGCCAGTAGGCATTGAGTAAGTGTTTAATGAATGAAAGTAGAGGGTTTATGGCCTATTATAGAGGGCTAGAAAGGACATCAATAAACATATATAGATTGCCAGAACCGGTTTGGCTCAGTGGATGGGGCGTCGGCCTGTGGACTGAAGGGTCCCGGGTTCGGTTCCGGTCAGGGGCATGTGCCTTGGTTGCGGGCACGTCCCCAGTGGGGGGTGTGCAGGAGGAAGCTGATCGATATTTCTCTCTCATTGATGTTTCTGGCTCTCTATCCCTCTCCCTTCCTCTCTGTAAAAAATCAAAATATATTTAAAAAAAAACATATATAGATTATTATACCTTTGTGTAAGATTTCCAAGGTAGATAATAAAAGGTGAAAGATATTTGAATTCATATAATAGAGAGCAGTATAATATATTGAAAGAATTTTAAGGGTAAATAGTTGAGGCTAAGTCTAGCTCTAATTTAATAATATAACTTCAGTCAAGTCATTGATCATTCCTTTCTTCAACTATAAAAGGACACCTGCTCTATCTACTCCACAGGATCACATGAGATAATGTGTGAAAAAAGTATTTAATAAACCATAAATTGCTATGAAAATGAAAGATGCTATTTCATTTATTCTGGTGATTTAGAAAAGTATATTTATTTTTCATTAATTGCAACAACTGTGATGATTATTATGCTTTTTAATTAGTAACTGATCTCAGGCTTAAAATATTTTTTATTTTTAAAAATTTTTTTTATTTATTTCAGAGATGGAGGGAGAGAGAGAGATAGAAACATAAATGATGAGAGAGAATCATTGATCGGCTGCCTCCTGCACAGCCCCTACTGGGGATTGAGCCTGCAACCCGGGCATGTGCCCTTGACCAGAATCAGACCCAGGACCCTTTAGTATGCAGATTGATGTTCTATCCACTGAGCCAAATCAGCTAGGGCTGGCTTAAAATATTTTATAAGTATTTCTGAAAATGTCTTTTAGTCATTCACTAAAAGGACTCTTTCTTCACAACCCAGAAGTGATGTTCTCCCCCCCTTTTTGTCAGTCTGGGTTCAAAAATTAATTTTGCAGAATACAGAAAATTATTGAAAGAGCAACAGTATTGCCATCTTGTATGTATATGAATTATTACCGGTCATTTAAAAACCTTAATTTAGTGATTGTGTTTACTTTTCTGAATTTTTGAAAAGCTATTTTGTAACTGAAAGAACTTTACCTTTGGAAAATTTTAACATTTGTATTGACTTTTCTTTTTTATTTAAAGTTGGCTTTATTTTGTGCCATGGGATCCTCAATACTGATGCAACAGCACTGAATCTCTGGAAGCTAGCTCTTCAAAGTAGCTCTTGCCTCTCTCTCTTTCGGGATGAAGTTTTCCACATTCACAAAGCTGCAGAAGACTTATTTGTAAACATACGAGGGTATGGCATCTTCAATGTTTTTGTCTTTTTGGATAAGGATAGTGAGTGGATTATCTTCATTGAAGTTTTGGGGATAGAGAAGGGTCATATCATGCAAGAAAATATTATTGCCTGTACCATCTTATCAGTCACAAGCAAGTTGTTTTTAACCATCATCCTGATAAGGTACTGTTCATATTTTTTATAAGTAACTTCACAGATTAAAATATCTAGTGTTCCTGCCCTTTTAAAACTTGTGTTGTAGGAGAAAGAAGGTATGTCCTCTTTTGCAAATCATAATATGGTTTTAGACAAAAATAGTACTAAAAAAAACACCGTATACATTTTAGAGTTATGAACTTTTAAAAAAATGGTTTCCATCACCATTTATCCCCTCTATGCCCTCTTTCACTTCCACCTCCTCCCACCTCCCCCACAGTCACCACACTGGGTTTTGAACTTTTTAAAAGTGCTAGTTTAGATTTAGTGTACTTATAAAAGTACTAGTAGTCCTGTGCACGAATCTGTGTGCTAGTAGGTGGCTGCCGCCCTCCTGTAGCTCCCCCCGGTACCCCCCGCCCCCATAGTTTGTTGCCCTGCCCTCTCCTGTAGCTCTCCGCCTCCTGGTTGCTTGCTGCCTGCCCCCTCCTGTAGCTCTCTGCAGCCCGCTTGTACCTCGCTGGCCCACCCTCCTGCTGATCCGTGATCTGGTCGTGACATGCTTGGTCATTACACCTAAGGGCGAAACGGCCGGTTAGCATATTCCTCTCATTATATAGGATATGAATCAATCAGAAATATTTAATTATAACAATTAGAGAAGTCAGACTGCTGCATATAGGAAATCGTGTTTCCCTTTAATAGGCAGGTATTCCAAATGACTTATTTACATTCATTTTCTGTAAAGTAAATAATTTTCAGAAATTCGTTCCTTGAAATTTTTAAATCTTGCATTTCTTTCCACATGAGGTTCTATAGCCAATATATAAAAGCCAAGTTGAGCTCAGACTTGGTAGCAATTATGAAATATTTTAAAATTAGGAGCATCTAAAATATCCTGGTATCCCTGGAAATGTTATGCTGGGCTTGTTAGTTTCAGGTAGAAATTAAATTTACTGCATTTATTTCTTATCCTGTTTACCTATTTCCTAATTAAATTGAGATAAAAATAGAGCATCTATTAGTTACTAAAAATAAAGCTATGTTTAATACTCACAATTTAACCAGTATATCTCAATTTTAATGTGCATAAGAATTACCCTGGGATGTGAACTAAAATCCAGGATCCTGGGCATCATTCCTAACTTCCTCTATCTTCTATATTTGTATGTCAGAGAGGTTGAAGGAATCTGCCCCCGCCCCTCAATAATTTATTGAGGTAAAGTTTACTCACAGAAAGGTACAAATTTTAGATGCAAAGCTCAATTAATTTGCATATGAATTACCCTAGGTCAGTGATGGCGAACCTATGACACGCGTGTCAGAGGTGACACACGAACTCATTTTTTTGCTTGATTTTTCTTGGTTAAATGGCATTTAAATATATAAAATAAATATCAAAAATATAAGTCTTTGTTTTACTATGGTTGCAAATATCAAAAAATTTCTATATGTGACATGCACCAGAATTAAGTTAGGGTTTTTCAAAATGCTGACACACCGAGCTCAAAAGGTTCGCCATCACTGCCCTAGGTCAAGATATAGAACATTTTCATTATATCCAGAAAATTCTCTCGTGCTTTTTTCTGGTTAGTATTGTCAACCTTGGTCCCCCTCCACTCACCCTCTTTTTCAAGTGGCCACTGTTTGGATTTCTGTCACTGTAGGTGATTCTGACTTTCTCATGCAAATAGTTTCTCAGTCATGCTTTGTGAAACAGTACCCTATGTACTTTTCAGGTCTTAATTCAGCTTTTATTTTAGACAATGGAGTTCCCAGAAATACCCTGTCATATGGGCTTTGTCATTTTCTAATTCATTCAGATTGCAAATCATGAAACTTGTATGTCTTATTTTGACAATATGATGTAGAATCGTATTTAAATATATATAAACATTTAGAACCAGGTAGTCTGTGTATATTGAGTGAGCTTACCATATGTATGATACAAGTAAGTTTAGTGACACCATATAATGAGTTGTCTTTTGGTTATGCTTTTTTAAATGATAAATTTGCCATTTAAATATCTCTATTTAAAGTCGAAAAGTTTTAATTTTTAAATAGTGAGTGGTCAATCTAATTTAAAATGTGAATTATCATAGTAATTACAAGTCAGACTATAATTATAAAAGTTTATTAATTATAAAGGACAGTGATTATATAATTAGTATGTTTTGGACGCATGCGCAAGAACACATAAATCTTAGAATTCTTAATTTAGAAGTTGAAGTTCTTAGGGTGAAGTGGTTTTAGCCAGGTTTTCAGGAAGAGGTTTTCTTTAACACTTGAGGAATTTTGAGTTTTTGTATTTAGTATTCATGAAGTTGACATATATTTATTTTTCAGATGGCACCTTTAAACTATTTGATGTTGGTGTTGTTTCATTTAATTTAAAGTAATCAAATGCTTTCCTGCCCCAGTTTTCTCCATCACAGAGCCCCTATCCCTAAATAATCTTTAGTGTTGATTATGAGTATATGTCCTTTCAGAATTTTTTTAATGCTTTTTAAGTCAGAAGTGATAAAAAGTCAGAAGTAATAGCTTTGTCAGCACTTTAAATTTTTAGAAACTACTGTTAGTTACATCTTAAGTATAATTTTAATGTCTCTATTGGAGCTTAAGGGAATATAATTAATAAAGTAAAAAATCTACATTTTGAACTTTATTTTATTGTTGGATCTAATATATTATGAAATTTATCTAGGGAGCCTTTTCTGGTTACGTAAGGTGCTGGCTAGGAAAGATGTGGGTAGACCCCTTCCATGCCTTTCTAGTTTGAGGGCATTTTTCTTGTTGATAATATGTCAGTTCTATTTGACTTTTAGTATTTGATTAAATTATTTTGACTTATTGCTCAAATTAAGATCAACATGTTTCCAACTTTTTTTTTTTTTCACATAGCTATAACAAACGTATTAATGATATAAGAGAATGCAAAGAGGCGGCTGTGTCACATGCGTAAGTACTTCTATCTTATCTGTGGTACTTTTAATAAAGAATAATTTCTTTCTTAAAGCATTATTTTGTTGAAGTGAGTTCATATTGATGGTATGCAAAATATAATAGAAGTGGGGACTTTAAAAAATTAAAGATAGGTTTTTATTGATTTCAGAGAGAAGAAGGGAAAGGGAGAGACAGATAGAAACACCATTGATGAGAAAGAATCATTGTTGACTGCCTCCTGCATGTCCCCTATTGGGGATCAAGCCCGCAACCTGGGCATGTGCCCTGATGGAAATCAAACCATGACCTCCTGGTTCATGGGTCAATACTCAACCACTGAGCTACACTGGCCGGGCAGAAATGGGGGACTTATAATCAATAGGAAATAAGTATATAACCTCAGTCTCTAGTAACTTTGGAATTAGTGCAGACAGATTTTAATTATTTTTGAAGTGTGATGAAAATGCTCTAAGGAAGTACCATACAAATGACTTTTAGTTTAGGTATCTTTCAAGTTTCTTACTGCCACTATCCTATAACAAAGTACTATATCTGAGCATTTTGAAAGATGTATCTTCTGAGGCAGGTGTCATTATCTGTTTTATAGATGGCTGAAACTGAGAGGTAGAACATAAGGTCACATAGGTAGAGAGTGGGATTTTAATCTGTCTTTTCAAACTGATCTGTCTCACAGCTAAATTTCTGGTATTGCATATTCCTGATACTTATTTTTTTTGTATATATTTTGTGTGTATGTGTGTGTATCCACTTATTTTTTGCACCTATATACATTTTAAAACTTTCTTGAAGCGCTGAATATTTTGCATAATATGACGAGTTGGAATACTAAGAACATTTTATGATTTTTTCCCCATGTTAATATGTGAGAATAACTTTTTTCTACTTTGCATTTTATTGAAATACCTAGTATAAGAATATTTATGATTATCCTTTTCTTCCCTCGTCTTTCTGTTTTTTGAACAAGAGGTCAAATAGATCTCATCCCAATATTTTTATTAAATATAACTCTTGTTTAGTCAGTTTTTTGTATTTAATAGGAATACACTTAGTAAATGAGAACATGGGAAATTAGATATTTATTGTTATATTTGTTGATTTCTATGTTGGGGTGACAAAAATGTATATAGGAGGACAGTAATTGCTGTTGAAGATTTCATAGTTCTGTTTATAAAATGCTTAGGATATATGGTACTAAAATTTCAGAAATTATTCAGAAATAGACATCTGGATATTAGGAAATGCTTCTTGCAGGATTGGTCTTGAAGTTTGGATGTAGTATTTTGATAGGTGAAGAATAATAGACCAAACACGGTTACAAAAAGCAGCACAAGAAAGGCAAGGATAAATGTAAAATTGGTAAGTCGCTTAATGGCAAGCACATAGAAGATGATATTTGTAAGGGGTTTCTGCTTCATAAAAAAAAACTTTGGATGTTGACCCTACAATGATAAGTTATTTAATTGCCAATAGTAATTTTAGTAGAAACAGATAAAATATAAGTGTCTTTTCCTGTAGTGGTTCAATGCACAGAGAAAGACGCAAATTTTTAAGGTCTGCACTGAAAGAATTGGCTACAGTCCTCTCTGATCAACCTGGCTTGCTAGGTCCCAAGGTAATTGATTTAATTCATATGTCAACTGCACCATTCTACATTGTTCTCACTACTTGCTTATATATATGCTTTCCTTGATACATACTTTCAACTTCTCTTTGGTCATCTCCTTTCTGTTGGTGTGCCATCTTTTTGAACTTGATTTTATCAATTCTTGGCAATGACTTTTCACTTAGAGAAAGACTATGAATAGGTTTTGTTTTTAATCTTTGCGTAAGAGTAAACAATGTTTTTGTATTTTTTTTAATTAGGCACTTTTTGTTTTTATGGCGTTATCCTTTGCCCGTGATGAAATTATCTGGCTACTTCGTCATGCAGATAACATGCCAAAGAAGAGTGCAGATGACTTTATAGATAAGTAAGTTAGCAGCAATTAAAACTTTTTTTGTATATTTTGATTTATAACTGGGATTTGGGGCCTTTGAAGTAAAATTATTTTGAAAAACTTTTTTAGGGCTTTTCATATTTGTTATGCATATTTGTAACATAGCATTAGGTGATATGAATTAGAATGCAAAGTCAACTTGAGTTTAAAATTATGGCTTTTAATGTTTCCTTTCCTAATACTCTAGGTCAGTGGTTCTCAACCTTCTGGCCCTTTAAATACAGTTCCTCATGTTGTGACCCAACCATAACATTTTCGTTGCTACTTCATAACTGTAATGTTGCTACTGTTATGAATCGTAATGTAAATATCTGATATGCAGGATGGTCTTAGGCAACCCCTGTGAAAGGGTCGTTGGACCACCAAAGGGGTCGCGACCCACAGGTTGAGAACCACTGCTCTAGGTGGTCATAAAGTTGTTTTTTGGCTATACCCAGTGACTTTCCTATGGAATTCATATTTAAGAATCCTTACGGAGTTGCAACCAAGTCTATAATTTGAAATGTTTTTCTGTCATTTTTGTCAAGTCCCTCAATGAGGAGTTAGATAAATGAAGCAGAGAAATAAGAGCAGATAGAAAAGTCTTATTTCTTCCCAGTTCCTTTTATTTGTGATTTTAAAATGATTATTTATGAGATGTTCTAATTTTATGTTCATTTTGGATTTTCCTCTTATCAGTTTTTTAGTCTTAGCTTTTCTTTTGCTTTCTTTATTCATGTTAAATAATTTAAAAACATAATTGACATTAAATGTTTAACAGTAATTTTTCTAAAAGTAACTTCTTATAATATCAAAGGCATTTCACATTTTCCTTGATAACAATAAATTTATTTTTTGAAATGTTTTTTTTTTTCAATTAAAAAAAAGGCACATTGCTGAATTGATATTTTACATGGAAGAGCTTAGAGCACATGTAAGGAAATACGGACCTGTAATGCAGAGGTATTATGTGCAGTACCTTTCTGGCTTTGATGCTGTTGTCCTCAATGAACTTGTGCAGGTAAAAACTATCTCATGTTATTTTTCCTTTTGTTTCTTCCCTTCTTTCTAGTAACTGATTTGTTTGTTCAGTAAGCATTTAAAATATAATCTTGTGCCACATGGTGGCGATACAAATATAAACAAGTAGTTATATCTTGTCAAGAGGATCATCATTTGGAGGGAAGAACGTATTTTGTTGTAGTTTAGTGTGGTAGGCATTTTGTTTAAGTGTGTACAAAGCTCAGAATGAACGCAATGCAGGGAATGTTTCTTTATCTTGCAGTAGAGGTGTACAGTAACTAAATTATATTGGGCCTTGCAAAAGAGGAAGTTAGTTATACATCAGATTTACTACTTACAAAGATTACCCTGGATCAGTGTGGTTGATGGGTTACTGGGGGCCAAGGGAAAAGGCAGAGAGAGAGTAGAAGAAGAATTGCAGTAGGCTGGATGAGAGCTGATGAGAACTTGAACTTGGACATTGGCTGTGAGATAAAAGATAATGGAGACATATAATTGATAACTAAGTATTAGAGGAAAAGTAGAAGATAAATCTTTCTGTATAGTGTGTTAGAGGATGGCCAATAAAAATTTTTTTATCTAGATGTCCTAATTTAAATGTCCTAATTTTTTCAATTTGGATTTTTCTCTATTGATTTTGTCCTAGGTTTTTTTGTTTGTTTGGCTTTCCATAATTTCTTTATTTGGTCTTTTTCATCTTATTATAAGTTTATTTTATTTTTATTTCTAATAAACTAACTGACTGTAGGGAAAATAGTATCTTATTTTGCTTCATTTTATAAAATCACCAGTATCTAAAAACTACTATAAGCTAACATATAGTATAAAGGAAGAATATATATTAAGACTAATATTAAGACTGTATTAAGACTCTACAGTTACTGGTTTTACAGAGAAATAACCATACTTTGAAATCCTAATATTATTGAAACCTACCTAAAAATCCAAATAAGAAAAATGTCATGTAATTGTTTGCATTTAATTATATACAGCTTCTGTTTTCATAAACTAGTGTATTTCTTTTTTATCCACTAGATGGAGCTCAGATGCTTTTTTTTTCTAGAATGTCCATTAAAAAAGACGAGAAAAGCTGATTTTATCTAAACCTTGTGTGGCTACTGTTTGCTGCAGTTTTATTCAAATAATTATTACTTATTGTATAAAGCAGAGGCTGTCATGCTATCACAATCTAAAAAGTAAATCAGACTCCTGGTTTCATGTCATTTTGAAATTTGCTGTGGTTAGTTGGATGCTTATGAATACATTTATGTTATAGTGTTAACATTTTAAAGTCATTCCATATTTTTTGGTGTCTTTTTATATAAACTGTATGTTAATACAATCTGAGAAAATGGCTTATTTTTTCTGAAAATATTGTCATAGCAGTAGTAGCAGTAGTAAAATTATATTAATAATTGTCCAATTATTGATAGTTTATTTTATTACATTTGTAGTACAACTTTGTGAGGGTAGATATAGTTATCATTATTTGAAGAAAAAAGACCTTATGCAACTTGCTCAGTATTGCACAATCACAAGTAACAGAGTCAGTATTTGAAGTAGTGTCTTAGCTTGACACCTAAGCTTTTTACCACCTTTTCTTTTGTAAAGTACAAGCATGGTGTTTTTAACTGTTTGCTGGAATTTAAATTTAGAACTAAGAGCAACCTGTTAATATAGCTCATTGTAATAGGTGTTAAATTACTTTTATTGTAAAACATACATAACAAAATTTGTCATCTTAACCATTTTTAAGTGTACAGTATAGTGACATTATATACATTCACATTGTGGTGTAGGTCTTAATGTCTTGACAATTATTTATTCTGTTTGTGAGCTAAGCACCCACTCTTTTAAAAATTTATTATCTATTTCAGATGCAGTCTATCAAATTTTCATTTTTTTTTTTTTAGCCAGTTTGAGAGGGATTTTTTTGTCCTAATTTTGTTGAGGTATAATTTACATTTAATAAAAAATCACAAATTTTTAGTGTATGGTTTGAATTTTGGCAACTATGTATGCATTCATGTAAAAAGAGAGAGCGAGAAAGAGAAAGAGAAACATCCATTGGTTGCCTCCCATATGTACCCTGACTTTTTGATGTATGGGACGATGCTCCAACCAACTGAGCTACTTCAACAGGGCTCACTTAGTATTTGAAGTAGTGTCTTAGCTTGACACCTAAGCTTTTTACCACCTTTTCTTTTGTAAAGTACAAGCATGGTGTTTTTAACTGTTTGCTGGAATTTAAATTTAGAACTAAGAGCAACCTGTTAATATAGCTCATTGTAATAGGTGTTAAATTACTTTTATTGTAAAACATACATAACAAAATTTGTCATCTTAACCATTTTTAAGTATACAGTATAGTGACATTATATACATTCACATTGTGGTGTAGGTCTTAATGTCTTGACAATTATTTATTCTGTTTGTGAGCTAAGCACCCACTCTTTTAAAAATTTATTATCTATTTCAGATGCAGTCTATCAAATTTTCATTTTTTTTTTTTTAGCCAGTTTGAGAGGGATTTTTTTGTCCTAATTTTGTTGAGGTATAATTTACATTTAATAAAAAATCACAAATTTTTAGTGTATGGTTTGAATTTTGGCAACTATGTATGCATTCATGTAACCACCACAGCAGTCAAGATGTGGAACATTTCCAACACTTAAGTTTTCTTGTGCACTTATGTAGTTGATTTCCTCTTCGACTCGACAAACACTCATCTGCTTTTGGTCATTTTTTTGCCTTTAAAAAAATCATATAAATGGAAAATATATTTTTGTTGATTTCAGAGAGAGGAAGGGAGTGGTAGAGAGGGATAGGAACATCAGAGAATCATTGATCGGCCACCTTTTGCACTGCCCCTACTGGGGATTGAGCCTGCAATTCGGGCATGTGCCCTGACGGGAATCAAACCTTGACCTCCTGGTTCATGGGTTGATGCTCAGCCACTGAGCCACACTGGCCAGGCAGAAATGGGGGACTTTTAATCATCAGGAAATAAGTATGTCACCTTGGGCAGGGCTAATTTATGATTTCTTTCTTTTTCTTTAATTTCATTTTTAAAAATATTTATTTTGTTAGTTGTTGTTAATCTCTTACTGTGCATAATATTTAAATTAAACATCACCCGAGGCTATTTTTCCATTGATTTTTATACAGGGCGGGGGCGGAGGGGTGGAGGGAGAGACAGAGAGAAACTTCTATGTGAGAGACACATACATTGGTTGCCTCCTCGCATGCGTGCCAACCTGGGCTGGGGATCAAACCTGCAACTGAGGCATGTGCCCTTGTCCGGAATCAAACCCACAGACTACCATTCTATCTACTGAGCCAAACTGACTAGGTCTGTTTTTGGTTTCTTTTTTTTTTTTTTTTAATTAAATCTTTATTGTTCAGGTTACATTTGTTCCTCTTTT
>NW_005353838.1:13887996-13891911 GCF_000412655.1 Myotis brandtii | reverse complement strand
TCTGTTTTTGATTTCTTTCAATTAGCACAATGTTTTTGAGATTCATCCCTTTTATTATATGTATCAACATTTTGTCCATGTTTATTGCTGAAAAATATTCCATAGTGTGGATATACTGTTTGTTTATCTGTCTTACCTGTTGATGAACCTATGGATTTTTTTCTAACTAGATGATTTTAACATTATTTTTTTTGGTTTCTTTTCAGAATCTTTCTGTTTGCCCTGAAGATGAATCAATCATCATGTCTTCTTTTGTTAACACTATGACTTCCCTAAGTGTAAAGCAAGGTAATAAATCTTTTAAATAAAAACACATTTTCTTCTCAGTAGGTTTTCAAATTTATTATTAAGGAAAAGATTTGACCGTTAACATTTAATCACTTACTTTTTTGGACATACAGTAGTCCATCCCCCCTTATCTGCAGGGGTTATGTGCCAAGACTCCCAGTGGATGCCTGAAACCATGGATCGTACTAAACCTTATATATATAGTTTGCTCTTGAACAATGCAGAGGTTAGGGGAGCTGGCCCCCTGCACAGTCGAAACTTTTGACTCCACAGGAACTTAACTACTGATAGCCTACTATTGACCAGCACCTTACCAATAACATAAATAGTTGATTAACATATTGTATGTTATATGTATAATATATTCTTTCTTTAAAATATATTTTTATTGATTTCAGAGAGGAAGGGAGAGGGAGAGAAAGAAACATCAATGGTGAGAGAGAATCATTGGCTGCCTCCTGCATGCCACACATTGGGGATCGAGCCCATAACCTGGGCATGTGCCTTGATTGGGAATCTGACCGTGACCTTCTGGTTCATAGGTCAATGCTCAACCACTGAGCCACGCTGGCTGGGCTATACTGTATTCTTAAAATAAAGAAAGCTGGAGAAAAGAAAATGTTATTAAGAAAATTGTGCCCTGGCCCATGTGGCTCAGTTGGTTGGAGCCACTGTGCACTGAAGAGTCGCAGGTTTGATTACCAGTCGGGCACATGGCCAGGTGTGGGTTCCATCCCCAGTTGGGGTGTGTAAGGGGGTGCATATGGAAGGCAAGCGATTAATGTTTCTCACATTAATGTTTCTTTCTCTCTTCCTCTCTTTCCCTCTCTCTCTAAAATCAATAAAAAAACATATCTTTGGGTGAGGATTAAAAAAAAAATTGTAAGGAAGAGAAAATACATTCACGTAAGTGGACCAGTGCAGTTCAAACCAATGTTGTTTAAAGATCAACTGTACTGTTTTTTTTCTATACATACATACCTGTGATGTTTAATTTAAATATATGCACAGTAAGAGATTAACAACAACTAATAATAAAATAGAACAATTATAACATACTGTAATAAAAGTTATGTGAGTGTGGTTTGCCTCTCAAAATATCTTGTATTGCTGTACTCAACTTTTCACTGAAAGGATGCACTTATGGCTTCTCTTTGGCATATCCAAATTGCCATACAAAGTCTCTATTTACTGGATTCCGTGAGCTCTATTCTAGCTCCTACAAATTGACATGTAAGCACACTGAGAGAGTTTAGGAGAAGAGTCTGTTTTACAATTTTCTTAGTATAACTGTTTCCTTTAACATCATCTTTATAGGATTTGAAAATTACTTCACTGACTTAGCTATTAAATTATTTTTACTTTTTAATTGTGGTAAAATATACATAACATGAAATTTACTGTCTTACTATTTTTAAGTGTACAGTTTGATAGTGTTAAGTATATTCACATGGTTGTGCAACCAATTTCCAGAACTTTTTCATCTTGTAAAACTGAAACTCTATAGCTACTACATAGCAACTCCCCATTTCCTCTCCTCCCAGCCCCTGGCATCCACCATGCTTTCTGCTTCTATGAGTTTGACTGCTCTAGATACCTCATATAAGCAGACTCATACAGTATTTTTTTATCCATTTATCTGTTGATGGATATAAGATTGCTTTCACTTTTTTGGCTATTGTGAATAATACTGCTATGAACATAGATGTACAAATGTATCTCTTCAACACCCTGCTTTTAATTTTGTATGTACACCCAGAAGTGGAATTGTCTTAGCTCTTATAATTTGAAATGGGATTATAGATTTGTGAAAATAGTAATTTGCTCTATAAACTTTTTTCTTTTATTATAGTTGAAGATGGGGAAGTGTTTGATTTCAGAGGAATGAGATTAGATTGGTTTAGATTACAGGTAAGAATAACTTAATAATTTTCATTACCATTCTGTTAATCAAATATCTTAGTTGACATGAAAACATTACTTAACATGAAAAAAATTATTCATTGCTATATACCTGCTGAAAAGACTTCTTTTGTATAACTAACCATAGTATTTAACTCACTGAAGAAATTTTTTATTGAGATATAATTGACATAACATTACATTAGTTTCAGGTTTACATATGATTCAATATATGTATATATTGGGAAATGATCACACTAAGTCTAGTTAACATCTATCACTACACATAGTTACCAATTTATTTTTCTTGTGATGAGACTTTTTGAGATCTACTCTCTTAGCAACTTTCCAATATATAATACAGTAATCCCCTTATCTGAAGGGGATGTGTTCCAAGACTCCCAGTGGATGCTTTGAAACCGTGGATAGTACCCTATATGTACTGTTTTTTCCTATACATAAAAACCTATAATAGAGTTTAATAACTTATAAATTAGGCACCATAAAAGATTAACAGTAATAATTATAAAAATATAGCAGTTATAATTATATTGTAATAGTTATGTGAATGTCGTCTCTCAAAATACTGTATTGTACTCTACTCACCCTTCTTGTGTGATGGGAAATGATATAGTATCTATGTGATAAGATGAAGTGAATGAAGAAGGCACTGTGATGTAGTGTTAGGCGAGTTACTTGAAAACAAGCACTACAATACTGCAACAGTTGATCTGATAGCTGAGAAGGCTACTGAGTGACTCATGGGAAGGTACCATTTTATGCAGTGTGGGTACACTAGACAAAGTGATGATTCACATCCCAAGTGGGATGATGTGAGAATTCATCATGCTACTCAGAATGGTTTGCAGTTTAAAACTTATAAATTGTTTAATTCTGGAATTTTCTATTTAATATTTTCAGAGCAGTTGACCATGGGTAACTGAAACTGAATAAAGTGAAATCGTGAATAAGGGGGGGACTGCTTCTTATATACTACTAGAGGCCCATTGCAGGAAGATTCGTGCAAGAACAAGGCTTCCTGAGGCCGGAGCGAAGTAGAGAAGGGAGCGAAACCGGAGGCAGGCTTCGCTCCCTTCTGTCTCGGCCGCCGTGGCTCCCTTCCTTCCCCGCCGCCTCCGCTCCCTCCCTTCCCTGGCGCTTTGGCTCCCTCCCGTGTCCTCTGTTTCGCCTCCCTCCCTTCTCTGCCACTTTGCTCCCTCCGTGTCCGCTGCCTCAGCTCTGCTCCCGTCTCTGCTACCTTCGATCCGTTCCCTTCTCCGCCGCTTGGCTCCCTTCTGCACTGTCTTCAGTCTTCACTGGGTGCTTGTGTATGCAAATTAACTGCCATCTTTGTTGGGTTAATTTGCATACTCTTCTGATTGGCTGGTGGGCTTAGTGAAGGTACGGTCAATTAGCATCTTTGTCTTTTATTAGTGTAGACTAGAGGCCCGGTGCATGAAATTCATGCATGGCGTGGAGGGGGGGGTCCCCTCAGCCCAGCCTGCACCCTCTTCAATCCGGGACCCCTT
This sequence comes from Myotis brandtii, assembly GCF_000412655.1. Taxonomy (NCBI): domain Eukaryota; kingdom Metazoa; phylum Chordata; class Mammalia; order Chiroptera; family Vespertilionidae; genus Myotis; species Myotis brandtii. The sequence goes on along the minus strand of NW_005353838.1, from coordinate 13,888,192 downwards.
GGGGGATGTCTGACTGCCAGACTTTTCTCTCACAATCCTGGACCACTAATGGCTCCTAATCGCTTGTCTGCCTGCCTGGTTGCCCCTCACTGCCTCTGCGTGTCAGCCTCATCACCCCTAACTGCCCCCCCTGCTGGCCTGGTCGCCCATAACTGCCCCCACCTTGCCAGCCTGGTTGCCCCCAACTTCCCCCCTG
>NW_005353838.1:13841545-13887899 GCF_000412655.1 Myotis brandtii | reverse complement strand
CCCCCCTGCTGGCCTGGTCACCCCCAACTGCCCTCCCGCTGGCCTGGTCGTCCCACGCAGTCTGCTTGTTCAGTCGTTTGGTTGTCCCTTACTAACCCCCCTGCCGGCCTGGTCGTAGGCAGCCATCTTGTGAGGGCATGAGGGTTAATTTGCATATCGCCTCTTTATTATATAGGATTATTAACTCTGGTCACCATACTGTACATTATATCCTGAGGACTTATTTAACTGGAAGTTTACCTTTTGACCACCTTCACCCATTTCACTCAATCCCAGCTCCCTGCCTATGGCAACCACCAGTTGTCTTTATGAGTTTATTTTTTTTATTTTTTATTTTTTTTAGATTTCCCATATAAGCGAAGTCATACAGTCTTTGTTTTTCTTTGTTTCACTTATTTCACTTAGCATAATGCATTCAGGGTCCATCCATGTTGTTGCAAAAGGCAGAATTTCTTTTTTATGGCTGACTAATATTTCAGTGTGTGCATAAACACACACGCGCGCATGCTGCCTATTGTAAATGATGCTGCAGTGTGAACATGAGGATACAGATATCTTTTTGAGTTAGTGTTTTCATTTCCTTTGGATAAATACTTAGAAGAGGACTTGCTGGATCATATAAGTTAGTTGTGTCTTTAATTTTTTAATTTTTAAAAAAATATATATTTTATTGATTTTTTACAGAGAGGAAGGGAGAGGGATAGAAAGTTAGAAACATCGATGAGAGAGAAACATCGATCAGCTGCCTCCTGCACACCCCCCACTGGGGATGTGCCCGCATCCAAGGTACATGCCCCTGACTGGAATCGAACCTGGGACCCTTGAGCCCGCAGGCCGACGCTCTATCCACTGAGCCAAACTGGTCAGGGCGTGTCTTTAATTTTTTGAGAAATCTTCATTACTGTTTTCCATAGTGGCTGTACCCATTTACATTCTCACCAGTAATGCACAGTTTCCTTTTCTCCACATCCTCACCAACACTTATCTCTTGTGTTTTTGATAATAGCCATTCTAACAGTGTGAGGTGATAACTTACTGTGGTTTTGATTTGCATTTCCATGTGATTAGTAATGTTGAACCCATGTGATTAGTAATGTTGAACATCTTTCAATGTATCTGTTATATCTATATCTATATCTATATCTATATCTATATCTATACTAGGGGCCCAGTGCATTCCAATAAAACCTTATAAAATAAACAATCAACTGGATCACAGGCCATAGTTTATTATTTCCTGATCTGTTGTCTAAAACTTCATTTTTCTGAAATGCAGAATTAAATACTAATAAAGTATTGGACTTTAAATATTTTCATTTAATTTATAATTCTCACATAAATAGTTTTTGAGGCTTTTAAAATTCAAGCCTGAAATCTTTGTATGTATGTGAATTTAATGGTAGAATTTAATTGCCCCTAAATATTTCTAGTAATTATGGGAAAATGGTGGCCCAGTGTTTCTAATAACCTCATATTTAAAAAAAAAATGTATATTAGTCTGTTATTATAAAAAGTCAAAGTATCCAGAGGTAAAGTAGAAAATGAAAGTTTACACTTTTCCCATTCCCCAGCAGTACTCACTTTTAATAATGTCATATCCTTTTAGGTGTCCAAACGTAAATGAGATTATACTGTATATTTTGTTCTGCGACTTAAAGAATAAAATTTTTATTTGTTTAATTAAAACATGAAAATATAAGCAGTATGTGTTTGTGGAAGACATTTTAAATGACCTTAGTCTCAGGAAGGGCTGGGTTCTAGGAAGAGCATACTTTCCTGGCAGTCTGCTTAGTTCCCTTAGGTGCTTTTGCTTTTCTTAGGTTCTTTTCAACCTCAAAATACACAGGCAGTTTTCTCTCTCTTGTTCTGTGTTCTATGGCAGCATATTCTTAGAAATGGTTTTATAAATGAGGCCACAAGTATTAAGTAATTTGCCCGAGGTTACAGAACTGGTTGGTGGGAGATCAGGAAGAACACTTGAAATAACACTCTCCCAAAATATTACATGTGAATATGTTATAGGTTATTTTCTTTCCTTTTAAAGATATTTTTAGTTTTTTAAAATCTTTATTGAATTTATTGGGTAGACATTATACAGCTTTCAGGTGTACAATTCTAGAATACATAAATCATCAATCATTGTATTGTGTGTTCACCAACCCAGGTCAAGTCTCCTTCCATCACTATTTTTTTCCTATTAAAAATAAAGTTTAGAAATGAACATTTCTTTTTTTAAGTCTTCACCTAAGGATATTTTTCCATTGATTTTTTTTTAGAAAGAGTGGAGGAGAGAGGGAAAGAGAGAGAAACACATTGATTGGTTGTCTCCTTCATGAGCCCTGACCAGGCCCCAGGCCAGGGAGGAGCCTGCAACCAAGGTCTGTGCCCTTGACCGGAATGGAACCTGGGACCCTTTGGTCCATAGGCCAATGCTCTATCCACTGAGCCAAAACGGCTAGGGCAGCTAATGAACATTTCTTAAGGGGGTCAAAGAGGGGAGAATGGGAGATATCTTAATACTATCAATAATGACAAATACATTTAAAACATTTCTTTGTTTTTCAAAAGCTCTGAAACAGTACAGCAGTAGACCTTATAAAGTGAAAATAGTAGAATTGCTCAGCCAAAGGATATATACACATTAAACATTTTAAAAGTCATTGTCATAGCTTGAACTGTTTCAGTTTCCTGCTCTCAGTTTATGAGAGTACCTAGAAACATTTATATTCAGAGAAATTTGGAGGTTTAGATGCATTTTATTTATTTTTATTGCCTGGCTGGCGTGGCTTTGTCATTGAGCATCGACCTATGAACCAGGAGGTCACAGTTCGATTTCTGGTCGGGGCACATGCCTAGGATTGAGGGCTCACTCCCCAGTGTGGGGCATGCAGGAAGCAGCTGATTAATGATTCTCTCTCATCATTGATGTTTCTATCTCTCGCCCTCTCTATTTTTATTGATTTTTAGAGAGAGAGAGGAAGGGAGAGGGAGAGAGAAAGAGAAAGATTAATGTGAGAGCATACCATCGATTGGTAGCCTCTTGTATGCCCTTCCAACCAGGGACTGAGCCTGAAACCTGGATATGTGCCCTGACCAGGAATTGAACCTGCGACCTTTAGTGCATGGGAGGATGTCTAGCCAATTGAGCCACACCAGCCAGGGCCAGATGCATTTTAAATTTTCCTTATTAAATACATCCAAGATTATTAAACTTATCCATTTTGAATGAGTCACTTGAGAATTTTAGCTTTATTCAGTATGTTAGAATATAGAGCATTTGAGTGAGCATTAAGAATGTAGAACTATATGTCCCTGTGTACGATTTTATTTTTATACTAGAGGCCTGGTGCATGAATTCATGCACAGGTGGGGTCCCTCTGCCTGGCTGGCTGCCCCCACTATGATACGCACTGTCACCAGGCCTGCCAAGGCGGGTGCAATGAGATTGGTCGAGGGGCCCCGCCATTGCCCCACGAATACCCCACAGGGCCAGCTGGCCGGGGAGGTGGGGGGAGACTGTGGGAAGTTGGCTGGGGGGGCGGTGAGGGACCGCAGGAGGTTGGCCAGCCACAGGATGTTGGCTGTGGGAGCGCACTGACCACCAGGGGGCAGCTCCTGCTTTGGTTGACCAGTCCTAACAGTTGCTTAGGCTTTTATATATAGAGACTAGAGGTCTGGTGCACGAAATTCATGCAAGGGGTGGGGTGTCCCTCAGCCTGGCCTGCGCTCTCTCGCAACCTGGGACCCCTCAGGTAGGGTCCCAAGGCCTGGCTTTCAATCAGAGCCTATCAGGGCTTTCCTTCCCCTGGCTGCCAGAAGCTGGGCCTGCCCCCGCCACTGCCACTGCTTGCCATCTGTGCAGCACTACTCTCCTCCTCCCCCACCACCGGTCGCCTCCCTCTGTGGGCGACAGGTGTGGGGTGCAATCGCCTGGCTGGCCTGGGGCTCCTCTGCGGGGTGATCGCTGGCCGGCCCCGCACACTCGCCACGTCGTCGCTGGCTGGTGGCCTGGGCCTCCCTCTGTGGGGCGGTTGATCACGGGGCCTCCAGATCTATCGCCCAGCAGAGGGAGGCCCTGCCACTCAGCCAGGGCTCTGTGATTGATCGCCGCCACCCCCGTCCCCTCCATCGATCGCCCCACCGGCCAGTGGCCTGGGCCTCCCTCTGCGGGGTGATCGTGGGGCGATGGCGGCTCGCTGGCTGGTGGCCTGGGCCTCCCTCTGTGGGGCGGTTGATCACGGGGCCTCCAGATCTATCGCCCAGCAGAGGGAGGCCCTGCCACTCAGCCAGGGCTCTGTGATTGATCGCCGCCACCCCCGTCCCCTCCATCGATCGCCCCACCGGCCAGTGGCCTGGGCCTCCCTCTGCGGGGTGATCGTGGGGCGATGGCGGCGCCCCTCGACCAATCTCATCGCACCCGCCTTGGCTGGCCTGGCGACAGTGCATATCATAGCGTTGTCTTCTGGACGGTCGTTCTGCTGTTCAGTCAATTTGCATATTATGCTTTTATTATTGTAGATAGGTTTTCAAGATATCTATAAGTACATTACCTGCTATCTGATTCTTTCTTGTATTCCGTAGTTGCCTGTATTCTTTTCCTAGGGCTGCCATAACAAAGAACCACAAACTGAGTGACTTAAACAGTAAAAATTTACTGTCTTATAGTTCTGGAGGCCAGAAATCTGAACTCATGGTGTCAGCAGGGTTAATTTCTTCTAAGGACTGTGAGGGAGAATCTGTTTTATGCCTTTTTGCAAGAGTCTGGTGATTTGCTAGCTATGTTTGATGTTCCTTGGCTTGTATATGCATTACTCTAATGGCATTTTTCCTGTTTCTCCTTACATAGTCTTCCTTATATGCATATGTATCTGGTTCAAATTTCTTATTTTGATAAGGACAATAGTCATAGTGGATTAGGTCCTTCTCTAATGACCTTATTTTAACTTCATTACCTCTGTAAGGACTCAGTTTCCAAATAAGGTCACACTTTGAGGTACTGGGGAATATGAGTTCAGCATACCTTTATGGGGGACAAATTTCAACCTATAACATTGCTCTTAACCATAATTGGGACATACAGTCACTCAGCCCCTTTCTACTGCATAGTAGACTCGTTTTTTTTAGTGACAACAGGACAAAGCATACTAAGGAGGGAAAGAATGGGACATACAACTAAGCCAGAGAAGTCTTGTATAGGGAAAGAGGGCAAAAGTGCAAGATGGGAGGTAGTGTCCAGAATTTAGGAGGTTTGTATAGATCAGCAATTTTGAACCCTTTTCATCTCATGGCACACATAAACTAATTACTAAAGTTCTGTGGCACACCAACAAATATTTCTTGCTGATCTGACAAAAAATATAGGTATAATTTTGATTCATTCACACCAGATGGCTATTGTGTTGGCTTTTGTCATTAAAAAAATTTTCTTTGACATCCTAAGGGAAAGGAGTTCAGTGCCCCTGACCTAAAGAGTTAGTTATTGCATGTTTTAAAAATTCGTGTGGCACACTGGTTGAAAATTGCTAGTATAGAAAAAGCCTTTCTTCAAGTTGAAATTGCTAGTAATGGCTAATAGAGAAAGTAACATTTTACCCAGACAGTGAAAGATGATTAGAATTTGAAGAAAACTGGCTTACATAGGAAAAGGGCAAACAGTGAGGAAAAGGCAAGTTTAGAGACTTTTTTAGTTGTAAAATATTACTACAACAGGAGCAGATCTTTACAAAGTGATGGTACTGATACTTATTTTAATTAATAAAATAAGTATTTTTCAATAGTGGGTGTGTTTTTTCTACATGTAGAATTACAAGGCTAAATTCATTGGTTTGTACTTTAAACTACTTTTGTTTTTTGCTGTACTTTTATAGGCATATACTAGTGTCTCTAAGGCTTCGCTTAGCCTTGCAGATCATAGAGAACTTGGAAAGATGATGAATACGATAATTTTTCATACAAAAATGGTGGATTCCTTGGTGGAAATGTTGGTGGAAACATCAGATCTCTCCATATTTTGGTATGTTATGATTATCTTTAAATCAGAATTTAAGATGTTTTAGTATCTACAGGTATCTCTCTTGATTTCTTTTTTAATATTAATATAATTCTTAAGACAGTTCAGTAATAATAAACTTTTTAAAAAAATCCTCACTGGAGGATATTTTTCCATTGATTTTTAGAGAGTGGAAGGGAGGGGGAGAGACAGAGAGAAACATTGATGTGAGCGAGACACATTGATTGGTTGCCTCCTGCACATGTTCTGACCAGGGCTAGGGCATAAGAATAAAGGGAATAGTGGACAGCTTGCTAACAAAAAAGTTTACTTCCCTAGCTGGTTTTGCTCAGTGAATAGAGCGTCGGTCTGCGGACTGAAGAGTCCCAGGTTGGATTCTGATCAAGGGCACATGACTGGATCCCTAGTAGGGGGCATGCAGGAGGCAGCTGATCAATGATTCTCTCTCATCATTGATGTTTCTATCTCTCTCTCCCTCTCCCTCTCTGAAATCAATAAAAATATATTTTTAAAAACAAGTTTACCAATTTGGGATTTTATGTTTATTTTTAATTCTCTATTTAGAATAGCTCTTCTGGTGTGAATTTTTTACACTTTTTTGAGGAGGTGAAAACAGTCACTTCAAATTTGATTTAAGGCCCTTCCTCTTTCATCATTAGATTAAGCAAAAAAAAAAAAAAAGTTGTAGATTAGCGTTAAATAGAGTAAATGTTGGAAATAAAATACCAACTAATTTCACTCTCTAGTATTAAATTAGACATTAATATTATGATGATATAGTGACTATTCCCTGAATTGTGTTCCATTCTCCTTTGCCTTTATCAGAGCCTCTTTAGTTATACTTAGTAGTTTTTAAGTTTTACCCCTTTCTTTTCCCCCTCATTATATGGTCCTTGAAGGAGGATCATGTTTTATTTCCATAGTGTCTAACATAGTAGGGAATTAATAAATGTTTGAATGAATATATGAATTTGATGATGAGGCCAGGATTCAAACTCAAGTATTCTGGCTCCATAGCTATACAATATCAACTCTATTTCTGCTTCTTGGCCTTTATTCCTTTAGGGAAGTTTATTGGAATAACCTAGTACTTTGTCCCTTTATTTCTAAAATGCTGAGATAATCCCAGTGGATAATGATAGTAGTTACTATGTATTGACTAGCTGTCATTATGAAAAGCTTTTCATTGCTTTTATTTTGGAAAATAACTCAGTTCATACTGATTTTGGCAGTTTGTTAGGGTGGCTTAATTAGCAGTATTGCAGAAGAAATCCAGGGAAGGCATCAGGAGTCTCTTAAAGAACTAAAAAAAAAACCTCAAACCACAGTATATCACGTGTCAAATTTACAAAAATTTTTAAGGTTATTTGGAAATGTATATTATTGTCTGTCCCAAAGGCTTCCTTGGGAAGAAAATAGAACACTTTATATTTACACTAGAGGCCCGGTGCACAGATTCGTGGGGTCCCTCTGCCTGGCCTGCGCCCTCTCGTAATCTGGGACCCCTTGGGGGATGTTGGAGAGCCGGTTTTGGCTTGGTTTCAGCTCGATACATGCAGGCCAGGCCGAGGAACCCCACCGGTGCACGAATCCATGCACCAGGACTCTAGTATGCATATAAGATCTTCGGTTAATCTCTTCCTGCACTCCCCCCTCCCCCCTTCCCTCTGAGATTCATCAGTTTGTTCCATGTTTCCACGCCTGTGGTTTCCACTCCTACATTGAGCGCCTGCCCCCTGGTGGTCAGTGTGCATCATAGCTACTGGGTGGTCGGCTGGTCGCTTAGGCTTTTATATAAATAGATATTTTTGAGCTACAGAAAGGTTCCTAGTGTATAAGAAAGATACAACAATTAGAAAGTCATATATTCATATAATATATGTATGGTTTATTTTCTGTTTAGGTTTTTTTAAATTTGTAATATATTATACAAATAATATTTTTATTACTCTGGAGTGATTATCAGTGTGTAATAGTTACTCTTTGGAAAAATAACTATTCTTTAAGGGAATAATGCTACCAATTGGTGACTTTCATTCACTTGAATCAAATTAACTATAAGGTACTATATCATGAAAATTTTAACTATAACAGTTGATTCTAATTTTTAATTTGTTTTCTTATATAGTTTTTATAGTCGTGCTTTTGAGAAGATGTTTCAACAGTGTTTGGAGTTACCCTCTCAGTCAAGATACTCAATTGCATTTCCACTGCTTTGCACTCATTTTATGAGTTGCACACATGAACTGTGTCCAGAAGAGGTAATTTCAGGGTACTACTCTGATTTATATGGTATGCAGAATAAAGTAAACCTAACATGTAGCTGACCAAATGCTCACAAAGTCATGTATACCTAATTTAGCTTCCCATCTAATGCATCTGTATATAGAATCAGAATACTTGAATAGGTATTTGATATAGATATAATAGATATTTTAATAGATGGATAAGTATTTATAAGAATATATCATAAGGTCACTTGAAATTACCTTTATTAAAGTAAATCGTGGGTCAGGTAATAATATGTATGGTAAAAATATATACAGTAACTTATTTTGTATGCTTATTTTCTTAGGTTACTTTGGAAAGACTTGCAAATTAAAAAAAATATTTATTTTTATTGATTTCAGAGAGGGAGAGGGGAAATAGAAACATCAATGAGAGAGAATCATTGATCGGCTGCTTCCTGTATGCCCCACATTGGGGATCAAGCCTGCAACCTGGGCATGTACCCACTGAGTCATGCCAGCCAGGCAGAACTTGCAAATTGAATGCACAGATTAGTGACTAAACATAAACATGTCAAAGATTAATTTTACTGACTTACCAATACAATGGATATAGTAAAATCTAAATTTGCTGGTATTTGTAAGACATACACACGCTAGCATGCAGGCACAGAGAATTATTGAATAATTGAACTAATCAGTGTTTTTTTTAAATATATTTTTATTGATTTCAGAGAGGAAGGGAGAGGGATAGAGAGATAGAAACATCAATGATGAGAGAGAATCATTGATTGGCCTCCTGCCCGCCCCCTACTGGGGGTGGGGATTGAGCCCACAACCCAGGCATGTGTCCTTGGCTGGAATCGAACCTGGGACCCTTTAGTCCACAGGCCGATGCTCTATCCACTGAGCCAAACCAGCTAGGGCTGAACTAATCAGTTTTATTGATGCCAAATATTTATCAAAAATGAACTCAGTATTTTTGATAGATACTGATGTTCCTTCTAATGTTTAAGGAACAAGTATCACTGTTTAAATGTAGTAAGAATATATATTAAAATTAAATAGTATATTTCTGTATAATTTAATTAGTATTGAGTCTCTTTACTTAAAACTATAGAACTTGTAGAAGAGAAACTTACAGATAGCAGTAGCATTATTAATATTTTTAAGTATTACATAACATCTGTTGCAGAATCCATTGGAATGAGAGAGAGATTAGCCTGCAGAAGTTTATTAGGGAGTGCTTTTAGGATTAATAACTGTGAGGATATTAATACCCAATTTTAATAGATTTATAGTTTTTAGATTTAATAGCTTTCCCCCAAGCTTTATTTACCTAAGATATACTATTAAATTTTTCTTCACCATAATCTTTTTCATTAAATTACCCATGAAGTCCTCCAATTTTATTTGTGTGGTATCATTTCTTGAATACATCCTCTACTTTCCATTGCTTTTGTCATTTTTGTAGTTCTTTATATGTACTGTTGAACAGTTTTCCTGCCTTTAAGTCTACCTAGTACAATGCCACCAGATGATTCCTTCTTAAAGAATCATCAGTGGTTCTTAATTGCATTCGAAGAAAGTAAAAATTCTCAGGCACTTAAAATCCTCAACAATTTGATCTTTACCCCCTTCTTTTTATTGTCATTAAAAATTTTTGTGTTTAAAAAATGCATGTATATCTAACATCAAACTTTGCTATTTTAATTATTTTTAAATGTACAGTTCAATGGCATTAATTACCTTCACAGTATTGTGCAGCCATCACCACTACCCATTTTCAAAACTTTCATCACCCCAAGCAAAAACTCTGGAACCATTAAGCAGTAATTCCTCATCCCTCCTACCCTTGGTATACCCTAGTCTACTGTCTATCTCTTTGAATCTGCCTATTTTAGATCATTCATATAAGTGGTATCAGAATGTTTGTCCTTTTGTTTCTTACTGAGCATAATGTTTCAAGACTCATCCATGTTATAGCACATATGAGCACTTTCTTTTTTATGGCTGAATAATAATCTATTCTATGTGTTTACCACATTTTGTTTATCCACTCATCTGGATGGACTCTACCCTCGTTTTATCATACACTTTCCACTTCCTATGAACTATAACTAGTCCACCTTACGCAAAGCACACTAATTGTCTACTTTTTAGCCTTTTAAAGGTTTTTCCTAACACATAAAATTCATTTCATTGCACCCTTACCTCTTGTACTCTTACGTTTTTCTCAGTGGTCAGCTTAAACCCCACCTCTTCCAAAATATTTGTAGCATTTCTCCAGTTAGAATTTGTCCCTCCTGTTCCATATTTTCATAGCATTTTATATTGTAATATCTATCATTATCTACTTTATATCATAATGTTTCTGCTTCATTTAGTTGGTAAAGTTATAGTTCCTAAATAGGATAATACTCAATTCTTATTAAGTAATTATAACAAGTAATTAATAATGTGTTTATATTTATATAGAAGCATGCAATTTGTACAACATTCTCCCATCCTTTTTTGCATTTGATTGCTATGACAAAGTGGCAACAATACTGCTGATAATCATTCTTAGTTTACAGATGAAGAAAGTCTCTGAAGAAAGTCTCCCTATAGTCATGTAGCTAGTCAGTGTCACTGTTCTATTTTCCATTTAGCTAATTTGTTAAAGACTGTTATTTCCCATCTGCCTTGTTAAATGCTGTGAATGAAAGATGCAAAGACACAGTCTCTACCCTAGACCAGTGGTCGGCAAACTCATTAGTCAACAGAGCCAAATATCAACAGTACAACGATTGAAATTTCTTTTGAGAGCCAGATTTTTTAAACTTAAACTATATAGGTAGGTACATTGTTATTAACTTAATTAGGGTACTCCTAAGGCTTAGGAAGAGCCACACTCAAGGGGCCAAAGAGCCGCATGTGGCTTGCAAGCTGCAGTTTGCCGACCACGGCCCTAGACCAACCCATGGTCTGATGATCTGTGCTGTGGTAGAAATATACATGAGGCACTGTGGGAGCATTGGGGAAATTCACCTCAGGGTGAGGACAGAGTAAGTTGATGTGCATAGTTCTCAGTGCAGTCTGGCTTTATAATTTTAGTTTTAGCCTTTGAATTTATTTACATCAGAGGCATTATAGAAAAAGCCTCCAGAACAATTTCTTAATGCTGAAACCTCATTTTGAGTTGGAATACTTAAAATAAATTTGCAGAAAGATAGTATCTTTTGAACTAGATTTGAAATTTACACCCTGCTGGGTCAGCAGGAGCCCGGGATAATGGCATCCAGCACTAAAGGAAAACTAGTCATTGTGTTGCTCTGTCTGTACTACCCAGTATAGTAGTTCACTCATCTTTTCCAGTCTCATTGTTTAAAAATCTTTCATATGCTAATGTCTCCCAAATTTGTATTTTCAGCCCAGTCCTTTACCTTTAGTTGTAAATTTTTTTTAAATATTCTGTTGCCATTTAGGCATTTTTAGCTATGTAAAATGTAACATGTACAGAAGAGAACTGTTGCTCTTGGACATGTTACCTCACCCTCAACCTTGGAGCGTTTTCTGTCTTTGGCTTTATCTTTATATATATAGCCAAACTCCTACCTCTTCTCCCCCTGCCCAAGCCACATCATCTTTTGCCTGGATTATTGTTGTAGTCTGCTAAGGTCCCTGTGTTTCTGCCGTTGTCCTAAAGTCTCTTCTCAGCACTGCAGCTAGAGGCAGAGGGCAGATCATAGAGAAACTTGTGACATGTTAAGAAATCCTATTGGTTTTGTTTTTCAGTCTCAGTATTTCTCAGCCATTGAGGGAGGTGGTGAAATCAGACCTGTGTCTTAAATAAGTTAGTCTAGTAAAGCAATGCTAGTTCAGTGTTCTTTTTTTCAGGAAGAAGTAATAGTGAGAGATACAGTTTATCTTTCAGGAGTCAGAATTTGCTTAAACAGGGCTGTAACTATTTATAATTTGAAATCTCTCCTTATGTAAGTGAATCAATATTTAATTGTATCTGGCTTCTACATCCCCTTTAAAGTTTTAAAGGGCATCTTAAAATACATTTTAAGGTATCATGATAGATTTAGGAACAGTTATTTTTTATGTTGAAGTATTTTACATTCTTTTATATTATCTTACATTTATTCTAGCAGCACAAAAGTAATGTATGTAATAATCTTGAACCCCCACTCCTTATTGTAGAATAGACTTTAACCTTATTTTCTGTGTTTATTTAAAAAGTGTTTTATTTCAAACTACTTTTTGGTAACTATTATTATTATTCTGCTTTAACAGCGACATCATATTGGAGATCGAAGTCTTTCCTTATGTAACATGTTTCTGGATGAAATGGCTAAACAAGCTCGAAATCTTATCACTGATATTTGCACAGAACAGTGTACTCTGAGTGACCAGGTAATAATTTAAATGTTTCCTTACAGATAGGAAATTTGTATATGAAAGCAAGAAAATGATCTGCTAGCCAGTTATTTTTTTTTCTTATTCTCAGACTCTTACTAAATCTCATTACCTCTTGTGAAGCTCCATTATTAGATAGTTTTTAAAATATTGCCACAGTCTTTAGGATTACTTACACTATAAAATCCAACCTCTAGGTTGACATTTAAATCCCTTCCTGATAGTTCAAACTTCTCTGTCCTGTCTGTACTTATGCTTCATCACCTAGTAATTCTCACTGGATTCTGAACACATTATGTCCTAACATAGTTTTGTTCTTCGTAGGCCATTTTCCTTCCAGTAAAATGTTTCATTTATCCTGTAAACTGCAGTCTTGATATAACTTCCTCTATGAAGTCTTTCTTCACACAATATTTACCTATTTCTGTTTTCCACTAAGCTTAGACTCCCGAAGCTAGGTAAATTCTACTTTTTATTTATATCTCTGTTCTTAGTGCTAGCATGATATTTCTTACATAGACTGGATTCAGTTAAGGTTTATCTGAATAAGTAATGTGTTTTCAAAGTAATTGGTGTAATGTAACATTTTATTCTTTTTAAATTTAGTTGCTGCCCAAGCATTGTGCCAAAACCATTAGTCAGGCAGTGAATAAGAAGTCAAAAAAACAAACTGGTAAAAAAGGGGAACCTGAAAGGGAAAAACCTGGAGTTGAGAGCATGAGGAAAAACAGGCTGGTAGTGACCAAGTAAGCCATCCACTTTTATTATATATATTTTTGCTACAGTTTATTTTTTCAGTTTATTTTTGTATGGCATTAGTATTAACGAAATGCTAGTAATTGTAAATTCTCCATTTCCCAGTCATTAATTTTTTTCACCTTTGTGGACTTGATTAACCATTTAGTGCTTATTTCATCTAAAAATACAGATTTTGGAGTTTTGAAGAAAATAGATGTAATAGATGATAATTGTCTTGTCTTTATATACAGAATACTAAAGGCCAGGAATCTAAAAATTTAGGGGTGCACTTTTATTTTCATTGTATTTAAAATAAGATATCTGAGACTTTATTTTGGCATATGGTGTGTATGACTGATACCATTAGTTTAAAATGGATATATCAGAATAGGGCTGTTTGCTTACCTGGAGAAAGAGGCATAGGTGGGCAATAATGGGTGAATATTTTTTTGCTTAAAGTAAATTTCTTACTTCCTTGCTTCCTACATTGAGCAAGCTATTTGTCATTTTGTAGACAACTTTCTTCCTCCACAACAGAAAGTACAATAGAAGTTGGAAATGATTATCTTTATGAGTGTGGAATAAGCTCTTTTTTGTGTATTAAGTCATTATCATCTGAAGATAGAAATGAATGTTGCTTATCTTTAGAAAATTGCTCTCATGTGTTGAGATTTTGAACTTTGTTTAGGAGAGAAATTGAATTCTATAATTATTATCCCCAAATAAGATCTCACATGTTTATAAAATTAATTTTGTATTGTTATGATAAAATGTTGAACATTTTGTTTATTGTTTATTAATATTTTTTCAGCCTTGATAAATTGCACACTGCACTTTCTGAGTTGTGTTTCTCTATAAATTATGTACCAAACATGGTGGTTTGGGAACATACCTTTACCCCGCGAGAATATTTGACTTCTCACCTGGAAATCCGCTTTACTAAGTAAGAAAAAACATTAACTATTTTTGCTTGTTTGTTCATTTAATGAGTTTGTTATATTTATTCTTCATACCCACACAATATTTCCTTTTATGACGAAAAGCATTAGTAGAATTGGTGTAATATAAAGAATGATGATCTGGGAAGTATGAAAATACTGAACTGGGAATTACTTAAATTACTCCGATTCTTGTCCCATACTTGCTGTTATTAACCAGTTGTAACATTGGACAAGCCACTTCATCTCAGTGAGCCTTAGTTTCCTTATAAGCAAGATGAGAAAACTGGAGCTAATCAGTGTATTTCAACTGTCAGGTGGCAATCCTGTGGGGTCATGAAATCAGATTACAAGGTTATAATAAATATTTAAAGAAAGAAAGAAGAGGAAGGAAGGAAAGAAAGAAGTAGAAAAAAATTAGTGCATTGAATGTAGTAAGTGTAAGTATTGTGTCATGACACTTTTCAGTTATGTATGTACACATGAGTGTACTGAGTTGTGATGCTGGATACATACCTTATAAGGGGTCAAATTTAAATGTTCAAAAACCTCAGGACTAGATGAACTCAAGTCTATTCTGGATTCAGATGTGTGCTGTTAGGCCAATAGATCTAGACTCTTGAGGTACTTAGTCCTAATTATAGTTTTATAGGTTATATATAATGTTTCTTGAAATGATATTGCATGTGATAAGTCAGAAACCTTTCAACTTTATAAATGTTTCTTAATCCTTTTTGTAAAATTACAAATTTATTAAAGAAAATATTGATTGATTGGACAAGTTTGTCTTGAAGGCCTTAAAGCAATTTATAAAACAACATTTTGCCAAAGATTTTTAAAAAATCTGTAGTCATTAACAAGTAGTCTTTGTACCTTATGTTTAACATTGTGTTAAGTACTATGAGTAGAAATGAAACATAAAGCTTAGAGCTATAGTTGGTGAGAATTCTACGATTATAGAATAAAATAGGAGAATGTATACGTGGGCACTAAATTGAATGTTAAGTCATCAATTGACTAGAGAAGAGTCTAGTCTGGAACAAAGACTGTCTTTTGCTGTCCTTTAGTAAGGCAGGCATCCTGACGGTAAAACTCAGAATGCTCTAATATTTAAGACAAAGGGAAATTATGCCCTTTGGTATTTATTATTCTTAACTACCAAGGTGGGTAGAGTGGTGAGTGAAAGGTAGGATTCAGTTTACAGCTCCCATGTTTTCCTTCTGTAAATATGTAGTCTGGTCCATTAATCCACAGAGAAGCAGATACTCTTTTTACCAAACATCTATCTCCTTAGTGGTCAAGATCAAAACAAGGCTGTAAACTTGTTTACCTAGGAAAGGTTTTTATGCCACCATGTATAGCTTGTATTAGTTGATGATTTTAGTTAACACTTGAGCACAATCTTAGGACTTAGGGGCCATATGCATGAATGGCATTTTTGTCTTGAGTTAATTTCCTTGGACGGTTTCTAGCAATGAGGTTTGTCTTGTTATAATGTATTATGTCAAAGGGATTTATCCTTAAATCATTTTATTACTGATGTCTTTAGAATTTTTAAAATCACTTGCATTGCCATTTCATTGTAATTTTTAGGTAGTCATTGTTTTTTTAGATTGTTTCTTTGGAAGATAATGATAGTAATTTCATGGCTTTGTAACAATTTGTATTTAAAATTTTATTGCTTATTTGATACTAAAGATTAGTAGGTTGAATGACTATATTTGTAAATGCAGAAGTCAGAACTCTTTTCTTCTTTTTTTTTTTTTTTTTAAACCTCAGGTCAATTGTTGGAATGACTATGTATAATCAAGCCACACAAGAAATTGCAAAACCATCAGAGCTTCTAACAAGTGTAAGAGCATATATGACTGTACTGCAGTCGATAGAAAACTATGTGCAAATTGATATCACAAGAGTATTTAATAATGTTCTTCTTCAGCAAACACAACATTTAGACAGTCATGGAGAGCCAACCATTACAAGTCTATACACAAATTGGTAAGGAACACATTTGGAAATTTGGATTGAGACAATGTTTCTTTGTAATGAACTACTTGGGAAAGTTTTTTTTTTATGGATAAGTGCTCATTCATGTTATTAGCCAACTTAAAATTATATTCAGGAATATATACCATAATACATTTTGAATTGAATAGTTTCTCCTGGTTATAAATTTACTTTTCTCCTTAGGTATTTGGAAACTTTATTAAGACAAGTCAGCAATGGTCATATAGCTTATTTCCCTGCAATGAAAGCATTTGTGAACTTACCTACAGAAAATGAATTAACATTCAATGCAGAGGAATATTCTGACATATCAGGTGAATAATACTATGACATGTTTTAGAGAATGAAGAAATGATTTTTTGGCTTTTGATTCTATTATGACTATTTTCATTCAATTATATGCACAGTCATACATTATATACTTACCTTTGCATTTGTGTTTTTTGTTTGTTTGTTTGTTTCTACTCTAAAGACTTCTCAGGAGTAATTTGCTTCTATAATGTAATGTCTCAATATGTTAATGTTTATTTTTTAAAAGTATTTGCTGTGTCAAAGTATAAAAGTAATTGCATTTCCTTTCAGAAATGAGGTCATTATCAGAACTGCTAGGCCCATATGGTATGAAGTTCCTAAGTGAAAGCCTTATGTGGCATATTTCATCACAAGTTGCTGAACTTAAGGTAATATAGTCTTTATTAATTTTAGCTTATAAAAATGAATTCCTAAAAAACATTTCAAGAAAATGAGCAGCAAGCCTAGAATGTTAATTTCTTTAACCTGACATGAAAGTTCTCATATGTAAGTGAAATTATAGCACTAGCATGGTCTTTTTTTTTTAAGGTCTATTTCTTTAACCTGACATGAAAGTTCTCATATGTAAGTGAAATTATAGCACTAGCATGGTCTTTTTTTTTTTTAAGGTCTTGAAGTACTTTTTAAAAATATGTGTTTATTGATTTCAGAGAGGAAGGGAAAGGGAGAGAGATAGAAACATCAGTGATGAGAAAGAATCATTGATTGGCTGCGTCCTACACACCCCACGCTGGGGATCGAGCCTGCAGCCTGGGCATATGCCCTGACTGGGAATTGAACCATGATCTCTTGGTTCATAGGTTAATGCTCAACCATTTAGCCACACTGGCCGGGCCTAGCATGGTCTTTTAATAGCATCTTTGTTTTGTTCTGTTTTACAAATAGTGACCTGATTTATTGAAAATTGAGCAAACATAGGATAAGTCAATTCCTGCAAGTTTGATAACTATTTTGCTGAGCGAATAAAATAGACGGCAAGAGTCAGTGTGACTAAAAAGAGAGGCAGTATTATCCAGTAGTTAAGGACTCAAGCTTTCAAGTCTGGCTATCCTGAAATTCAATCCTGTCAGTCGTGTGCTTTGACTTTGGGAAAAGTTTAAACTTACAAAACTTTTACTTTGCAAGAATTATATGAGCTAATTAATACATGTCAATTGCTTGAATACTTAGCATGCTGCCTGGCACAATAAGTACTGAATAAATATTGTTTTGGTATTCATCATGTCATTATTCTCTATTGTTATTTTTTAAAGGAATGTTTTACAATTCTTATATAGAAGCCAGCTTTTAGATACTTTATATTGTGGGTTTTAAATACACAGACTTTATACTTACTATGGTTTTAAATATACAAACATTGCGATGCTAGTTTCATTTTTTTACAAGCAATATTTCTCATTTATTAGACTCATTCCCTTGTAAATACATTATCTCTTTTCTATGTTGTTGTTCTCAGGTAACAAATTTCTAATTTTCAGTTTACTTTCTATGTTCCTTTTAGTATGAGATAATAGAAGAATTGTGGCCCAGTAATTTTACTTTTGCCAATTATTTTCTATTTCAGCTGAATAAATAGGTACTTCCAGAATTGTTAGCATTTTTAGTGCTTCTTTGCCATTAAAGATAGTGGTTTGAGTATTGTGATAAAGTAATAAAAATTAGCCTATTTAGATCTCTCTGTATTCCTATCTGTGAGAGTTCAAAGGCATCAATGTCCTTAGCAGTCCTAGAGGCCTCTGTAGGATCTGGCCTTTCACTTTTCCGGACCTTCTTTACTCCTCCAGCCCACTTGGCCTGCTTGTTGTGTCACCTCAGATACTCTTCACAGAGATAATGCCTTAGATTGCCTTCTCATAACATTCCTGTATTTTTCAAATGTCATCATATCAGAATATCCTTCCTGGACTACACTTTTAAAAATAGCAATCATCACTTTTTATTCTCTTTATCCAATTTTACGGGATAAAATTGACTTTATCGCAATTAATCATCACTTTTTATTCTCTTTATCCAATTTTACGGGTATCTTACTTGCGACCTCCCTTATGTATTTGCTAATGCCAGTCTCACTAGAGTAAAAACTTTATTTAATTCTCCTAAAACCTTGGTGCTAAATTAGTTTTCAACACATTGTAAATGCTTGGTAAATATTTGTTGGATGCATAAATAAAAATAGCTATCTTTCTGACTCTTTACTTTGTTCTAGGACTTTTATAAACTTTAAACATACATATTATTAACTCCTTTAAATCATTGAAACTGGAATTGTCCCTGTTTTACAAATTAGAAAAGTGAGACCAAGAATGATTAACTTGTCCAGGCTCACATGCTTAAAGTGGTGAAACTAAAGTTTGAACCTATATAGTCTTATCTAGCCCTAGAGCTTTACACTGGTACAGTGCTACTGTACTGTCTTAGAAACGAAAGGGTTCTAAGCAGTCATCTAACCCACCCTTATCTGATGCAAGAACATATATTACATTTTCCTAGCTGAATGATCTGGTCTTTTTGAAAATGAAGCAGCCTGGTCAATCATGGTATCTAAATAATAATTAAAATTCTTTTTTACTTATTAATTTGAGAGAGAAACATTGATTTGTTGTTCCACTTATTTGTGCTTTCATTGGTTGATTCTTGTATGTGTCCTGACTGGGATTGAACCCACAACTTTGGTGTATGGTTAATGTGCTCTATCTAACCAAATGAGTTACCTGACCAGGGCTAAATAGTAATTTTTTATTGGTCCTTATTCTTACATCAAGAGGCAGAGACTACCTTTGACAAAATCACAATTCACATGTTTAAAAACTTTTGTTGTGAATGCACACCTGCCCACCCGCTCTCCCCTACTTGTGCCACTCCCGCAGCATCAGCATACACCAGCAGGGCCATCCCCCAGGCTGACATGCTATGGGCCTTTCAGTTCTGGGTTGTCTCCTGGCAGAATTGCTGCAGAGATTGAGAGAGAGAATTCTCTATATTTAACCAGCAAATTTTTGAAAATGGATCAAAGGATATTAACATTTAAAAGTTTTCTTAATATTATCAAATATTTCTCTGAAGATATTGTAGCCCATACTTACATTAGAGCATGATGACACCTCTAACAGCATTTTAGTCTGTTTGAAATTAGTGCATAAAATGATTTAGGGGGAATTAAAATTTTAAAAAATCATTCTATAATTTCTTAGCTTTTATTTTCTAAATTGACATAAACTAAATATTATGTGCCTACATCTTCTTCATCTTATGGATGGCTTTAATTGTTGGAGCTGAGGACCTTTTTGTTTCAAACAGTAAAGTTGTGTGCCAATAAAAAAGGAGAGCTTTATACTTAATGGTTGTGAATAAATCATGTGTCAGACATAGTCAACACTATGCATGTGTACTTGTGGTAAAACATGTTTATTACTTTCTGGAGAAGAAAACAACCAGTCTTCTTTCTACTAAAATTCTTGGGGTGTTTCATTTGGAGTTGTGCCTGTTGAGTCAATTTATTCTTCCAACCTTGCCAAAAGAATTGTTTTGGCATTTTACAGATGAGTTCTTTTAGTTCTTCACAGAGCCCTAGTAGATTTTTTTTTCAAATGAAGTAGGAAATTGAAATATGAATTGTATCAAGCAAGACTTTAACTTTCTTTTTTCACAGGAAACCTTTTTTTCTTTTTAGTATTCTTGATTGGTTTCACGTGATTTGTCTCAGTTCATTTTAAACCATTTAGTTCAGTGATGGCGAACCTATGACACACGTGTCATATGAGTATATGAAAATGCATATGAGTATAGGAAAAATGAGTTTTATAGATTTTCTGGATAGTTTTTCTTGCTCCCCTTAAATCAGATGTCATTTTTTTGGTTGATTTTTCTTTGTTAAATGGCATTTAAATATATAAAATAAATATCAAAAATATAAATCTCTGTTTTACTATGGTTGCAAATATCAAAAAATTTCTATATGTAACACGGCACCAGAGTTAAGTTAGGGTTTTTCAAAATGCTGACATGCCAAGCTCAAAAGGTTCGCCATCACTGATTTAGTTGGTAATTCCTAGTATTACTTCCAGTGTTCAGTTCATTCACCAGTGATATTAATCAATGCCTTTAAATAATTTTCCCCAGATCGTCATCAGCAGCATTGCCTTGGCACTTGTTAAAAATGCACCTTTTTTGGTTCTATTTCAGACCTGTTGAATCAGAACATGTGGTGCTGGGACCCAGCAATATCAGTTTTGTTAATAAAGTTCTCCAGATCATTCTGATGTACACTGAAGATCGGAAACCATTTCTTTAGTGTTTAAGGGGCTGGATTTTTAAATCAAACATACCTATATTCAGATTCCAAATTTTGCCACTTAAAATCTTTGCCACTTGGGCAAGTTATGTAACTTCTCTGAGCCTTAGTTTCCTCTGTTGTAAAATTGGAATATCCTCTCCCTCATTTGGATCCAAGTAAATGAGGTTATTTGTAAATTGCCTTGTACAGGAGCTTAAAAATGATTACAGTATTCTTATTATTAAATATATACTGTAATTTATTAATTCTAAAACAATTATCCTATATTTCTGAAATTGTATGCATCTTATAGTCAGCTAATTAGAAAACATTTAAATTTAATTGGTAGAGTGTTGTTGTTTTTCTTAGTGGCACATAAGGTAATGGTGAATTTAAAATTCAGTGGTGTCTTTGAGTCACTGATGTGATATTATGTTCAAGGTGCATAAGTAGTGCCAGGATTGGGTATGTAGTTTGAACATATATTGGTTGAATCAAGTTTTAGAATGAGACAAGTATGGTATTGGCCCCAGAAAAAGCAGGCATTCTGATCAGAGACTATAGAACTTGAATTTAGCACATAAATGTGACTGAAGCAGAACATTTGGTTGGGAGCATAAAGAGAAATAATCTGAAGTAATATCAAGAAACCTAAACCAAATGCATATGAGTATAGGAAAAATGAGTTTTATAGATTTTCTGTATAGTTTTTCTTGCTCCCCTTAAATCAGATGTCATTAGCCCTTGGCTTGTAACAAAACCGCTATGGCACTTTAACAGTATGCTTGCTTTATCTTTGCAGCTAGACCTGCTGAATTGAAATATGCAGGGATAAAGCCTGGATATATGTATTTACAATTACATATATCAAAATCCAGGCTTCATCCCTGCATATTTCAAATACATACATCTAAGCTTTCCAAATACATGTGTCTGTTATTTTTCAAATTAATTACATTTGTCTTAGTTGTAATTTTTAAACTAAATTACTTTCCAGTGTTTCTTTTAAGCAAAACATTCTTTAATGAGATTTTCTTAAATAGTTATCCTTCACTCCCTTCCCTTATTTATATCCCTTCTTTCTTTCTATTCTCTCTCCTTTTCTCTCTGGATGGTCTATGAAAGAGAAGGTACATAGTTGACACTTCCATTTGATAATTTGTGTTGGAAAATATTGCTTTATTATCATCTCCTTGAAGTGGTACCATACCCTAACAAGTTATTGTCCTTCTGATTGTATATATCCAGCAATGAACTCTAGGCTGTCTTTGGTCAGTTGTTGTTTTGGTGGAATTTATTGCTCTCTATATCCACTTCCGTGTCTGCTTTTTATTATTGATGCTGTTCTGTGTCTAAGGATAAGATAATCCTTTATCCTACTACTTATCTTTATGGCTTTTTTCCTGAACTCCTCTTCCTGAATTTGCAAACTGAAGAAAACATTAAGCCTGTGTAAATAATTTTAAGATTCCTTTATTAAAATAACAACAAAAATATATAGTATAGAGCATCTGGATTTCATGAATTGTATTTCCCACATGCCAGATTGTAATATCCAAGCATGCTCTTATCTCATTAACACAAGGAGATCTATGTCTGACCTGGGATCTTTCTCTTTTTTAGAAACTTGTGGTGGAGAATGTTGATGTGCTAACACAAATGAGGACCAGCTTTGACAAACCAGACCAGATGGCTGCACTCTTTAAAAGATTATCATGTGGGTAACTTCTGATACTTTTTAGAAGCATTAAGAAGACCAAAGTATTTAGCTTTTGCTTAAAATTTGTAAACATAGGTATAGTAATAAATTATGAATAAGTACTCTTTAGCTTATGAAGAGAACTGGAAAATTTTTCAAAGGATCCATTTAAGTATCTGTTTCACAATTTTTTTACTGTATTCTTAGTACCATGTGTCAAATATTTTGAATATTAACAGTTAGTTCATGAACCCATTAAATTGAATACAGTAAATCTATATTAATTTGGATTAAAGGAGAATTAACTTTTGAGTCTGTCACTTTCTAAAAATAAACCTGATTGAGGTACACTTTACATATAATAGATGCACACACTTAAGTGAACTGTGTGATGGATTGTGATAAATGCATACATCCATGTAGTCACTATTGTAATCAAGACGTAGAGCAGTCCCGCCACCTCAGAGTCTCCTCATGTCCCTGTATAGTCAGTGTCCATCCCAGCCCCCAATACAGAGGGCTTACCTGATTTCTATCACTATAGATTAAATATGCTGTTCTAGAATTTTATATAAACTAAGTCATACTCTTTTTGTGTCTGACTTTAGCATATGTTTGAGATTTACCCACCTGTGTTAAGTGAATCAGTAATTTGTTCCTTTTTATTGCTAACTAGTATTCATTGCATGAAAACCTGGGCCTACACCTTAAAAAAAAATCCTTTTCAATGTCTTTTTGACAGTTGACATTGAGTTTTTTGTGGGAGGTATATTGTGAAATAAGAGTGAATCTTAAATATTTAATAAAGTATGTTTAGCCCGATAACTTCTTTAGATGCACTTGAATTAATTTTATTTTCACTTGCTTTTTGTACTTGAACTTAAAGTTATAATTATAAACTATTTTAAAGTCATGCTTCTTTTGATTCATTTAAAGGCTTCCCAACATTAGAAAATTAGTGAAATTCCAAAAAAATAGTCTTTGTATTTGAGAAAACCAGAAAGTTTATTTTCCCAAATAAAAAGTAATTCTTAAGAAAATAAAAAGTGATCCATTCATGTGTTTTACATACTTTGCCTTTGATATTTTTCTTTTAAATGTTTTACAACTATATCAAATTTTATTAAGCTATCTTATCTTGCTTTAAAAAATATAAACTTAGCATATAAATTAGCATAAAATTACACTACAGTTTGCCTTGTAGAGTAGATCAGTGGTTGCCAGAACTATACACAGAAAACAATGAGGGGGTATTTTAGGTTGAAGAAATTGTTCATCACAGTGGTGATGATGGTGATAACACAAATCTACACATGTTAATTATTTTTCTTAGAGCTGTATACCAAAAGGGGGGAAAAAGGTAATGGTTTATTGTATGGTACTTAAAAAATGAAATTAAAGAAAAAATTGACTTGGTAGCATAATAGGAAGAGGAGAGTGAATACATTTTTTAGCAAGAAATTGTTAAATATCTACTTGATCTCTTATTTTATTATGTACTTGTATTTTCTAGTCTTTTTTTAAATTTATTCTTAACTTTTTTGTATGTTTCGTGTTTGTCCCATTTTATAATACTCATTTGAACACCCAACTAGTCTTCACCCTAGTTAATGTTCTGCTCATAAAGAGCATCTGGTTAGAAACAACTAAGCTACTGCACTGTTCAATGCCTGTTTACTGTTAGTTTAACTCTCCTATTTGTGGAATTGAAACAACATAGAATTTGTTAAAATTCCAACCAGAATTTATAGGTTTCAAAATAAAATTCATCATCCTTTATTTAGAGTCTGTTTACTTGAATTTTATCTATAATAGTGGTGATTCATGACCTGTGTAATTGGCCAAAATCAAAAGATAAATTATTGTTTTAATACCTATATATATCAAATTTATCTTTAGATATAATTTATTAAATCGTTTTTTGGAATTTTTTTTTAATATATTTTTATTGATATTTTACAGAGAGGAAGGGAGAGGGATAGAGAGTTAGAAACATCGATGAGAGAGAAACATCGACCAGCTGCCTCCTGCACACCTCCCACTGGGGATGTGCCCGCAACCAAGGTACATGCCCTTGACCGGTATCGAACCTGGGACCCTTGAGTCCGCAGGCCGACGCTCCATCCACCGAGCCAAACCGGTTTTGGCTGTTTTTTGGAATTTGAAAAAAAATCTGCTTAAGGGTACCTTATTCAGGGAAATAGAGAAAGCTACATTTTCAGTTGAACTATTTTTCAGATTGCTCTCTTTTGTCTCCAACCTCTACCTTCGTGCTTCTTTTACCCCATGTCCAGAAGTTGATGTACTTTTAGAATAGTTTGATTTTCACAGTCAACAAACATCCTTAAAAAGGAAAAGCAATATTATTTATTAAAAAGTAGCTCTGAATTGAAAGGCAATCTGGAAGTAATTTTCAGTTTTAGGCTTTCTAACTATGTGACCTGAGCAAATTGAATAATGGGCAGTATTTCTCCCCATTATGGCAGTGATTGGCTGGAACTAATCTGTAGTTATTGCCTTTAGAAAATTTTTTCCAGTCTTTCCCACTCACTATTCTATTTTTCACCTTGTCTACTTCATCATTTTATGTTCCCAAATCTACTCCTGTGGTTCTTGTTTATGGCTTTATCATGAACTACAGTCATGGCCTTTTTTTTTTTTTTTTAAATTGATTTTTAAAGAGAGAGAGGAAGGCAGAGGGAGAGAGAGAAACATCGATGTGAGAGCAAAATATTGATCCACTGCCCCCTAACCGGGGATCGAGCTTGCAACCTGGGCATATGCCCTGACCGGGAATGGAACTGGTAACCTTTTGGTGAACAGGATGATGCTCCAACCAACTGAGCCACACTGGCCAGGGCCAGTCATGGCTTCTTAACATGCATTCAGTCTTCACTTTCTAACCTGTCTCTGACATTCAGAGTCATATTTTTTAAACATACTTCTTTTCATATCATTCTTTATATTTTTGAGAACCCTGAATAATCCACGTATTGCTTGAAGGATAGTATAAACTACTTAGCATAGTGTTCAGAAACCATTATTTGGATAAACTTCACATCCAGCCATTCTTTTCTGTCCTGTCTCCCACTACCTTTTGCTTGCCTAGCCCAAGACCCACATAGCCATTGCTCTAGTACAGTGATGGCAAACCTTTTGAGCTCGGCCTGTCAGCATTTTGAAAAACCCTAACTTAACTCTGGTGCCGTGTCACATATAGTGCAACCATAGTAAAACAGAGATTTATATTTTTGATATTTATTTTATATATTTAAATGCCATTTAACAAAGAAAAATCAACCAAAAAAATGAGTTCGCGTGTCACCTCTGACACGTGTGTCAGGTTCGCCATCACTGCTCTAGTATTAGTTCTATGGGATGTGTCTTACTCATTTGAACTTCTAAACCAAAACACTACAGACTGGGTAGTTTATAAACAATAGAAATTTATTTGTCACAGTTGTGGAAGTCCAAGATAATGGTGCCAACATGGTCATGTGAGGATCTTCTTCAGGGTTGCAGATTTCTCACTGAATTTTCACATGATGTAAGGGGTTAGGGATATCACGCTGTAGCTTCTTTTAAGACACTAATTGAATTCATTAGGACTCCACCCTCCTGACTTGAGCACCTTCCAAAGGTCCCACCTCCTAAAACCATCAGCTTTGGGAGTTAGAATTTCAACATATGATTTTTTCAAGAGTCTGGTTAACCATCTAAACCCGTGGTCGGCAAACTGTGGCTCGCAAGCCACATGCGGCTCTTTGGCCCCTTGTGTGTGGCTCTTCCTAAGCCTTAGGAGTACCCTAATTAAGTTAATAACAATGTACATACCTATATAGTTTAAGTTTAAAAAATTTGGCTCTCAAAAGAAATTTCAATCGTTGTACTGTTGATATTTGGCTCTGTTGACTAATGAGTTTGCCAACCACTGATAAACCATTTTGAAGAATAGAGTATATTCCATTTGCAGTAAACTATGATTAATTTTTATATCAGCTTTCAATACATTTGCCTCTTTAATCATTTGTTATAGTAAAATGCTATTAGTTGTGCCTTTTATCATGGGAATTTTATGACTAAGAGTTTTCTTCAAGGTTAAGAAAGAATCTAATTCATGCTCCTCTCTTCTCCCCTTCCTTCAAATTTAGCTGTTGACAGTGTCTTGAAGAGGATGACAATAATTGGTGTAATTTTATCCTTCCGCTCATTGGCACAAGAAGCACTTAGAGATGTAAGAAACCATTATAAGTACACATGCTATATTCAGATAATCCCTTTTAATTTCCCAGAAATTAAAAGTTACTCTAAATTTATAGTAGGCAGTGATATAATTAAAGTTCCAGTTCTCATAGTCATTTAAAATAAAGTATGTAGAAATTAAAGATACTTAAACTTTTTTTGTTTTGGTATTGAAATTCAGGGGGTATAACTTGCCTGGATATTGAGCTACTTTTTCAACTTTTCATTAAAGCATTTTCCATTTGCCTGTATTCAGTTTGGCATTGAATACATACATTTCATTTCTGTGTATCTTAGTACTGAAGATTACATGACAATAGATAAAGAAAAGTAATTTCTATGAAAACTAGAAGTAATCAAATGGTAATATTTCATAAATTTAGAGGCTGCCATTTAAAAATAATGCTGTGTTCTTTTTTGTTGTCCTGTGTAGGTCTTGTCCTACCACATTCCTTTTCTTGTAAGTTCAATTGAAGATTTCAAGGACCACATTCCAAGGGAAACTGATATGAAGGTAATAAAACTTTTATTTGGATTTTACAGTTTCTAAAATGAAATATTTTTCAGTTGCATATGAAATAAAATTTAATAAATCCCAAACTATAGTAAAGTTTCTATTTTAGAGTGATTAGTGAGCATGCTTGCCTTTGAAAATGCATCTTTGAAAGCTCAGCACCAAAATAATAAGCAGGCATTTTTAAAGTTAATCTTCCTTGATCATCTCTACCAATGTAAAATGGGTCAATATTGATCTTTTCTTCCCTAAACTGATAGCTGTTTCTACTTGGTCATGAGCTGAATGAGGAAGATGAGGTAATAAAATAAGCGTTGTTTTGTTTTAAATAGAGATAAATCCAGTCAGTTTTTTAAATTGATGTTAAAAAAATTTTAGAAAATTAATTGTAGGCTATATAAATTTTAATTTTTAAAATATCTTGTTCTTAATAAATATAAGATAGGAGGTGGGTAGCCTTAAGTGAATTTCACAATTTTTGTTTTAGGATGACACATCTAGTAAGTGACATGTCAGCTCAGACCGATGCCTTTTAAGCTTTTATGTTTCTTGGAATGGTTGTTTTAGGTTTCACATATTTTGAAAAACACTGACTGAAAAAGGTTCTCTAAACTCTTGTATGACACTCGAGTCTTTTCTCAAATTTAAAGCTTATCTATCGCTTGTTCCATCCTTCTCCCACTCTATTCTTAACTCTACCCCTCTCTTCTACATGCACATCCTATGAGATAACCAGATCTGTATGCATTCTCACATCTACCTATCTTGTGTTTTTTTTAAAATATATTTTCTATTGATTTCAGAGAGGAAGGGAGAGGGAGAGAGAGAGAAGTATCAGTGATGAGAGCTGCCTCCTGCATGCCTTACACTGGGGATCAAGCCTACAACCTGGGCATGTGCCCTGACCAGGAATCAAACCGTGACCTCCTTGGTTCATAGGTCGATGCTCAACCACTGAGCCACACTGGCTGGGCCAAAATTATTTTTTAAGTGGAAACACTGTAGAAAAACGTTAAAAAAACATTAAAGACGAATTAGTCCTTGAGAAGACACTGGTGTGCAGGTTATGCAGAATACTAACTAGTATTCTGCATAACCATCTAATTCTCTTAGCACCTGATATAATTGTATTTAAATTCCAACAAACTTTCAGTATGTGCCCTGACCGGGAATCGAACCGTGACCTCCTGGTTCATAGGTTGCCGCTCAACAACTGAGCCACTGCGGCTGGACAGTACTTCATTTTTACATTGCCAAATAATATTCCATTGTCTGGCTGTATACCATATTTTATTTATCCATTCATTAAATTGATTCGCATTTGGATTGTTTTCACTTTTAGGCTATTATAAATAATGCTACTAACAATATTCATGTACAAGTGTTTGTATGGACATATGCTTTCATTTCTCTTGCATATATTCCAGGAGTGGAATTGCTGGATCATATGGAAACTTTGTGTTTTTTATCCTTTTGGAAAACTGCCAATATGGTTTTAAAGTGGCTGCATCATTTTGCATTCCCACTAGCAGTATATGGTGGTTTCACTTTCTCTATATTCTTGTCAATACTTGTTATTATCTGTCTTCTTAATTATAGTCATTCTAGTGTGTGTGGAATGGCACACACTGTGTGTGTGAAATATTGTTTTGGTTTGCATTTTCCTGGTGGCAAATATGTTGAACATCTTTTCAGGTGCTTATTGACTGTTTGTATATCTTCTTTGGAGAAATGTCTATTCAGATCCTTTGGCTCATTTTTCAAATTGGTTGTTTGTCTTTAATTTTGAGGTGTAAGTGTTCTTTATATATTCTGGATACAAGTTCATTAATAGATACATGATTTGCAAATCTTTTCTATTCTGTGAGTTTATTTCATTTTCTTCATAGTGTCCTCTGAAGAACAAGTTTTTAATTTTGATGAAATCCAGTTTATCTATTTTTTTCTATTATTGCTTCTATCTAAAAAACCATTGCCTAACCCAAAGTCATAAAGATTTATGCCTATATTTTCTTCTGAGAATTTTATAGTTAATTTTGAGTTAATTTTTGTGGGTAGAGTGAATAATGGATCAAAACCTGTATGTTTATCTAGAACTTAATCCATGGAAATTTCCATTTATTTTAAGATACACAGTTTTACTTCATACCTTATGCTTTTTTGTTGTAATATCAAAGGTAACCAATTATGTAGGTAGTTTTTAACAGGTATGGAACAGCCAGAATATCTTAAGTATTTGGAGTCCATATATGATACCAAAAAAATTACTTTAGTCGTTAGAGATTCCTTGATCAGGTTTTAAATCAGTATTCCCTAAAACTGTTATAATAAGTAATTTATCACATTATAGATATGATGAGGCCACTATAATTTTTCACTCAATAAATATGGATATAAACATAAGTCCAGTACCTTTGATTCACTTTTGTTCATTTATTCATCTCTTTTGTCTTGACATTTTACATCCATGCTTCTAAGAAAAATAATAACTTAAGAATGATTCTGTTGGAATTTGCCACAGAAAGTATACAAGTTTTGTTTGGCTAACAGTAGGAAGTTATAACCAGCAGCAACACACCACAAAGTACCAAATCATCTACTCCAATGTAGCTTAGTTTTGCTGTACCTCCTGCTTCAAGCAAGTTTTCAAAATTCTGTAGTGTTATTGTAGGCAAACTCTAATTTAAACAATATATCTTTTCTTACTGAAGTGAGATTTCTCAGAAATTTGTTAGAATATCTCTTACTCTGTAATTCTTATATCTTTTTCAGGTTGCAATGAATGTATATGAGTTATCATCAGCTGCTGGATTGCCTTGTGAGATTGATCCTGCCCTTGTTGTAGCTCTCTCTTCACAAAAATCAGGTAAAATGCATTAGTAAATATGTAGTAGTCTTAGTTAAAATTACCAGAGCAACACAGATATAGATGTGATATTTAATCTGTTTATTCAAATGCCTACTTTATGTCAAGCCTTTTTCTTTTTGGGGGGTAAATATCAGTGCAGAAAAGACAAAGATTTCTGTATTCTGGAACTTAAGTTACAGCATAGTCATCATATAGATTAGATTATGTAAGTCATAAAACTGGATTAGATTACTAAATCCATTTAGTGGAGTCGATGCAGTCTGAGCCCTGGGATGCTCTCAACTTTAAGAGCTCAGAGAAAAGAGGAGGAACTACTAAAAACAAACAAAAAACTGAGAAGGAAGAACCAGTAAAGGATAAGGAAAACCAGGAAACAGTAGCTTCCAGGAAAGTGGAAAGGGAATGATCAGCTGTGTCGAATTAATGGGTGATGCTGACACGAGCAGTGTCAATGGCGTTTCCAGGGCAAAGCGCTGATTAGCAAGGGCTTAAGAGAGAATAGGAGAAAAGGATTTAGAGATAAACTCAGAGTTTTACTTTAAAAAAGAGCAAAGAAATAAAATTATAGTAGCTGGAGGCAGAAGTAAAATCAAGAGAAAGTTTTTTTGAGGTGGGAAAATAAAGGTTTATGCCCATATTTATTTGTATGCTAATGGAGATGATACCTAGAAAAGGGTGTCTTTTTTTAAATAGGACTAGAGCCACTAACCATAAAGATTCTGTGTGTTATTATGTAATATTAAACATTTAAGAGATTTTGAGGCCAGCCCTGTGAAACGTAGTACCCAGAATGCTCTTGATATTTCTAGATTTGTCTATAAAGTAGATAACATTTCATCTGTTTCTGGTATTAAAATGCCCTCCCCTAGTCCTTTGCCTGTATGACTGAGTTCATCAGTTCTTTTTTGATTTAATATTGCTTTATGTTTGTAATTCATGCAGTATGTTAATTATAGTCACATGGATAATTACTACTATTACTTAATTTGCTACAGCTGTATTTTTCATAACCAACCAAATTTTAAAAACATATTCTGGCTCTTTTCTTATGTTCAACTCTTAGTTATATGTGGTAGTGAATAGTAGGGTGACTAGAAGTTCCCAGGTACAAGATAATCCACAATTTTGGTTCACAATACAATAAATATTTTTGAAAGGGTTATATCTTAAAAGCCTTGGGCAATGCTAGTTATTTTCATGTATGACTGGTTCCTTCTGTCTTCTAAGATGGAGAGGTTGGAAATCCAGTCTTTACACATTTATACCTTTTAAATAGTTCATTTCAAATTACATTCATACCTATTTTAGATAAAAAAAATATTAAGGATTTTATGAGATAATAAATTTTCTAAACTGTAGTAAATAGAATTTTCTTGTAAATAATTTTATCATCAGTTTTCAATAAGGAAATTTCGGGTTCCAATTATCCTAATTTATTTTTTGCCCTATAATCTTAAAATTTAAAAAAAGAAAAATATTAGCAGTCTTTGAAATATGCCCTGGGAATTGATAATAGCCAATAGTAACATATATTATTTATATTCATTCTGTATTTCTTGTAACAAAACTGTGATCAGTTCTGTAGAGGCAAAGTAAAATACCTTATAAAAATTTAAATTTGCCTTTTCTGGTTTAGATGATCAACTCTTTAACTAATCTAGAAGAAATAGTTTTATTTTTAATTTTTCTCCCTTAGAAAACATAAGTCCAGAAGAAGAATATAAAATTGCCTGCCTCCTCATGGTCTTTGTGGCAGTTTCTTTGCCAACACTGGCCAGTAATGTGATGTCTCAGTATAGCCCTGCTATAGAAGGTAATTGTGGTCTAAAATTATTTTGTCAATGGAAAAGTTAAGAGTTTTGATATGGCAGATACTTTTCAAGTAATTAATATTTTTTATAATAAAATGTGGGTTAAGTTCTGCCATTTACTAGCTTTGTAACCTGAATAGTTGGTATTTCTTTTTCTAAATCCCAATTTTCTGATACAGGAAACGTGTTTATGTGAGCTTATGGGTGCTTGAATGTATGTGTGGCAGGGGATGGATGGTGAAGGGAGTCTCTATCTCTTAAGATTATTTTAAGGATTGGCTAAGGAAATGTTTGTAAAGCAGCTAAGCATTTCTTTTTTTATGTGTCTAAGACATTATAAAACTGATATAAGATTTCTTTTAGGGGTTTAATTGCTTGTTTAATACAGACATAATCATTTGTTGCTCACTTGCTATGCTATTTTTAAAAGTACTAGTCCTCATATAAGTGAAAGGAGAGCAAGGCAGATTATGCCCCAGCCTTGTTTTTAATCACGTCACTATTTATGTAGATCTACTCTCTATGTCTTAGTTGATATTTGGGGGTCACACACAAACCACAAACCCTATTTGCACTTTCTCAGGGCATTGCAATAACATACATTGCTTGGCCAAAGCCATCAATCAGATTGCTGCAGCTTTGTTTACAATTCACAAAGGAAGCATTGAAGATCGTCTTAAAGAATTTCTGGCGGTATGTATTATCAGTAGCAAAACTCATGGCATTTTATAAAGAAAATTTAAAATAACTATGAGATGTAAGAGAATAAATTCTCTTAATTAACTAATTTGGGGGGCGAGGGGGAGGAACAGGTAAGGCAGGGCATTAAAATCAAGGAGTAGTTGGTTTTGCATTTTTCCCCCTTAACGTAGAAGTCTCCCAGTTTTTGAGTTCTGCAGGATGACTTTTTTTCTAAGCTGATGTTTGTAGTACCTTAGAATTTTGTCTAGGGTTTAAAGAGGAAAAAACAAAACAAAGGAAAATTGAGGCAAAGAAAAGATGTTCTGTCTAAAAGGATATATTTTACTTATATTCATTTATTTGGAGAAAGACTGAAAATGATGACAAACTACTTCCAAAAGAGGGTGGTTGTGCTAACTCTGGCCTCATGAAGTATAGCTCTAGTTTCTAATGTTAGTGTAGCTCTCTTTCCTTTATCAATGTAGCTTTTCCATACTTTACTTAAAGGAAAGATGCATCATGGTATAATGAACACTAGAATAATGCTTCTTTTCAACTTATAAATCCTGTTAGCTTTTTAGAAAAGTTTATTTTTAAAACATTTAAAGCAATTATAGTACTAACTTGAGAAAATAATGTCTATTTCAAAGAAAACAGTATTGAGATTAAAAATTTTTTTTTCATTTCCTGTATTTCTTTTATTCAAGACTTGTCCTAATGTCCCATTAATTCAAACTTGGTGTGAAATTTTCTTCTTATTTGGGAACTAAGAAATATGGTTAATACAGATATAAGAAAGATAAAAATTAAATCTTTTTTTTTCCTGAAAAATACCAGTTTTAAAGACCAATAAGAATATTCAATTACATTTATTTTTGTATCTGTTTATGCCTTAACTAGAGGCCCAGTGCACGAAGATTTGTGCACTCGGGGGCTGGGGGGGGGGGTCCCTCAGCCCGGCCTGCGCTCTCTTGCAGTCCAGGACTCCTCAGGGGATGTCCACCTGCCAGCTTAGGCCCGCTCCCTGGCTTATGGCTGAATGGAGCTTCCCCTGTGGGAGCACATGGACCACCAGGGGGCAGCTCCGGCGTTGAGCATCTGCCCCCTGGTGGTCCGTGTACATCATAGTGACCGGTCGTTCCCCCCGGGGATGTCCACCTGCCAGCTTAGGCCCGCTCCCTGGCTTATGGCTGAATGGAGCTTCCCCTGTGGGAGCACATGGACCACCAGGGGGCAGCTCCGGCGTTGAGCATCTGCCCCCTGGTGGTCAGTGTACATCATAGTGACCGGTCGTTCCCCCTGTTAGGGTCAATGTGCATATTACCCTTTTATTATATAGGATAGCTCTCTAAATTATTGCTTGAATGTAAAGAATCTTATTTGTCATTTAATTGCTCATTATATAAGCAGCTGAATGATTAAAATATGCTGTAAGTTCAAGCATACTGAAAATAAAAAGTCACTGGTGAACATTTTATTTAAAAAACTTACTTAAAATGTGTGTATACTTTTAAGCTTGCATCCTCCAGTCTACTGAAAATTGGCCAGGAGACAGACAAAACAACAACAAGAAATAGAGAATCTGTTTATTTACTGCTAGATATGGTAAGTCTCATTTTAATTTTTAGTGACAACAAAGAAGTTCCAGCCATTCCTAATTGTCTTTTCTTGGCTTTTAGTGATTAAATATCAGTAAGAGCTGAGGTTCCTTTTTTTTATTCCTGGTGCTCATTCCCCCAAACCGCACACTTTCTAAAATTGCTAAAAAGAATGACAATCACCTGTATTTTACAGTATGGTAATCATATCAGAAAACAACAAAATAAAAGATTAGCATTACCTATAAGGTATTCTTTGTAGTTTTTTAACTTGTTGGGAAACACTTGAGTCTTATATTTTCCTAGTGTATTAGTTTTAGCTCTTCCAGTTTTCTGTAGTCTGACTCCATTTTGCCCATTTAATACAATTTTCTATAATACTCTAGTGCATTCCTTCTCTTGACTTCCATGAACCAGCCGTGCTTGTTTCTACCATGAAGCTCTTTCCTCACTTAGAATAATTTCCTTTACCTGCAGAGGTCTGTGTCTAAATGATTCAGCATACCCCATAGCTCAAATCTTTTTATGGTAGACTTTCCTGATTACTCTGGTCTACGTTAATCTTTCTTCTCTTTTGAACTTCTCTAGAACTTACAGCTTTTCACCACTTAATTATAGTTGATTTGATGTTTAATTTTGCTTTGTAGCCTAGTCTTGGGTCTCCATTTGGACTTCAAGATATGGCCATTTTAAATGTTTGTATTCTCTTTTATGTCTAACACTAGAGGTCCAGTGCATTAAATTCGTGCACAGGTAGGGTCCCTAGGCCTTGCCAGTGATCAGGG
Organism: Myotis brandtii; assembly: GCF_000412655.1. NCBI lineage: Eukaryota > Metazoa > Chordata > Mammalia > Chiroptera > Vespertilionidae > Myotis > Myotis brandtii. Next base: position 13,852,790 of record NW_005353838.1, on the reverse strand, counting down.
CCGATCAAGGTCTTTCAACTGCCGGCTGGGGCCTGCCTTCATTCTGCACCGCCCCATGGTGATCAGCGCATGTCATAGCGAGCGATCGAACTCCTGGTCTCCTGGTCAAACTCCCAAGGGGACACTTAGCATTTTAGCCTTTTATATATATACTAGTGTCCCGGTGCATGAAAATCGTGCACGGTGGGGTGTGTCCCTCAGCCTGGCCTGCACCCTCTCCAATCTGGGACCCCTCAGAGGATGTCCGACTGCCAGCAAAATTGTATTAAATGGGCAGAATGGAGTCAGACTACAGAAAACTGGAAGAGCTAAAACTGCCGGCATTCGGACATCCCTCTCGCAATCCGGCACCACTGGCTCCTAACTGCTCGCCTGCCTGCCTGCCTGATTGCCCCTAAACATTCTGCCTACCAGTCTGCCTGATCACCCCTAACTGCCCCCGCTTCTGGCTTGGTCACCCCCAACTGCCCCCCAACCAGCCTGGTCACCCCTAACTGGCCCCCACCAGCCTGGTTGCCTCTTACTGCCTTCTCTGACAGCCTGGTTGCCCCCAACTTCCCCCCTCGCTGGCCTGCTCACCCCCAACTGCCCTCCTCTCCTGGCCTGATGGCCCCTAACCGCCTCTGCTTTGGCCCTGTCACCATGTCTTTGTCCGGAAGGTCTCCCAGTCTAATTAGCATATTACCCTTTTATTAGTATAGATATTGTTGAAGGCTATGAAAGTGTGTAGTATGTTCCCATTGGTTAACTGATTTCTGAGAGCATTCAGCATGGCACACTTACCTTTCAGATTTTAAAGTAAAGGGAAAATAAGTTGTGTCTATTTCTAATAAGAACAATGTAACAATGTAAAATTATGGTTATTAGTTGTCAGTAAATGTTCTCATAATAAATAATTGGAATTCTAATGCATTTTGGAATTTTCCAGATTGTGCAGGAATCCCCATTCCTAACAATGGATCTTTTGGAATCTTGTTTTCCTTATGTCTTGCTGAGAAATGCATACCATGCTGTCTACAAGCAAAGTGTTACATCTTCTGCATAAAATATCTACTTATTGAAGACAAGCACGCGTTTTTGTTGCCTGGGTTTTACCTGTAAACTGTGGAGCTATTTTACCTTAAGGCCTGATAAACAGTTTTGTGGATTATAAATTTTTTTCATATGGTTGTATTTTCTGATCATTGGTTTCTTAATATAGTTGTACTACAATATACTTGGTTGATTTAGGTTGCACATTCACTGAATTCACAGAAATTATTCCTATAATTTTAGAGTATCATTTGTTTGAAAAATATACATTATCTCTATGTTTTTGATATTTGATAATGAGAAAAACCTTTGCTTGTTTATTTCTCAAAAAGAATTGTATTTAGTGATTATTTTAGGTAGTGATATAGCATTCATCTGTGTGTAAATTATTTCATATAGGGAAGAGTTCTGATCTGTACCTATGGTTCTTATTGAAAACAAAACTGGATGTGCATTTCTGTGATGTTATGAATACATTTCTACTTTATTTTGAAACATTTGCCAAACTAAATACTATAACACTGTATAACATTAAAAATGTTAAAGGACTGCTTAGCATTAGAAGCAGACTATGTCCTGAAATTCTAAAACAGCAACATATGTTGTTGCTTGTATAAAGCCTAGTGATAATTTTTAGACTAACTTCCATGGTGCCCTATTGGAATTAGCACTACCATTGTACCCTGCTGTATAATAAATAATCTTAAACACTATCAACTGTTGATAAAAATGTTAGTCCCTAACCACTTTTTATATGTTTTAAATTTTTGAAAATCAAGTGTACCTGCCACAACATAAAATAAACACTAGACTGTATCACGTTTTTAATGATTTCTTTAATTTGGGATCCTTAGAAATTTATTCAATAACATGAAAGTATTAGTTTAAAATAAGCTTTAGTTTAGTTTAGTGTAGAAATGTCTAAATGTAGCATTCGACACTAGGTCAGCTATTACAAGGTTTGTTTAAATGTTTTGAAAAACATTCCACTGGAAAAATATTAAAATTAGAAAATAAAATTACATAACATTTTTAAAAATTCAAAACTAAAAGGAAACTTGTGTGATATCAGCTTGCTAATTGTATCTGTGACCAGATAGATGGACAGAGTTACTTGAAAGAATGGGGAGGGGAGAAAGAATGATGGTGGAACTAGTGAAAATGTTGAGAACTACATCAGTAATGAATGGGAAAGACATCAAAGGCCTGTTGCTTGGTGGTTGACATGGAGGGCAGAGCAGCCCATTTCGTTTAAAAACTAACCAGATGTTTTGTTCTTTGCTTGGCATTGTAAAGACTGTTTCTGGTATCAGAGCTTCTGTTGTTCACAGCTTGTTATGTATACACTGGTACCTCGTGTTAAGATAAAAGAAAGTTGCTGTGTCCTCAGTTACCTTTTCTTTGTTCAGATACATAGAGTGAAATGAAATTGAGACGCCACAAGATTATAATGCTACTAGAGGCCCGGTGCATGAAATTTGTGCCTTTGGGGGGGGAGGTCCCTCAGCCTGGATTGGGAGAGGGCACAGGCCAAGCCGAGGGACCCCACCAGTGCATGATCGGGCTGGGGAGGGACCTCAGGAGGGCTCCTGGGCATGTCTGGCCCATCTCGCTCAGTCCTTATACGCCGGACCCCAGCAGCAAGCTAACCTACCAGTCAGAGCATCTGCCCCCTGGTGGTCAGTGCATGTCCTTAGCATATCATTAGCATATTACACTTTGGTTGGTTGAATGGCCGACCAGACACTTAGCATATTAGGCTTTTTTTATATAGGATTTTGTATGTGATTTCTCCAGTCTATATTTAAAGCAGGGAATAGTTGTTGCTATCTACTAAAATTTCTCAGTAGTTCTATGAGGATTTTTTAAAAGGGAAGAAATATTTAAATGGAGTAGTTTTAGACTTGAAATAACCTGATTACACAGTGAACAGTTGAAACTAAGATTAAATGTGTTTTTTTACGTATCAGGATCCTAGAGTGGTAATTTGTCAATAATGATATCCTGCATGGTAAAGTAGGCATTTGATATGTGCACTTTGATTGGAGTAATATGTGGAAAGGCATATGGATGTACATGAGACATTGTTTATCCCTGTTCAGGCCAAGCAAAGATCACTGTTAGTCATGTGAAGTTTGTCTAGTCCCAGTTTTTTTCTCAAATACTAAACTGACTGACTGCCTGGCTGATGTATTGTTTATTATTTACAGAGAGTCATTCTTCTTAAAAAAAAAGGGGGGGGGGTGTCCAAAGAACCCTAGCCAGTTTGGCTTAGTGGGTAGGGTGTTGGCCTGTGGACTGAAGGGCCTTGGGTTTGATTCCAGTCAAGGGACCAAACATACTGGTTGCAGGCTCGATCCCTGGCCCCAGCGCAGGAGGCAACCAATCAATGTGTGGCTCTCTCACATTGATATTTCTCTCTCTGTGTCTCTCCCCCTCCCTTCTACTCTCTCTAAAAATCAATGGAAAAGTATCTATGGGCCGAAACCGGTTTGGCTCAGTGGATAGAGCATTGGCCTGCGGACTGAGGGGTCCCAGGTTCGATTCCGGTCAAGGGCATGTACCTGGGTTGCAGGCACATCCCCAGTGGGAGATGTGCAGGAGGCAGCTGATCGATGTTTCTCTCCCATTGATGTTTCTAACTATCTCTCTCTCTCCCTTCCTCTCTGTAAAAAGTCAATAAAATATATTTAAAAAAAAGAAAAAGAAAGAAAAGAAAAGTATCCTTGGGCGAGGATTAATAACAAAGACAAAAAGGCAAAAGTAACTTGGAAAATTGAAGTTAAATTGACAACTACTATTTCAAATATCTTATGTTAACTTTTCTTATTTTCTTCTAAATTTACACTATAAAATACTGTTTTTGTTGCTTTCTCTACTATAATGTGATCATACCATGTAGCTTGGCTGTAATCGGCTTGTTTCACTCAATAGTGGAAAAAAGTCTTTGATATGTTTTTTTAATGCCTCCATATATACCATAGCTACTTTAAAAATTTCATTTGGATGGACATTTAGGCCATTTCTTGTTTTTCATTATTATAAATATCTTGTATCTGTATCTTGATGAACTTGTCCTATTATGTCCTTAACATAATTTCTCAAAAATTTAGATTACTTAGCGGAAGGATGTATACATTTTAAACTTTGATACATATTAGATTTCCCTCCAGTAAGATTACTTCTGCAATTGTGTGTTTTAATTCCTCCACTGTTGCCAATGCATCTTTGCCTCTTCAAAAAGTGAAGCATAAATCTTTTAAAAATTTGTATAGCTTTGCTTATTGTGAGGTAGAATATTCTTTTATAGATTTATTTTGTAGGTTTATTTTTATATATATATAAATGATTACATAAATATACATTTTGTAGGTTTTTTTGTTTTTATTTCTTTAATGAAATTAATCATTTCATTTTTTTATTTTCAATTGGAGTGTTTTAAAAGATTTTCTTTTAAAATACCAAACACTTATTTCATGTTTAAAATAATTTAGTACATGTAGTTAGGACTGAAATCAACCCCATGTAATCTTGAGTATAGTGATATGACTTTTAAAATATACTAATATCATAACTGTTACAAGTACTTTGATAATTGAATTTTAGTGGACTTTTAGAGGTATAGGACATTTATTTCCAAATCTAAGTTAAGAACAGCATTGATATGAAAAGGATATATACCTGTTAAAGAATGAAAGATGTTCAATTTAAATATATGTACTTCAGAGTAGATTGAAATTACACCAAAATTCTAATTCCTTTATTCTAAATTTATACTATTAAATAGGTATCTTATAAATGATAAAGCTAATTCAGAAAGATACTGTTGTGTAGTTAGATACTATATGTAGGAGGCTATATCAACTTTAATAACCTCATTTCTCAGAGATGTTATTTTGAAAACTTTATGTTCTCTAATAAAACAACGAAGGCAAAAAGTTGTAAGATTTTCCTTGCCCTTCGTATTAATAACCTGGTATACATAATTTTTAAAAAAGAAAAAGACCCCCCAAAATCAGCAATTTTTCCTCCTAACGTGGTATAATTAATACTGAACTTTGTCTTCCAATTAGCTGCCTCCTGCACACCCACTACTGGGGATATGCCCGCAACCAAGGTACATGCCCTTGACCGGAATCGAACCTGGGACCTTTGAGTCCGCAGGCCAACGCTCTATCCACTGAGCTAAACTGGTTAGGGCAAGCCCTTTATATTTTAATATTAATCTAACATTAAGTTATTATCATTCATTCCACCCTAGACTTCATTTTATAGAAAGTTTTCCCATTTTACAAAATGCTATGGAATCTAGGTAAAGTGTTTTTGTTATTAAACATACAGAGGAAATAGAAATCTATATCATATTATTTTAAATGTAATTAAGATAGTTCCCTGAGAAGAAATTGCTGCCCTATCTGTCATTAATTTATTTTATCTTTATTTACTGTAATCCTTACCTTTATAGACTGAGCTATTGCAGGATCTCTGGTCACAGAGTACTGAAGCAATCAATTTGGAACATATGTCTGTACTGTTAGGAACAAAAAGATGTGTAAAATCTTACCCTGCCCTCCAGGAGCTGAGAGTGAACTTTGTACTGTTTAAATTATATTTTAATCAGCTGATAATTGTATTGTGATAATGTTGCAATTTCTAACCCAAAAAGGATGGAAAATTTTCTAAAGTTCATTGCCATAGGCCTGGGGCTCTGGTATTTATTCAGGAAAAAAGACTGCTGGGACCTTATAGGCAAGAGAAGGTTGAGTCCAGAAAAAAGTCAGAGCCTGCCTTTACGGGTTATACTTGGCATAGTGCTGTGGCGATAGTTGTGAGAATCTGATGCAATTGAGCCAGTATCAGCTGGATGAGATACATTTAGTTTAAGCTAGCAGTACCCCTACCTCGTATTTGTATTTCCCCAGCAAGTAAAACAGTGCCTCGGAATTCAAAGGAGAGAGCTTCCTTCCTTTTCCTTTAGGCTCTTCTTTCTTTCTTTTTTCCCTCCCTTTCTCTTGTCCAATTTATCTCTTAACTAAAGGCCTGGTGCACGAAATTCGTGCAAGGGGCTTGGCCCTCGCAGCCCCAGCTTCGTCCAGAAGGTTGTTCGGATGTCCGGTCTAATTAGAATATTACACTTTTATTATTAGAGATTTTCCCTGCCTTCTTTTTTCCAGAGGTAATCATAGAACTTGGCACAGGTGCTTCCCAGGACTTCCCAGTCTGGATCCTCCTGTTGGTCATTTGTACTTTCCTAATCATTTTCTACCACTTTTCTATTCAGTCATTAGCAAATATTTTAAGATGCCTGGATATAATGGTGATGAAAGTAGAGAAGTATAGTAGAGTTTGCATTGTAATGATGGTAGACAGTAGGGGAGTAAACTTCTGATAATGAGAGGGGAGGACATAGGGTGGTGAGCTGGGGAGTGGGGGAGGGAGTCGTTTGGGACATTATTAGAAAGTCATCGGGGAAGGCCTCTGTAGAAGCATTGGGCTGATACATGGAGGATGAGAAGGAACCAGAAATGGGGCAGAGTGAACACTGAACATAAAGGCCCAGAAGGCAAGAACAAACTTGGCATGTATGAGAAGTAGAAGTTTACCACTTAGTGTTTCAGTCGCAAAGCTAGCTCTTTTTTTTTTTCTAGTCTGCCTGTCTTCCTTTATTCTTTGCTTATAAATTCAAAGTTCACAAATCCAGTCTAAGGTAGGGAGGTTGGTTATAAAGGAGGAAACGAACTGAATTTACTGATACGCTGTGGCATTAATCTGAGAATGGGTAAAGCCTATTTACATCATCAGGCCTAAACCAAGGCCAAGTCCTATCAGGTAGTGAACTGTAATCTAGTTAATTTGCATATAAACATGCCCACCCTTCTAGTATAATGGCTTACCAGTTGGAAGATTTTAGCTGAGTCATTTTGTGAATGAATAATCCTTAAAATAGTGTAACTTCTTACATCTGTCCTTCATCTCTTTTTAGCCTCTTGAGCATGTACCATGGTTTCATTTGATGGCCTTGGCCTGAATTTCCAAATAGACAATATGTCCTCAAAATTCTAAAGATTGCCATGACATTTGTCCTTGGGGAAAGAATTTGTTGGAAATTTTAAATGTTTTAATCTTTAGCAAAAAAAAAATTTTTTTTTTGTTATTTGATCCTATTGGACAGGAAAATTAAGTAATATATATTGACTCTACTTTGGTTTTATTTTCAGAGTGGAAAGTTGCATTAAGTATATTAAACTTTCATTCTTGTATGAACCAAACTTTCCATATACATTGCTATCATTCGAGATCAAGCATGCCTAACTCTGGAATGTTTCATTTCCAAGAAAAGTTTTCAGCCTGTCATTCTGACCAGAAAATAACAAAATAGGATAAATTAGCAATCTAAAGTCAGGAATCTAGCCATAGAGGGCCATTTCTCATTTCTGATTCAGTGCACTCACTTTGATCCTTACTTTACTAGCTTTCTCAATTTTCAGGGTGGGATGAATGGACAAGTGCTTGGTGCAGGAGCATTCTGGCCAACCTCTTATATGAGGTCCACAAACCTGGAAAATGGGTGACCTAGAGATGGAGCTGTATTGAATATGCCATGGTGATTGCATGTCTATTTTTTAAATTGTAATGTATTTTTTATTGTAAAAGAATGTCAAGAGGTTGACAATGCAAATTATTGAAGACTTCCCCTTGGTTCCTGAATCTGCTAGGCTCCTATGTACCAGTAAGTCTCCATTAGCACGTCTCAGGTTTCCTGGTCTTTTGCAGGTATGTTGATTATATGAGATATTGCTTGGAAACAAAAGTCCATTTGATATTAAAACAAACTTATTGTGCCTTTCACATTTCCTACAGGGAGAGCTACATATCTCAAATGCTTTCACAATTTAACAGTAAAGTTAGTGCCTTTGCCAAACCAAAGAATTCTCTATCACAAGTTGTTGAATCAAACCTCTCATAACATATGCATATATCCAGATTAAAAGGTTTAAAAAAATTAGAATTTAAAACAATCTTTAGACTGATTTTTCATATTTGAAAGACTAGTTATTTGCAGCATACAAATGGAGAGAGCAGTGCAAAATGCATCAAGTTGTATATGATAAATGTACTGTCAACCTAATGGCTGCCTCTAAGCAGAGTGAAAAATACCACTTCTCAAAAGCAATCTAGATTGTGAAGTTCACAATTTAGATCAATTGCTACTCTAGTTCCATACATTGCAAAATGATTCCAGAAACAGATTAAACATGCAATTGTTTTACAAAACTACAAATATTGTTTGGGACTTTACAAAACTATAAAGTGTAGCACTATATTTCTAAATTCAAGATAGTTTTACAGTAGAATAGATAATACTTCCATAGAAGTCTAGTCAAACTTAACCGCTCTGTCGACCATTCTTACATATTATTTCTTCCAAATCCTAGCCTAAGTAGATCTGTGCTCTATCATAGCATTTAAATGTTTCAAGGGTTTTATAAGATTTTTCAGTCTAGAAATAACGTTAAAGCAAATGAATTTATACCTACAAATGCCCTGCTAAAAATAGAATCTAATGCAATATGACAATTCTATATTGGATAAATTTCGAACCAAATTCCTAAGAATGACAATTTAAAATTTATATTTGACAATTATAATTTGAAATCTATAAAACAAAAGTATAATAACTTTTATGGGAAAATATTCACAAAGAATGAAGAACCTCTAAATTTAGTTATTTATAGCTGTCAGATGACAAGTTTTCTAATTATAGCCATTCATAAACACTCATCACCTTAAAGAATGCCAGTGGTTTTTTTTGTTTTTGTTTTTTTTTAGATATATTGGTTGATTTCAGAAAGGAAAGAGAGAGAGAGAAACATCAATGATGAGAGGGAATCATTGATCTGTTGCCTCCTGCACTCCCCCTACTGGGGGTTGAGCCTGAACCTGGGCATGTGCCCTGTCCAGGAATCAAACCATGACATCCCGGTTCATAGGTCGATGCTCAACCACTGAGCCACGCCAGCCGGGCGACCAGTTTATTTTTAAAACAAACTAAAAAGTGAGAAAGTAGGGGTTTATTTTATGTAACAGTGCTATTATGATAAGGCACCACTTGATATGTGACAAAGCCAAAGTGTTTCCAAATCATGTATTTTTGTTACTGTGTCTTAATCATTAGAATGGTTGGGGGGAGGTGGTAGTAGTGGGGTTGAGGGGAATGACAACAGGACCTACTTTCTCTAGAATATATTGAGACACAGGTTAAAAGTTTCTCAGGTAAATTCATGGCTAGAGCAAAATTAAGCAAGAGCTCAGAATTGTACATTCCTCCCCAAAGCTGGCTTCTCAGATGGTCACAACCAATTAAATATTTCAAAATATGTCCTTAGTCACTGCTATCAGCATCAGCAGCATCATCATCAGATACATCATTTAAAGGTGACTTCAATACTGACTGTAGGAGTCCGATCTAGTAGGCTGGCATGTGGCCATGTCCCCGGTAGAAAGTAGGTCATAGCAGAAGTTACAACTCCACACAGGCTTAGAGGGCTGGCTGCGAAGAAAAAATCCCTTTTCAGAGCAGGACCCACAGACAACAAAACCACATTTGCAGCAACGGTGACGACAATTAAAGGTGTGAGTTTTGCTTTCTGTAACAGTTGCCTCAAAGTCAGGAACCCAAACAGCATGTTCATTACTGGGTGTCTTCCCACTTTTGGAGAATAAATCGTAACATTTACTTATGTGATTCATCCATTCTGATTTCTCAGTGGCAGCATAAATGGCAGATGATTTAGTTGGTGTCTTGAGACGCCATCCATTCTTCAAGTCTTCCTCATCTTCGATGGAATCAATAGTGACATTTTCCAGGGGAATAATATGTTATATTTTTTCTACTGGATGGCAATGTTGCCATATACAAGAATGTCATTAAACAAGAAAAACTGCTGCCCTAGCTGGTTTGGCTTGGTGGATAGAGTGTTGGCCTGCGGACCTAGGGGTCCTGGGTTAGATTCTGGTCAGGGGCACATGCCCAGGTTGCTGGCTCAATTCCCAGGGTGGGGTGTGCAGGAGGCAGTGGATCGATGATTCTCTCTCCCTCTCCCTCTCTGAGATCAATAAAAATGTAAAAGAAAAAGAAAGAAAAAAAAACTGCTTTGCTTTGGCTTTTTCTGCACAACTTAGTCAATACTCCTCCAATAAGAACCCCTCCGGGTATAGTTAAGGTTTGACCAGCTGCTACAAAACAGTTTTCTACTATATTTATACATCTAGTATTTGCTTCGCTGTTTGCCAACTGATCCACCATGTTTTGCTAACACCCTGGCTGGGTGTGAGCGGCAGTGGCACTCCCCAGCCCAGCCTCCCACGGAGTGCAGGTATGGCAGGTAGGCGGGCAATAGGCATAGCCGCTGCAGGTGGCTCCCCTGCCCCTCTAGGCGAACCCCACTAGGGCCACCTGGGCTGGCCTCTCTAGGCACACCGCCACCCACACCGGCGATTGCCATGTCTTAATGTGTATGGCTGAGTCACATTCATAGTGTGCATACTGACCAAATCATCAATGGTTGAGACTTGAAATTAATATTTAACCAAGTCCTACACTGAAGATTACCATCATAGGATATAAGCTTCTAAAGTATAGGAATCAATTTTATTCAAAAATTATAACTGTATTACATCAGTTGTATTTTAAAATTTTAATGTAGTTCAGAATCATTAATTTCTACCAGGCAGTGAAGAGATCTTAAGTAGAGCAGAGAGCAGCTCATGATACAGTTACTATCAAATTACTAAGATTATGAGCAACTATTAAAAGCATTTCCTCTTTAGTAACTCCTGGATTTGAAGTTTTGGGGGTCACTGGTGATAATTAAATTTCATTAAAGTATTCTGACAAACCGAAACTTCATGCACTATTGAATGAGGTTTTATAAAAAACAACAGCACTAAGATATGTTGCCCTTGTTTATTTTATTTTAAAAAATGTCTTTATTAATTTTTTAAAATTGATTTTTAGAGAGAAAGGGAGAGAGCTAGATAGAAATATTGATGAGAGAAACATTGATCGGCTGCCTCCTGCACAACCCCTACTGTGGATCGAACCTGAAACCTGGGCATGTGCCCTGACAGAGAATCAAACCAGTGACCTCTTGGTTCCTGGGTCAATGCTCAACCACTGAGCCACACTGACCAGGCAGATTTCTTTCTTCCT